>NW_028227258.1:32015000-32467500 GCF_978045245.1 Mus caroli
TTATTTCCAAAATGCCCTCTATTTCCACTATTACATCCAAAAGGTGAAAATTAGTTTTGAGAAGTGAAATATTTCCTGTGTGGTTGTAAGTGTACCATGGCTAGCTCTATTTTATGAAATCTCATTCATTCATACTGAATTTTTTTATTGAAGAATTTTAATTTCTTTCCATTTCTCTACTCAAAGAGGCGTCAATGCTTGAGAAACGTTGTGCTGTGCCATA
Organism: Mus caroli; assembly: GCF_978045245.1. NCBI lineage: Eukaryota > Metazoa > Chordata > Mammalia > Rodentia > Muridae > Mus > Mus caroli. The sequence continues at coordinate 32,015,224 of NW_028227258.1, forward strand.
TTCTTTGCTCGATCATGAGCTACTCAAACACAATACAAATGTTTGCCAAACTGAATGCTTGTGGGAAAAATACATCCCTGTGCAGTGTTAGAGCTTCCAAGTTGCTAATCAAACCTCCACAGGATTTTATTGTCATGGAGAGGAAACTCCAGAGTATCGCCAGATGGGATGCTAGACAAAATTTGCTGGGTTTCCTTGCACTGTGAGCCTCTGTTTGCAGTCTCTGTTCTCTCACAGTGTCCCTCCTCTTCCAATGCTCGTCTGTATCATGAAAGACCTGGCCTTCCTTTCTTAAGGTTATATACCAGATCTTCACTGCTCATCTCAGTTTCTCTTTGGCTGTTAATTTCTTGCCCCCATATGGTATGGTTATTCATCACTTAGCCAGAAAATAGCCATTAACAACTCCATATTCAGCTGTTCTCAGGTTCATGACTCCAAAAGGAAAAGTCTTACTCTCCTACTAGAGTATAAAGAACATAAAATCCTAACTGTCCCAACGGTCCCATTGACCACCCCATGCTAATCTCTGTAGTATAAGTACCCAGACTAGAATAGTATGTCTACTTCTAGAGACAAAAATGCTAATTATCTGTGATCACCAGTCCTGCCAGACTGAAGAAGGGGAAGGAGACATGGATACCATAGGAAGGAATTCAGTACATACTAAAATAGCAAACATCTAGAATCCTAACGGTGTGTAAAAGTCCCCAGATGTAAAAATGTAGATTTTTTTTATTATTATAAAAGCCTTAGGCAGGACTTGATGTTGAGTATTTTTATCAAGTTCCTAGACAGTGTCAGAGAGCACTCCCTGCATAGACAAGCGCTGGCCTCCTTTCTATATCTTGCACATAATTATCTAATGTGGTAGATGCTCTAAAGCTTGGGGTCCCCACAGGGATGAAATACAATCTCACATGCTTCTCTGAGTGCAGTGGCTGCTCAGGGCCAGCTGTATTCCCGTCACAACACTGAAATAGAAGAGGTGTTGTGTGTCAGCATTGAGACATATTGGCAGAACTCTGATAAAAAAACACTTTACAATTTCATATCACCTTTCATGCCAAAGTGTCCCAGAAGCTGCATACATTCAGCACCACCGAAAGATGATAGAAGTGACCAGGTCCAAGGGTGAAGGAGGTGGCGGGAGATGGAGTGGGGGTGAGAAAGCGGGAGAGAAAGATGTGAGCCAAGGACGGTGAGACATTTCTTTGTTAAAGGCAGCACACACTGAATACTAAAGGAAGGGGAGAGTGGGAAGTTAAATTATTTTCAGTGCTCATAATGGAAACATAATAGTGCCTGGATTAATGTTCAGAATTGTTTTCATAGTACTACCCCTCAGGAGGTCCTCATGGGGCACAAGAAAAAAATAAAGGAAAATAAAAACAGTTAGTAAAGCTAGAATTATCAAGAAATCTATAGGGGGCCTGGTCAAGACATGTTAGGTTTTCCCTTCAATGATGACATCTTGGGCCTTAAAAGGCAACTTTCTGTGTAATTCATTATTTGTATTTGTTAGCATGAGAAATAGCTTCTTAGTTCTACTTTTCAGACTAAGTATTTCACGGTGTCAGTGTCTGGGTTAATTTAATGTACCTGATGACACTATTGGGAGTCTCTACATATCCACTGGGGAAAATCACCATTCAGCATAGATTGAGAAACTGAGATTTTTGTTTCTTGGTTGATTTTCGTTTGTTTTGTTTTTTGAGACTCACCGTATAGCTCTGGCTGTCCTGGAACTCACTATGTAAACCAGGCTGGCCTCAAACTCACAAAGATCCATCCACCTCTGCCTTCAGAGCACTGGGATTAAGGTGTGTGCCACTCCACCTGACTCATCAATGGAGATTTCTTAATGGTGTGTTTTCACTTTTTAACACTGCTATTTTTTTAAGGACTCTTGAAAGGCTTCCCTGACTGGGTAGGAACACCAGTGTACTTTTTTTAACTGCTGTGACTATAGCTAGATAACAAATGGAGACCCATAGTCCTAACAAAAATCTCATTAAAGAGAATGCCATATCCAACAGGAAAGGACATAGCAGATCGGAAAGAAAAAGAGAGGAATTTGTCTGCTACTTCATATCTCATGGTTCAAATGAACTCCTGCCATACAACTTTGTGAAATATATTTGTGTCTTTTATGTATGATCACTCTCAAAATTTTCACTTACAAAAGACAAAGAGAAGAGAGCTGTTAGACAAAAAGTACATTTATTCAACATCTACTGTTCCTCCTGCATATCTTTGAGGTGATAAAGCCTTGTCCTGGTGACCAGATAACTGGTCATTCCATCGGGGAAACAGAATTCTAATCACTGTGTTAGAACTCCATCTAAAGAAAACCAGGCTACTCAAAAATTCCAGAGGAGGTATTTTTCCTCACAGCACACAGTATGCCTTTCCATTCGCAACTCCTGACGTGGTTTGTAGCTTCCCCCATCATTTCAGGCTCCCACAAGGTCCTGGCCAAAGCCCTATTTTTATAAATCCTGGAAAGTGGCTGTTGCATTCGGTTATCTCTCAGGATTGTATCGGTTGCACAGCCAGAGACGGTGTTGCTGGGCTCACTCCAGAGGAACGTGGTGGTGAAGTGAGGACTTGAGATGAGGCTTTACACTCAGTGGCCAGCTCCAGAAAGATTGCAGATAGAAGGTGGACCAGGAGAAATGCGCTCGAGAGAGCAGTCAATAGAATCAGTCCAGCACATGACTGTGATGTCTTCTGGTTTGCTGTGCACTTGACAATAGTACACAATTAAAAACAATGCACATGTACTTTGTAAATAAAAACAAGTGTGACAGCCTAGAGGGGAAAGATCCCAGTTATAGGAAATCTTTTAGACAATCTATTGTCTCTGTTGGAGCTTTCACTTGGCTTATTTGCTGAGAGTCCATCTGCTTCTCAGAAGATTTTAACTGATGTCAACCACAACCATATACTTGAGCACTTACTCCACCTAGGTAAAGCTCTAAGAATTGGGGATTAGTAGTGATCAAGATAACAGCTCTGCCTCTTGGAGCTGATAGCCTGCCAGTAAGGAGACGGTTCAGCTCCATTGTCAACTTGATGGGAGCCAGAATCTCCATGGAAACAGCCCTCTGGGAGCATCTATAAGAGTGATTTAATAGAAGTTTAACTGAGAAAAGAAGAGCTTCTTTGAATGTGGGCAATGCCAGTCCATAGATTGAGGGTATCTGGACTGGATTTAAAGGGGGAAGAGAGTTCAGAGCCAGTCCACATCTTAACGGTGGCTACAATGTGATCGGTTGCCTCATGTTTCTGCCATTGTGATTTTCTTGCAACGATGGACTGTACTGTTACTCTGGGAGCCACAATAAACTCATCCTTCTTTAGTCTACTTTTGTCAGGTTGTGGGAATGAGAAAGGTAACTAATACAGAATCTTAGCAACAATAAGGAAATTGTCCAATAGGACTTCTGAAACTAGATAAGTCTTCAGAGACCTCATCACATGGGGTAGACTCAGAATCATCTGCTACACTGTAGGTCATGCATGATACTTGTACATACGCACTTACTAACAGGAAATTTCACTTATTAACAAGAAAGGCTATACTACAATGCTATAAGCACTAAGTCACCTTTAAATTATATATTTCTGTGGCCTTTGAAGCTACTATCATCAAAAACAATCTTCTGTGGATATATATATACATATATATATATATATATATATATATATATATATATATATATTTCCAGAGCTCAGATGGACAGTACAGAGCAATTCCACTTGATGACATGGCCACCTACTAAATTGTCTATAAAGCACAGAGCAAATTTCCTGATCCTTTAAGGAAACAAGCAAGCAAACAAAATCCAGCTCAAACAAAGCACTTGTCTTACTTACTCTTCTATTGCTGTGATAAGACACCTTGACCAAAAGAGAACTTACAGAACAAAGAACTTAATTTGGAGCTCATAGTTCCAGAGTGTTAGAGTCCATGGCCATCACAGTAGGAAACATGGCTCCAGGCAGGCAGACATGGTGATGTAGCAGTAGCTGAGAGATGCCATTCTGACCCACAAACGTGTGGCAGAGACAGCTAAATGGATGGCATCGGTTTCTGAAACCTCAAAGGCCACACTCAGTGGCACACCTCCACCATCAAGGCCACGCCTCCCTATCCTTCCCAAACAGTTCCACCAACTGTCGGATGGACTAAGTTATGAGCATATGGGGGCCATTCTCATTTAAGCCACACAGCACCCATTCTTTTTTTTATTAACCTAGAATGGAATTCAGAATGTGGCAGATACTGGGATATAGAATTAAACTCAAGTTCAGTCCACTTGGGACAGAAAGGTTTCCTTCAGCTGAGATAACTGGAGAAGATCCATAGAGAAGTTGAAGTTTCAGGAATGCTATGAAAGATGTCACATTGTCTAAAGGCAAATGGTAACAGCTCTCTAATTGGACTTCAGACTTGTTCAATGAGAGGGAAAGGGTGTGTGAGCCAGAGGATCAGGGAGACTGTTGTGAGAGTGGGTCCCTAGTGACGTCAGACACTGCACCCATGAAGTCTTACCAAAATGGTTGCCCAAATGTGAGGTGAAGAAGGACACCAGTGAGCACGCCAACAGCACAGTGAGAAGCCACGAGTCTTCAAATGCACACAAAGAACCGCAGGCAACTGAGTAAAGCGCGGGCGGGGCAGGAGAGGCGACCCTCCCTAGGAGAGAGCATGCCTATTGGTTATCCAGTGCCAGTCAGCCCTGAAAACATACATACAAGCAACATTGTATGGACTCGGCATCTTAAACTTAGGAACATATATGTATATACAAACACATAAATGCATGCAATAACAGTGAAATTAGGTCATGAATTTAAAGGAGAGGAGAAAGGGTCTAAGGGAGGGTTTAGAGGAAAGGGAAGGGAGAAACGTATTTAAATTACAATCTCAAAAATAAACAAACAGAAAAGAATTGGCAAAGTGATTCTAGTGGTGTCTTACGATTTGGGTCAGTTTACCATTTGCAAATGATGATAAAAATAAATTATAGGCTTCCTGTTGCAACTAAACATGATTCGAAGTGTCTGTGATATGTCACAGGTTGTGATATGGTGAGTGCAGAATAAATATTACTTCCCATGATAGCTAAATAGTAAGGCTGAGCGAGCTGAAGTAGACAGATGCAGAGCTAGAGGGATGGATAACTGACTACACAAACAGCCCAATGAACACAGAAAGTAGAGAGAGGACTGATTATTTGGGGTAACAAAATACAAAGTAATAAAGTCATTATTGCAGAAGAAATCATTCAAAGGCTTGGAGGAAGAGTTCAAGTTACATAAAATCATAATTAAATTGTATTTCATGCCAACTAATTTTAAGACAACATTTCTAAGGCAGCTTTAGAATGTATCGTTCAATGACCATGAATGCAAACGCTACTAATAGTATTAGCTATTGCTGGCAAAGTATGCACTGAGCACATTCTGCATGCATGTGTGCTATGACAGAAGCGTACCTTTTGCTTGAATCCTTAGCAAAAATATTCTCTGAATCGTAAACAATTGATAAAAAGGGAGAAAAATGAAACTCGGAGAGGATAAGAGGTGGCCTTTGTCGCACTTCATGGTACCAATCTGGATTGTTCTACTCTAGTGTCACCACACTCTTTCCTTTGACCTTTTGACCCTTCACTGTCTGCTGTCCTCTCCGAACAAAGCGTCTGGAGTTAAGGGTTGACCATTAGGTCCTGGGTTCTAGACAACCACTTGGGGAGCAGGTAAGCACTGATGATCCGGGTCACTGCAGGCTGGCTAGGGCTGAGACAGGAAGAAATGCCAGGACTTTGATTTCTCGTCTTTGCACCGGGAAGGGCAGTTAGAACAGGTTTCAGTTTATTTTCTGCCCAACTTAATAATGTATCATACCCTTAAAGTGTAAGCTAAGCAAGCATTTAAATCATGTGCATTAGAAAAATATATGCTCCGCAAAAATCATTTTGCATTCTCTGGACAAAATAAGCATCAACTACAAAATAAGCGTCGTAATTTTTGGATAGTGTTCTCTATTAAAAGTATAAAATTTACTACTAAAATAACATTATATAATAGAATATAGTATATATAATATAAACACAGTCTAACCTTGACTGTATGTAGAGTTCCCCTGGAGTCTGACCCAGAATCCTCCCTGCCCTCTTCCAGAAAAGGTTGATATACAAAACAAAGGTAGAAACATGGAACAAAATTAATAACTTAATTAAAATGAGAGTCAATAAGACTGAAAAGAATACAAACACTTCAGATGATTTCAGCTGGTTTTTATCTGGCTGACTGATGTTGATTGTCTGGCCTCTGAGTAACACGCCAAGAACAGAATATATTGTCATTTGGCTGATATGTGGGAACTGACGTCACCTATGACACAGCACTGTAGATAATCCTAAACCACTTGCCATTTCAAAGAGGAAAGCCCGGAAGACAATCTGATTTTTTTCCAGGAGATTTACTTCCCAAGTAGCCCTTTTCTTTGGTTCAGCACACACAATAGGAGGCTTAAGAGAGTTCCTAATGGTAAGAAGTAGATTTAAAAAATAAAATAAAATACCCAGGCTAGGACCATAAAATTGTCAGGAGTAATTCAACTAGATAACTATTTAGTTTGGAGAGGGGGGTTTGGAATGCCAAATATTTCATTTCTGCATCCTCTGTATTTTGTACAACATAAACAGTCTGACCCACCAATGAGGTCTGACCCATGCTGATGGTTTCTGAGACCCACCACCACACTTGCCCCAACCTGGGTAAGATAGTAAAAGTCTGGAAAGGGGGCTGGCAGAGTACAGACTTCATGATCCCTGGACCATGGGTAAGGACCCTCCCCTCCTTCCATCTCCTAACTTCAATAAGACATGAGCTAGATTATCTTTCTACTTTCTCAGGATATCTATGAACCTACCTCAGCCACCTGCACTCTACAGAAAGTCTCAGTGTATAATGGAAAAAGTCATCATACCTCCCTGGCCATCTGTGATGTCAACAGCAAACATGGGGAATGGTTCATCTACCTCTGTGACTATATACATAAAGCCGTAAGCACATATGTGCATGTATATCTATATGTATATATATTTAAAAGCACACATTGAACCATGAAGTTTAAAAAAGAAAGCACATAAACAGAATAGACTATGAAAGATATTGATGAACCATAATCAACATATACCTTCTCTCCCCTTAACCTAAGCTTAGGTGTTCTCTCTCCCCTGCCCACTATGTGTGTGTGTGTGTGTGTGTGTGTGTGTGTGTGTGTGTGTGTGTGTGTGTGACTGTAAATTAAACTCAGAGTTCTGGGCAGGCTAGGCAATCATGTTACCACTCCCCAAGATATTTTTGGGAGAGGAAAGGATCATTTTCTTTCAAATTATGGGATAAATTAAAATATGACTAGTGTCAAATAATTTTCAATTTATAAACACATAGTATGAATAACCAATGGAGAAGACAAGAGGAAGGTTATCATACTATATAATGAAAATTTTAAGTCTCACCTGCATTTGTTGATCAGGCCCTGTTCTAAGCTAGACTCATAGGCGAGTGTTAGCTCCCTTCATCCTCACGACAGCCTTATTCAGTAAGCCTTTGCATGGTCCCATTTTACAGATAAGAAAAGTAAACTAAACCACAAAGGAATGAAGCAAATTCCCAAGTCACAAAGCTGGTGAGGAAGAATAGTAACAACCTAGAAAACAGAATTCTAGGTCCATTTGGTCCCAATATCCCCTCGGCTACCTCTTCAATAAATTTAAACAACACAAAATTTTGTCATAACCATGGTTTATACTAGGATTTTTTTACCTATGAAAATTGTGTAAATATTTTAACGTTTTAATACTTTTAAGCCCTAAACTGCATTGTGCTTCTGACTGACAGTTACAGTGGAGCAAACTCTTGTAGCATCTATTTCCTTCCCAACAATGGCTTGGTTTCCTTTTATGCAGCCATCTCTTCTCCTCCCCGTAGAGCTCATATAGGTGTACACACTAACATCTCTTCCTCACAGAGTGGATCTGATTGATCCGCCCCTGTGGTTGGTTCAGGAACACCCGCAAGTCAATCATCGCGTGGCCCTGCCCTGGTACAAGGATTAGTACAGGAACGGACATGTGACACGTCTTAGACACCTGGAACACACAGAAAGGTCACAGACAACTCCTGGGAAATAATTTTTCTCACTTTTAATTTAAGAATAAAGCCACTAGGAAAAGAGTTTTCCACTTTCTCTGAAAGTCATGAAATGGAACTGTGAAGCTTAGAGTAACTATAGTCAGTCTGTGTCGGAAGCAAACCAGAGGGATGCTGGACCCAATGCACGTAGGAGCCTCCAGCTGAACAAACAGAAAACCTGCCTGAGCCTCTGGATTAAGCCTGCCTAAAGCTGCCCCCGCTGGATGTTCAAGCATGGACTGTAATGCTGTTTGCTGTCTAAGCTGATTTTTCTTTCTTTTTTTTCTGTTGCTTGCAGTCCTGACACGTTATCTAAGATCAGACTGCCTCTAGTAAATGAGTTTACAATACTGTCTTTTTTTCCACCTGTACAGGGCACTGGGGCTCTCGATGGCCAGGCCACATTCTTTATTTGTGTTGAAGGGAGACATCTGTAAATTTTCCCTGGGGAGCTGTGCCTGTCAGTCTGTATTTTCACTTCTCAGTTACCTACTGCCTGTTCACGCTTTCATCACAGGTTACCGAAGGCTTTTTCAGTTTGTTCCTGTTACCATGTTTCAGAGTTCTGTGGAAGGAGATTGCTACACCACCACGAGACAGGGTTCCATCTTTCCTTAAGCACCTGTGACAAGACTGTGGGATCCTGTGGAAAATTTCTGAAGGATGAAACAAAGTCGATCTTGGTGAACACTAACAAAAAGAATGGTTCACAGAGAAAGGGAGGGTAGTCTAAGAGCAGGCTAGCATACAAACGGCCCTGGGTGCAATCCCCAGTCCTATGTGTACAAACACAAAAGGTGTCCAACTGGTCATGACTTACTGAACATATTCCATACACACCAAAAAATAATATACAGAAGTTTTTTTTCAATGAAATAGAGTATGAAAATAATTTAGTATTATACTTGGAAAAATTCAAGAATATGCGCATAATATTTATAAATTATTTTCAATAGCCACAAACCAAGGGAAACACAAACATTTTTTCATCTGAAGCAAATAAAAAAATTTAATGCCTCAGCAAAACATTAATAATGATAATATACATATTCTTCTATTTTTTTCATGCTTTGGTGGCCATAAATTATATAGAGAACTTTAATGTTGCAGCATAGGAATACTGTAAACTTTTTCCATTAACTTTGTATCTAAATTGGCATGTTTACTTGAAATCTACACAGACAAGGAAGCTGTCAGGAGAGTGCTTAGTGTGCATTATTTAAAGAATTCAATATTCATTTTCCCAAAGTATTCCTGAGCCTAAGGAGACGTCTGGTATCCAAAATAAGACCTCACACCCCATAAAATTTAAATACTGTCCCTTGGGTGCTGAGAAACAAAAGACCGCTGGTCAGTTCTCCTGGGTCACTTGGCAAACTTTCAGTCTTTTCCAAAGCAATAAAACGAGACTAGAAATTATACAGCTGCATGGGGGGGGTGGTAGAGGGGGAGAGAGAGAGAGAGAGAGAGAGAGAGAGAGAGAGAGAGAGAGAGAGAGAGAGAGAGAGAGCAGCATTGTGAATCAACCTGCCTTAGCCATGCTATCCAGGAGGAAGAAAGACACGAGGCAGGGAATTGGGTCAACCATGTTCAGGTCAGTCCACACATTCTTCAAAGTGAACATTCAAAATAAACGGAAGTCGAGAAGAAAACATAATACCATGAGAAGGAAATTCAAAGACAGATGCCAGAGATGTGTGCGTACGAGGACAAACAGCAAGCCAGACTGTGGGCAGGCATAAAGGGGTTAATGAGAAGGACCAAAGGAAAGCCAACAGGGAAGGAGATGAGAAAGGATATTCCCAGCTATTCCCAGCAGTGTCAAGCTAGAGATGGAAACCCCAGCCCCCAGCCCCCAGCAAGACGCTTTGACGGAGGGTGCATGACAAATGTTCACCATCAAGATAAATCATCTTTTCTAGATCTTCTGCAGGAGCAAATTTTCCAGAGATTTAGATTTGGTAAACAGACCAAGCTGGATCACAGTGAGGAACTTATAGGGGATTTGAGATGTCAAACACACAGAAGCCAAGGTTTGCCTGTAATGTTGAAAATAACACCATGCGTGCCCTTTTGGTGTGGGGCTTATTTCAAATCACTGCAGTTCATAGAGGCCTTCCTCGGAAACCTAAGACAACACATTAGGCTTTGTTTTTTTCTTTAGCTGTTAGATATAGCAACATGGATCACAGTTGAGTTCATTTTTGCTTGGACTTGAAAACCATGTGTCGTATCTCTGCACATTCGTACTGATGGTCCATGTGCTCACATTGGCATTTGAAAACAGCTCTGTTCATTATACTACCGAAAAGAGTGTCAGAACAAAGGAAAAAAAAAAAAACACCAAATTTGAACACAGTTTATATTTTTTTGACTTTAAAAGTTAAGATTCTTTAAATACAAATTTTGCCTGAAGGTGAATTATGTTGCTTTATTAACTTTCACGCCCAGACAAACCACGAGCAAAGTTGACTAAAGACCTACCTAGATTCAGGAGCCCCCATTTATGGGCATCTGACTTGTTTACTACATCTTTGGTTGAAATCTCCTTCCCCATGTTTGAAAAGCAGAGAGCAGTGCCTGCTTAAGGTGATGGTGTAAAGAGCTACATTAAAAAAAAATTACATCCAGTACCTGCATCCCACCCAACACAATGACAATGTTTAATAAAATGTCATTGACAGTTCTGAAGCTGCCTATATTCTTGTCAAGATTATTGTCACAGTTATTGTCAACGTTTCCATCAACTGTTAAAAATTTTACAAACAAAACATCATGTCATAACTTCTCACTCTATTTCGAATGTACTCAGGTCTATGAACTTGTGTTTACAACACCCTGACTATAGTTCCTGCCACCACTGTTCCCGCTTTGCCTGGATAACTCCCAGGCCTTCCTGAAGGGTTGATTTTGATTTACAGTCTGCAGGGAGTCTTTTCACTTGGTGGGGCAGTGTCTGATCAGGAATATGAGGTGGCTGGACATAATGTATCCATGGTCATGAAATAGAGATTAGACAGGAAAAGGGTTTGAACTACAAAATCTCAGGACTCCATTGATCACCTTTCTCCAGTGAGGTGTCATCTCTCAAAGGTTGAACAACCTTCCCAAACAGTGCCACCATCTGGGGACAGCGTGTTCAAATACATGAGCCTATATGTGCCCTTTCACATTTAAACTACAACTATACTATCAATATAGTCTACTGGGCTTAAATGGTTGTCTTATAGATCTTTATTTCCCATACATGCAAACACACACATATGATTTTAGTCTCATGAAAATAAATAAGTAAATAACTCTCATTGGCCTTCATTTCTAATACAAGTGCATAGCCAAAGTACTCCTACATATATTTAGTTCCTATAAAATGTATTTTTGATGAGTAAAAGATCCTTGACAAATAACCAGTAACAGGATTAGAAACCTGGGGTTGGAGAGATGCCCGAGTGGTTAAGAGCATTTGGTTTTTGCTTCCAAAGGACCTGGGTTCCATTCTCAGCACTGACATGGTGGTCCACACCTGTTTGTGACTCTGGTTCTTGGAGAGTTGATGCCCTCTTGTGGACTGTTCTGCATACATAAGCTACACAGACATACAGGCAGACAAAACAACCATACACATAAAGTAAAAATGAAATCTCAAAAAGGTAAAGAAGTTTAGAAAATCTACATGCTGTACTAAACCATAAACTGTCTCCCAATCAGAGGCATCCCACAACTGCTGATATCTTAAACCCACTCAAGAGTTGCCAAGGGCTTCCTAAGGAAAGGAACCATAAGGAAGGGAATGTGACACACTTCTGTAGTTCTCTCAAGTCGTCAGCTGAAGAGAACAATTTCAATTCTGTGCACTCAAGCAACTTTCTGTGACTGTTACCCTGCTTTGCTGAGCTTGGCTGTTTCCAGTGGTCCTCACGTAAAATTCACATCTCTGTGGAGAGCTGTGGAAAGAGTTGATCAGAGCTGCATTGAGAATTTCAACTGAGAGGCACGTGAGGGCCTCTGATGTGTTCTGTGCACAGATCAAAGACAACGAAACAGCCTGGCGTGCAAAGGACAGGGAATGGAGCACCCATCTGCCTCCTCCTGCCAAATTCGGTAACTAAAGCCACTTATTCATGGCTCACTTGCTCACTCTTAAGTCTGAGGTAGGCCATGATTAATTAATTATAAATGTGCATATCTCTTTCCTTTACAACTGATAGGAACTTCTGAATTTGAGATAAAGCGAGCATGCCAGATCATATCACAACTTCATGATTAATTTGGTCTTTTGAAATAACGCAGTTTCTCCCAGAGCACAGGCACGAAACATCTATCAAACAGACAAGATGATTTGTATGTAACTTCTAAACTTCCACCCCACACTATCTAATTGTTTTTCCTTTTGGCAGAAGCTTCGGCACACCTGTTGAAGTTATTACCATCCTGTCCTTTGGGGACTTCGGGTAGATCAGCTCCTTCGCACACTGCATTTTTCTCGAATGTCATAGAATTACGGCTGCACAGCCAGAGCCGTTTGACAGGTGGCTGGGTTGATTTCACTGCCCTGCTTTCCCCAGCCCAAGAACAATACACTAGGCTTCTTGTTGTCTTTCCATTCCTTTCCTTTTCCTTTGTGCGAATATCAAAAGGACAATGGGACCTTAACAAGGTTTCTGCACAAGACAAGAACTTTGCATGGAATACAAGGTGTATGGGGCTTTTCATTTTCAAACCTGACTGAAATGGCTGAGAACTGATACGATTGTGTCAGTCATTCCATAATATAATAAGCCGGTAAATAAAAATCACAAGAAGATGATGTATACTAAACCATTCAGTGGATATTGTGACTATTTCCTTTTGGAAGTTTAGGGAACTCTTAATGTGCAAATATGCAATGTGGTTTCCTTCCATGAAGGTAGTGCTTAGAGTACCTCAGAGGCTGTATTTAAGAAGTCTTTTGGGGTGGGGGAGGCTGGTAAAGTCCAAGACTCTGGGAAAACCTGGCATTATCACTTTCCAAACTAGAATAACTTCTAAGTGCACTCTAAACACAGATACTTAAACCCATGCAATGAGTGTCATTCCCACCCCTCACTAAAGAAACTTCATTTTGCAGTAGAGACCATTACAGAAGCCCACAGCTGGTCAAAATGAAAAGAACAACTAACCATGGGTGTCCGGCCCTAATTAATGTCACACAATCATTACACCAAAGGCTCATGGAGAAGCACAGAGGAAAGACTGTAAGGTCCAGAGGTCCAAGGTGTCTGCCAAGAGATAGTGTCTTCTATACATGACCAAGAAGCTACACGCATGAGATTTCAACAATATGGCCACCTAAACAAGGCAAGTACCATGATAATACCAGAGAGCCTGCCCCATTGGATGGAGGAAATCTCAGGCTAGTACCATGATAATACCAGACAGCATGCCCCCAGGACGGAGGAAATCTCACAAAGTCCCACCCCTAAGAGCTAAGACAAGTAATGGCACTTAGGGAATGAGACTTAGTCTTCTCCATGGACAAGACCCTGATTGATTATCCAATCCCAAGTGGACAGCTCTAAACACACATATGCAACACTAAATGGACTCAATATGATATACATCCTATATATACATGTTCATGACCTTGATCTCTTCTTCTTAAAGTGTATTTGTGTGTATCTGTATGTATATAAGGTAAATAGATGATAGATAGATAGATCTGTTTTTTTCTCAAATTCATGACCTTGATCCCTTCATCTTCAGAAAGATGGGAGAAACAATGGAAGGTGAATCCAAAAAGCAGACAAATCTATTAAAATCAACTTAAGAAGCCCAGAGACCCCAGATCCCCACCCCCATTCCAGTCATAGATTCCCATTCCTCTACCTACAGAGAAAACTGGAACGGACAGCTCTCCCTCTGTCAATCAAATAGCAGAGGCGTTGGAGACAGCGTGCTTAAGAAGCAAAAGTGGGGGGTGGGTCAGCAGAACGAAGGGCAGGGAGGTGGTGAACCTAAGGCTAGAAACCCCAGCCTCTTCACGTCTAAGCTGAACGCTTTGTATTGAATTATTATTTATTTAAATAAATGGTTTGTTTAAAATCATACATGATAGGAGTTATTGATAAAATTAAAAAAATAACATCACTGTTTTCATGGAGTTTATATACACACAGAAAGGTAATACTCAGCCTAAGAGAAGTAAATGATACCATTAGCAAGAATTGGAATAAAATTTTTTTAAAAATTCACCAAATCAGACACAAAAATTCTTGGTGTCATAACTGGGGAGATAAAGCCAAACTCTTGAAATTACACCGTCTAGCCTTAAGGAAGAAACTAATAAGAGAAGGAAGAAGACGAGTGTCGAGGAAGGAGATTCCTGACCAGGGAATACTTTTTATTGTTTGACTGGATTACTACGTGCAGCTAAAGCTCATTAAAAATAATACATGAACATTTTAAACTGTCGCAAATGCCTCAGAAACACAAGATGGTATCCCCGAAAGAAGGATGAGATGCTACAGCGAAAGGAGGATTCTAACACTGAAAGAGAACTCTTGGAGATGTAAAGATGAACATAAAAATAAAATATGATATGTGAAGAGTTTGCACACATCATTAAAAATGCTTACAGAGATCTAGGAAGATGGGCCAATGAATCAAAGCACTTGCCACAAGGCTGACAACCTGATTTTGATCCATGGGACAGACCCACATGTTAGAAGGAAGTCATCCTGTGGTGTGTACATGCACACAGGAATAATGGAAATAAGTGTAATGGAAACATTGGTTTCTAAAAACACTAGAAAAAGGCTAGAAAGATGGCTCAGTGATTAAGAGTGCTTACTGCTCTCACAGAGGCCCCGGTTCAAGTCCTAACATTCACATGAGGCAGCTCACAACAGTGCTTACCTCCAATTCAGGGGCTCTGATACCCTCTGGACACCAGAGGCTCTTACATGCATATTATGCTAATATACATAGTTTTTAAAACTATTTTTTAAAAATTAGCTATTAAAAACAATGACTTCATGAAATTCTTAGGCAAATGGATGGAACTAGAAAAATATCATTTTGAGTAAGGTAACTCAGTCACAAAAGAACACACATGGTATACACTCACTGATAAGTGGATATTAGCCCAAAAGCTTGGAATAACCAAAATACAATTCACAGACCATATGAAGCTCAAGAAATGTAAAGGCTTCAGTCCTTCTTAGAAGGGGGAACAAAATACTCACAGGAGGAGATACAGAGACAAAGTGAGTAGAGACTGAAGGAAAGGCCATCCAGAGACTGCCCCACCTGTGGCTCCATCCCATATACAGTCACCAAACCCAGACACTATTGTGGATGCCAACAAGTGCTTGCTGACAGGAGCCTGATATAGTTGTCTCTTGGGAGGCCCTAACAGAGCCTTACAAATACAGAGGCAGATGCAAATGCATTGGACTGGGCACAGGGTCCCCAGTGAAGGAGTTAGAGAAGGGACTGAAAGAGCTGAAGGGGTTTGCAACTTCATAGGAAGAACAACAATATCAACCAACCAGACCCCCCCCCCCCCCCCGAGCTCCCAAGGACTAAACCACCAACCAAGGAGTACATATGGAGGGACCCATGGCTCCAGCCACATATGTAGCAGAGGATGGCCTTATCAGGCATCAGTGAGAGGAGAGGTCCTTGGCCCTGTGAAAGCTCGGTAGTTGCTCCAGTGTAGGGGAATTCAAGGGCAGGGAGGCAGAGTGGGTGGATGGGTGGGGAACACCCTCATAGAAGCAGGGAGAGGGGGATGGGAGAAGAGGGTTCTGGGGAGACTGGAAAAGGGGATAACATTTGAAATGTAAATAAAGAAAATATCCAATAAAAAAATTCAGAGTAGCAGAACATATCAAATCCCCATCACCTCTTTCAAGCAGCTACTAGAGATTGTAATTAAAAATAACATCAAAGTTGGGCGTGGTGGCACACGCCTTTGATCCCAGCACTCAGGAGGCAGAGGCAAGCGGATTTCTGAGTTCAAGGCCAGCCTGGTCTACAAAGTGAGTTCCAGGACAGCCAAGGCTACACAGAGAAACCCTGTCTCAAAAAAACAAAAACAAATAAAAAATAAAAATAAAAATAAATAAATAAATAGAATAAAATCAAGTAGTTATATAAGTCCCACATAAGAGCAGCCATAATATGAGAGAAAGACAGACTTCTACAAGAAAACTTGGGTCCAGAAAGTTGTCAGATGAGACAGTGAGATAAGAGGAAGGATGCATCGAAGAAGAAGAAGAAGAAGAAGAAGAAGAAGAAGAAGAAGAAGAAGAAGAAGAAGAGAGAGAGAGAAGGAGGATGAGGAGAAGGACAATGGTGAAGAGTGAGGAAACATGCATGTAAAGTAAGAAGACAGCTTCAATTCATGAAAAGATAGAGGTAGATTAGAGGAAGTATTCAAAAGTCAACTGAGAGTGGAGAGACGCATTAGCAATCAAGCAATAGCGCAACTGGAGTAAAAGTGCGGTTCAGCTGCACATATTCATTTGGTTGTAACGCTGAGTGCTGCTGAAGCCAGTGATGAGGTTACTGTGTGGGGATTAAAAAATAGGCCCAAAGTATTAGAGACTAAGTGTTAAATAAAAATAATCACCTATAAGATACAATGTTTCACTTCCCATGGCTAGACCTCAACAGAGAGAAACTAGGTAGTTAGAACATCACATTGAGTCTCAGAGAAAACCATTTAACTCACACAGAGCCGGAAAGTCCCAAAGCACTACATGCAAGATGATGTATGAGACAATTCCCATCTGTGCTTAGAAGACTTTTCTATGTCCAAGTCAAATGCATTCTGGGGGAGTTACAGTCCCAGGCGTTTTATATTGCATGTATTATCTTCCATAATGCATAAGAGATTTTGGCTTTTACTGGTACACAGGAAAGGTCTGACACCTGCTAATTTATCATTTGCTCCGATAACTGAATGTGGAAATCAGTGAAGGCCCAACAGTTCCATTGCAAAATATAACTTAGACAAGGCTTCTCATGCCTTCCCCAAAGCAGTAAGGGCCTCATCGAGAGAACTGTGAACAGAGGCACTCACAAGCAAAGGCGTGGGGCAGTCACTCCTACCAACATCCAAACGAAGGGCCAGAAAAGACAATTGATATCCCATTCTCTTGCTACTTACATGGGATCTAAGAACACATTACAAAACGCTAATGTTCTTTCTGGTGTCAAGAAAGAGGTGGCCCAAAGCAGTGGGGATAACTAGAATTGTCTTTCTTTCTGCTCCATAATCTAGATAGTGTGATCTAGAACCTTCCTGGGGATAGGGGGGTGTTCTAAGATGTAATGTTCATAAAGAGCACTACAGGGAGCTTCCATTGCAACTACAGTGACACTTCATTCCAAATTACAACTTGGTAGCAAAAATATACAAAGAGGGTTTGGAGTCACTGCTAGCAACCTCACCTGTTGACATTATGTTAATATTGTTACAATGAGGAACAACCTATGAGAATAGGCAGCATATAACGTGTTCCTGATAACACATCATTATCTCCACATAGCTTAAAGTCAGGAATATCCTAGTATCTATTGCTTCCAATCAACTCATTTCACAGGTAAAGAATGGTAGTGAAGAAAATAGACTGCTAAATATCTTATGGCTACATAATTGCCAGGATGGAATTAGATAAGAATAAAGCCTTCCTACCGAGAAGTGGTATCAGCTGCTGCCATTTACAAACATTCCAGCAAGCTCTTTCTAAGCATGTGGTTAGCGGCTGTGGTGGTTTGATAAGAAGCACCCCCACAGGTTATAGATTTAAATGCTTGGTCACCAGGTCATAGGTGTGGCCTTGTTGGAGGAAGTGCAGGGTGGGCTTTGAGGTTTCAAAAGCCCAAGCCAGGCCCAGTGGCTCTCTCTTCCTGCTGCCTGCAGACCCAGATGTAGAGCTCTCCGCTCCACTCCAACACCACTTCTGCCTGCATGCCATCATGCTTCCTGCCATGCTGATGATGGACCAAACCTAAGAAATCGTAAGCCAGCCTCAATTAAGTGCTTTCTTTTATAAAAATGGCTGTGATCGTGGCATCTCTTCACAGCAATAGAAAAATGACTAGCAACAGGTATAAGAACATAAAGTTACCTTGGTATAAGAACATGAAGTCCATCTGTTGAGTGTAGGAAGAAGTGTGTGTCACCCCAGGCAAGCATTTGATTGCAAAACAAAACCACTCAATGTTATTTTCCATCTAGTGTTGTGACATCAGTGTTCAAAACCTGTTCTCTCTCCCCACCTGGACTCTGGGTGACGACCATGTACAAAGCTTTCCAACAACCCCACAACTAATATGGGATGTGAAGAATCTATTAAAAAAAATACTTCATATTCACAAATGTGTTTGTTTCTAGCCTGATCTAACCAAGTCGAAAATAATCTATTCTAACCTAGGTAGGGAAGACAACTCAATGTTTGGCCAGAAAATCATCAGTCAGTCTCTCTCTCTCTCTCTCTCTCTCTCTCTCTCTCTCTCTCTCTCTCTCTTTCTCTCTCTCTCTCTCTCTCTCTCCATCCTTCCTGCTTTCTATATTTTCTTAATCTGGTCTAAAAATAAAAGGTTATTTGGCAATAGGCACTCAAATGAAATATGTCATACCAACATTCTGATGGGTATACACAAAAAGCTAAGCTGGAAAGAAAAGTAAAATCAATTCTATGTATGTGTGTCCTGGGAAGGGGTAAGTGGGGGAGGCGTTGTGCTCATGGGGATAAAGAAACAAGAGTAGGTGACTGGTAAATGATGGGCTTCCATAGAGTTGGGCTAGACTTCTGGTTTTCTTTATTCTTTTTTTTTTCCTAAGAGACATCATTATTGTCTTGGCTAGACTGTTTACTGCTTGAGCTATTTTCAATAGTATTTTTTTCCTTATAACCAATCAATAGTGATTAAAATTATGTCTCAGAATACAGCAAGGCATAAGGTGCCTTGAGACATCACCGTCTCCCTTTGCAAAAGAGAACAGGAGAAAGAGTAAAGGGATGATTCCATACCGCACAGCCAAACAGTTGCCACTGAGCAACTCAGCAGTCCCAGACACAGGGAAGCCAGACGAACAGGATCTATCCCAGTGACTGCTCAGAGCCTATTGGATGAAATGGGACACTGCTCCTCCTTGAAACAATACAAATGCTCAGAATCTATGAAGGAAAACTATTCACATAAAATATGTCATTGATGAAAAATGTTTACATGCGGAGATCTTAACCCAAGGAGATTGTACGTCGGGCCCTGCACAGCTCATCTGGTGTGTGCAAGTGCTGCAGGGGAAACCTGAACACCTGCCTGAGCATTTGATTACTTAACCAGGCCTTTTGTCTCTTCTGTCAAGTCCCTGTTAGAAATCTCTCGCTCTGACACAATAACGAGAGAACTAGTTTTCCCAATGAATGTGTTTTAGTCCTGCAGAGCAAGCCAGGTCTCATTTGATGTGTTTCACCATCCCCCCTTCAGGAGAGGGTAATGACTGTAGTCCTTCCCTCAGAAGAGGCTTCACCCTGCAACTTTCACTGCTTTGTGTGACTAGCAGCAGCGGAAGGAGCTTTACATGCCTTTCTCCCAAGGTGGTCTTCTCTAAAAAAACACAGCCAAATGATCATCTGCAAGCTGAGCCCACAGTAAGTAAAACTCAGGGCATCCTCTGAAGTGGAAGGTCTAATCCCATCATCTTGATTGCCTTCCTAATTACAGGCTCCAATCACAGCCACAGTACTCAGGGATGGCAAGAACTCTGCCTCCCTCCTCACCATGCCCTGTCGTCATCATGAGGGTCCTGCTAAACCCAGTGCAGAGCAGTCTCATATTTGTGCTCTTGCAAGGACTGACATTTCAGTCAAGTCAGAGCTGTAATGCCTTCATCTGTCTGCTTTCTCCCCAGGATACCTTTCTTTCTCACCAGAAAAAATAGGCTCTCTCTCTCTCTCTCTCTCTCTCTCTCTCTCTCTCTCTCTCTCTCTCTCTCTCTCTCTCTCTAAACTAATCCTAAAGAGCAGCGCTTAACTTCTATAAATAGACTCTGAGGAATCACAAATGCAGTCCAGGTTCTAAAGCCACCAGGGGTTTTGTTTTCTCTGCTCCTCGTTTCTAAAAGTAAGGTGACTGAAGACCAAGAGTGTACAACACAGGCAGATACCTGGCTCTTTGGCTGGAGAGTGGGGGCAGAGGCAGTTGTGAGAAGAATACAGGGGTCAAAGAGACTGGTAAGTATTTCTGGCAGAAATCCACAAAATAACCAAGAAGTCATTCCAGAAGACTTCAGCTGAAGAGAACACTGGTGTCCCTTGGCAGCACTCTTCCATCTTGGCATTTGAAGGAAGAACCCCCATATCTCCTAAAGGAACCCCTCTGCCCCAGGTACTGTTCACAGGAAGAACCCAGGAAAGTTTTATTAAAAACAAAGGAGAGAACACAGAGCTTTGAAATTCCATAGCAAATCCTACTCCATTTGCTTAAAATGCTTTGCAAATACTGAGATCCTTTCTAGAAACCATGAAACCAAATGAAGTAATAGCCTATCAGCCTGCAAGGCAGTATAAATGGATGGTGAAGCCAGAGATGCTGATTGTGGACTGACCCTCTGGTGCCTGCAGGATGCAGCCAGTGACCCCCACCTCCAAACACCCCTTGGCCTCTAGGAACAGGGTAGCTCAACTTCCACTGGAGATCATTCAAAATATGCTAATAAGAGTATTCTCATGAGAGAGTGTGTAAAGTCACCATCCTCCAACTAAACTTGGAGATTACGAAAGCAGGAGGGAGAGGCAGCATCCACACCTGCAGCATTCATACCTGCAGCAGCAGCATCCACACCTGAAGCATCCACACCTGCAGCAGCAGCAGCATCCACACCTGCAGCAGGCCCACTGCCTCACTGTCTTCATTCTGATGGGCTTCTACCCTCCTTTCCAGAAAGGACAATAAGCCATGTGAGGAGTGTCATCCTCCTGCTGGCACACAGTAGATGGAACTCAGCACCAACAGTCTCAGAGAAAGGTCTCATCTTCTTACATCCTCCCTTTCTGTGAAGCTCTATAGAGAAAGCCTGTCTCTGAGAACCAGCAACTAGCTAAGCCAGCCTGCATCAATTAGGGTCAAATTCATCCAAAGGGATATTTGTGAGAGGTGGGGGTCCATCTGACTCTTTCTATTCTAAGGTCATTTTGCCCAGATATCTGCCTGCTTTCATATGTAAGTATATGTAGCTTGCCAAGCTAGATGTCTCACACTTGCAAGCCCCTTACCCAGAAGCTGAGGCAAGAGGATTGTGAGTTCCAGGCGAGCCAGAGCTACACAGCAAAGACTCTGTCTCAAAAATATACACAAAACACATGCAAGTAAGTACACACACACACACATACACACACACACACACAGAGCTTGATTAACAGACTATGTATAAGCATATAATTTAATCTTACTTAGAACACAGACTTCGAAATCTACTTTATCACTTTATATTCTTAAATAGAATGCTTCTGAACACTGGATAATGTTCTTTTAAGTATGTCATTCTAAACATAATGGTTAGCTTACACATGAGGAAACTGAGGCACCCAAACAGATTACATCTATCACTGCCCTTCACCGTTAAGAGTCTACTGTTGACAATACTAAGAGACCACAAGACTCTCGGTTACAATGCCAGATTAAACCCTTCTTGTTCTCCCAGGTTTATGCTTGATCACAGAACCACCTTGTCATTCCCACAGAGTCATGGAGGGGGGGAAATCTTCTAAAATGTCACAGACTTTAAAAGAAAGCCTATCTTTATTTGATTGGCTCTTTATCTTAGACCTCCCTAGCTCAGATCAGCTGTCTGCATATTTCTATGTTTTGGGGTATACTCAAGAGCATGGAACACAAAAATAAATCAGTCCATAATGATTATCAGTCTGAATGTCACTGGAACACAAAAGAAACTACCACATGGAACAAGGGACATTAACATTCTTTCCTATCCATCTGGAGAGAGCTGGGCTCAGGCTCTGCTTGTCTGACCTTCTGTTAACATGACAGCACAGAGAACACAGACAGAATCTCGACCTACCAGTACTGGGGGAGCCAGCCCAAGGGCCTCTCACCACATATCACCCTCCCCACAAGCCCCAGGGCTCTGTAAATTTCTGTTTTACTAATCTGCCCCCAATTTCTATCAAAAACAATATAAAGAAGAAATTAATGACAGGGCAATGGAAGCAAGAAGCGTTAGCCTTGACTTTAGAAAGAACTGACACTGACCGTTCTCTGACATTTATTAGGTGGGTGACACTAAGCAAGCAACAGCCTCTCTAAGCTACTTAACCTCTCTCTCTGAGCCTCGTCTGTTTAAAACTGAGCAGGACCGTCTCCCTCTTGAGATGATTAAAAGAGAATGTACATAAAGCACCTGGTACAGGGTAGACATCTAGGAATTTTAGCCGTGATAATGTCTAATCAGCCTGAGTCACCAGTAAAACAATTCCATAGTGATGTCGTTGCAGAGAGCTAGATTCATCACAGGCAGATGGGGCATTTTATTGGGTACTTTGGAGATAGTTTGCAGGTGCCAAATTATTTTGTCTAGTGTTTCATCAGAATTCAAAGATGGACAGAAGGCCAGATACAACACTAACTCTCTACTTCTCCATAAAAATCAAGGCATCTTTCATTGCCCATGGAAGAAAAGACGAAAGTACTAGCTTTCCTTAATACGATTCTCGGAGCCTTCTACATGATTTAATGTAATAGTCGGACCTTATATCCAGTTACTCCAAAGTATTTTTTTTCTTGAGAAATTGAAGAGTACTTTGTTAGAATGTGTGTTCCAAGATTCAGCCTGATGACACCATGTGACATTGCACATGCTGCCTAAAACTGCTGAACTCTAAAGTCTCATGTCAGGTGAGCAGCCTGAACCAGGTTTCCAGCTAAGTGGCTCCTTTCACCACATCATGCGCTTTATGCATTAGAGACAGCAGTGATATAGGACAGGGAGAAACCCTGGAAGTAGGAGAGACAGATAAACAAAAAAGTTATTTGTCTTTAACATGGAGTGATCCAGGTCATGCGTCCAAGTTCTAAAGTTGTGTGTTCTTAGCACATACGCATTCCCTCGGGGCTTCTTTTCATCTTGTTCTTATCCCTATATCACCATAAAGGTTTTCCTATACTAAGCATCCATTAATTGTCAGTGAAGAGGAAAGCAAGGGAACACCTAAGCAACGTCCAAACGCCATCATTAAATAGTCAAAGAATCGTCTTGGATTTGGGGCCTTGGACACTTGAATTCCAACTCTTGGATGCACAGCAACCATGATAGGCAACTAGAAACATCCCCAGGGTGATCTCCTGAGAGATCAGGACTCTGAAAACAGCAGCAATGGTGATTGATCACCAGATGGAAAAACGCTACGATTTACTCTAGAAAGGAAAGTAAATATCATTTTCTAGGCTTCCATTGAAAATGAAAAGGTAGTGGGCCAATCAGCCAAATGCCAAGCAAATCAATTCAATATGCACAGAAGATGGAATTCCAGTCGGACGGCAGACTTCAGAAGTCCGTATCGTCACATGGGAGGGAATCAAGAGCAAGGCTCCAAGAACTTCTGTTTTAGTTTTACACTTACTTTGGAGGAAGCCGCAAACTTTGCAAACCATATGAGGAATACTTTCTGCTGGCTATTTCTAATTTGATCTAATTGTTCTCGACAGTCCCTTATACCACGTTACGCATTATGCACATTAAAGATGGGCCATGGGTAGGAGAAACCACGCCAATGGGAATAGAAAACAAAAAGGGGCGGGGGAGGTTTCTTTAAAACTGAAATGAGCTATCCCATGCCTAGCTGTGTTGCTCTATGCAGGAAAAGGGCTTGGGAGGCTAGCAGGAAACACACTGCAGTTTGGTGTTGAAAGGGTGAGCTCTGGTTACCTTTAAAATAATTTGACCTTCAATGCATTTTACCTGTTAAATTTTGCTAACTTGGAAGGCTAAGTGCTTAAGTGGTGTTTTATTGGCGCTTCATTTAAGCCGATGTACGGTTGTACAAAGCAGCCTGAGTATGTTTCCACTGCCAGATTTTAACCTGTTTCTCACAACACTCTCCACCTCTAAAGGGAGTACAGGTGAGTCCCCAGGGGCCTCCCTCCCTTCTTCCAGAGGAGCATTTTTGTCTTGCTAGGCCAAAGCCAATGCTCACTCTTCCTGAGTATCTTTCAGAAGACTTACAGAATCACTTACATGTCCACCGAGCTCCAGCAGAGGTCCCAGGTTACACTAACTTCTTACTAAGTGTTATAGAAACATCAGAGATCAGTGGTGCATATATAACTGCCCAACTGCTTAGGATTCTGACAGGCATGTGCTAGTCTGTCAAATATTCTCTTTCATATCATCCAGCATATGCTGACAAATGCTCTAGCCACATCTTGACATGGATAACCCCCCCCCCATAATGTTCCCTATTAAACTGGCTAGGATATCAAGGCAGAAACATGCTAAAGAAGAGATCACCAGGTTCAACTACTTAAAATGATTTAAAAATATTAACATCACTAAGAAAAAAATTCAGCATGAGATTAGGAATCAAAAACTTAAATGTCAACAAAAGAAAGGCAGAAAGAGAATAACAAGAGAACGTGTCTGTCATTCAAACGGATTCACTGAAAACATGGAATGGAAGAAGTTGGCAGATGCTTAAAGAGTAAAGCCTAAGCCTAGGGAAGGGATGGGAAGAGTAAAGCCTAAGCCTAGGGAAGGGATGGGAAGAGTAAAGCCTAAGCCTAGGGAAGGGATGGGGACCTAGAATGCATTGCCTCCCTGTGAGGTTCTACAAACACAGCCTCTCCCATCCATCTTCGTCTACCTGTGGTTCTCTTCACACGACAACAGCAGATTCTTATCATTGCAGTAAAAAACTGTCTGGTACTTAAAGCCTGAAAAATTTGCTCTCTGGGTCTTAAAAATGCTGGACAACTTCTGTCTTTGATTTTATGAAGCATCATGAAAAGTTAAGTCTCTGATTATGAACTCAGTCTCTGAAGGTAAGCGTCTGATTATAAAAGTAACATGAATTTACATGCTCATCTTAAAGAGTTTTACGCTTTAGGCTATGTGCAGGTGGTCTCTGTTTTACCATCTGGTTGAAATCTTCTTCAGGAAGCCTGTCCTTTCTATAGATGGTTCAATTTTCATATACAGAGCTAATGAGATAATGAACATTAATTTTACATATATCAAGTAAACAAGATAAAGAACAGCCTTGCCTTCTGTAGGAAGAGCTTTAAGGAGTGATATTTTTGTGCAAGTGCTTTGCAGCAATACAAATAAAAATATTCAAATGCTGAATGTAAACATATTTAAGGAAGTTGGAAGAAAGGCTCTTACTAGGGAAACAGCCTAAAAGAAAATAAAAGATGGGTATGCATCCCAAGGCTTGGAGAATCGTCTGCTTCCCTGCTAATTTGACACCCAACTTCCCTCTGGCTCTTCCTAAGAGCAGTAGGTAATTTAAACACCCTCATCCCTGCTGCTTTATTGTGTGTCTTACTGATAAAGTGGGCTGTTGAAGACTTGGGTCCAGCTCCCATTGTGATGAATACATTGTAGGTGTGATCCACTCCAGAAAGTCACTCATGACTGTTTTCTACATAGAAACGTGCATGGTGCAAGTTACCACAGTCCTAGTAACTCACTGACAAGTTTTCTGCTTCTCAAATCTGGGAATTCAGTGGCCACAAGATCAATTTACAAAATTATAATTAAGAGGCTAATAAGCTATGTCACTATGTTAACATATGCAATGATGGTGGACAACAATTTCTGGTGCTTGGGCATCTGTGAGAGCAATGGCAACAAACTGTGCTGGCAGCCAAAGCATTGGATCTGTCTGAGCACTCCCAGCGGGCATAGAAGGACCCAACCAAGTCCATTTGATGAGTCTGTAAACCTTTGATGTCATTAACTATCAAGCCATAAGTACATGTCACTTAACATTCTGGATGAGGAAGTGGAGGGGCTGCATAGCTCATTCTGTCTATGCAAAAGCACGGTGACTTAGGAAAGGCACTCATGACCAGGCCGTGAGCTCACTAGCTATATTTCCACGAAATGTCATCTTGACTTTTGAAAAGATGACTGACAAGCTGGCCATTTATCCTGGGATTGGAAAAGTATGTACTAGAAAAAATACACAAAGCTAGACAGTCACTTCTAGAAAACAACTCCCAATGACTGTGGTTGTATCAGTCTGAGTTGTCTAAAGGAACAAAACGGATAAACTGAATACATAAATGTGAGAATTACAAAGACAAAGGCTGGATAGTTCCATAGTGACTGGTTGCCTGCAGAGAGCCATAGAACCAGCAACTGCTCACACACAAGAAGCTGGCATCCTCCCAATGATACAGCAAATGATCCATCCCCAGCCCAAAGTTGAAGGCCTTGAAGTTCCCTGGAGAGTTGCTATGGTAACTCATACTCAAGGCTAATGCTCTGAGACAGAAGTGGCAAAGGCAGAAGCAGAAACCTGCCATACAAGAAGAATCAAGCTGCAGGCACATGCAAGCTTGCAGGTTTGGCCTTCTAGCTCCCACTCTGATGAGGATGCCATTCACATTTCTTTCCAGCTCAGTTCACTGTCACACATACCAGAGTCTCCAAAATCATCGTAGATGCATACACAAGAATACTTTACAAGTCTTCTAGAAGTATCTCAGTCCAGTCAACTTGACAACCAATCACAGTCATCCATGATAATAATCAAGCATTGAGGAGAATTTCAAGTTTTTGTAAAACATATAGGCACCACTTTATCCATTATAGAGAAATGATAGATAGATACATAGATGATAGATAATAATGGATAGATAGATAGATATGAATGTATAGATAAATAGATAGATAGATAGATAGATAGATAGATAGATAGATAGATAGATATGGATGGAGAGATGAATGGATAGATAGATACATAGATACATAGATAGATACATAGATATATAGATACATAGATGATAGATATTAATGGATAGATAGATATGAATTGATAGATAGATAGATAGATAGATAGATAGATAGATAGGGATGGATGGATGGATGGATGGATGGATGGATGGATGGATGGATGGATGGATGGTGAGAGATGAATTGATAGATGATAGATAGATAGATAGATAGATAGATAGATAGATAGATAGATAGATAGATAGATAGATATGAATGGATAGATAATAGATAGATAGATAGATAGATAGATAGATAGATAGATAGATAGATAGATAGATAGATAGATAGATAGATAGATAGTTTAGATAGATAGATAGATAGATAGATAGATAGATAGATAGATAGATAGATAGATAGATAGATTGATTGATTGATTGATAGATAGATGATAGATAGATGATAGATAGATAGATAGATAGATAGATAGATAGATAGATAGATAGATAGACAGATAGATATAGAGAAATGGGTCATAATTCTCAATGACCAGCACATGTTACAAAACTGGCAAAGATCCAAAAAATGCAAAGCAATGAATTTTGGTGCAGCAAAACGCAAAAGGCTCATTAACATGATGCCAGTTCCACATTACAAAACAACTACAACTTGTCATGTTTTAGTGTGGATCACAAAAGATGCCACAACTGTACAAAAAGACTTTTTAAATACCCTCTTTTCCAAGTGCATGACTGTGTGAGAATGAATGTTCTACTCATACCTCACTCCTCAAAAGCACACAGCTTTGGACCATGTGCATGGAGAACCCCAGATGGATTCTATTAGGCCAGACATTAAAGGGACTTGGGAGAATGTAACACAATGCACCCATCTCTTCGGGAGCAATGATTTCATTAAAAACATGTTCCATATTTTAACATGTAAATGGGATTAATCTTATTTTTAGTGAAGTAATAAATAATGTCAAAATCATCATCAGATTAATTTCCTATGTGATAAATATCAATAGATAATGGATATAACCCACATAAGTACATAGCCTTTGGAAAAATACTTTTTAAAAATGTAAGGTGATACTGAGAACTGCTGTCTTAGATTTCTCTCGCTCTCTCTCTCTCCCCTCTCTCTCCCTAATTCTCCCTCTCTCTCTCTCTCTGCCTCTCCCTCTCTCTCCCTCTCTCTCCCTCTCTCTCCCTCTCTCTCCCTCTGTGTCTGTGGAATATCTGTCTGTCTGTCTCCCTCTCTCTCCAATAATCAATTTGACAGTTTCTAACACTCTAACATGTGTAAAGATTTATGATTAAATTCTCACACTTATAAATGAAATACAAGTTTAAGAAGTTTTAACATCATATTCATTTTATTAAATCATTTCATAGTTGCAGCTTTGTCAAGACCAATATTTCCATGAAAAATAATATCAGAAGGCATCTCCACACAATCACATGTATAGATGGCACCTATAGGGCCTCACTGTTGGTTAATTTGCAATTCTCTTGCGATACACAACACATAGCATCTTTTTTTTTTATATTTCTTTTTTTTTTCACTGTTTTTTTTAATTACATATTTTCCTCAATTACATTTCCAATGCTATCCCAAAAGTCCCCCATACCGCCCCCCACTTCCCTACCCTCCCATTCCCATTCTTTTGGCCCTGGCATTCCCCTATATTGGGGCATGTAAAGTTTGCAAGTCCAATGGGCCTCTCTTTCCAGTGATGGCCGACTAGACCATCTTTCGATACATATGCAGCTAGAGACAAGAGCTCCGGGGTACTGGTTAGTTCATCATGTTGTTCCAACAATAGGGTTGCAGATCCCTTTAGCTCCTTGGGTACTTTCTCTAGCTTCTCCATTGGGAGCCCTGTGATCCATCCAATAGCTGACTGTGAGCATCCACTCCTGTGTTTGCTAGGCCCCTGCATAGTCTCACAAGAGACAGCTATCTTTGGGTCCTTTCAGCAAAATCTTGCTAGTGTATGCAATGGTGTCAGCGTTTAGAAGCTGATTATGGGATGGATCCCTGGATACGGCAGTCTCTAGATGGTCCATCATTTCATCACAGCTCCGAACTTTGTCTCTGTAACTCCTTCCCTGGGTGTTTTGTTCCCAATTCTAAGAAGGGGCACAGTGTCCACATTTTGGTCTTCATTCTTCTTGAGTTTCATGCGTTTAGCAAATTGTATCTTATATCTTGGGTATCCTAAGTTTTGGGCTAATATCCACTTATCAGTGAATACATATTGTGTGAGTTCCTTTGTGATTGTGTTACCTCACTCAAGATGATGCCCTCCAGGTCCATCCATTTGGCTAGGAATTTCATAAATTCATTCTTTTTAATAGCTGAGTAGTACTCCATTGTGTAAATGTACCATAATTTCTGTATCCATTCCTCTGTTGAGGGACATCTGGGTTCTTTCCAGCTTCTGGCTATTATAAATAGGGCTGCTATGAACATAGTGGAGCTTGTGTCCTTCTTACCGGTTGGGACATCTTCTGGATATATGCCCAGAAGAGGTATTGCTGGATCCTCCGGTAGTACTATGTCCAATTTTCTGAGGAACCGCCAGACTGATTTCCAGAGTGGTTGTACAAGCTTGCAATCCCACCAACAATGGAGAAGTGTTCCTCTTTCTCCACATCCTCGCCAGCATCTGCTGTCACCTGAATTTTTGATCTTAGCCATTCTGACTGGTGTGAGGTGGAATCTCAGGGTTGTTTTGATTTGCATTTCCCTGATGATTAAGGATGTTGAACATTTTTTCAGGTGCTTCTGTGCCATTCGGTATTCCTCAGGTGAGAATTCTTTGTTCAGTTCTGAGCCCCATTTTTTAATGGGGTTATTTGACTTTCTGGAGTCCACCTTCTTGAGTTCTTTATATATATTGGATATTAGTCCCTTGTCTGATTTAGGATAGGTGAAGATCCTTTCCCAATCTGTTGGTGGTTTTTTTGTCTTATTGATGGTGTCTTTAGCCTTGCAGAAGCTTTGTAGTTTCATGAGGTCCCATTTGTCAATTCTTGATCTTACAGCACAAGCCATTACTGTTCTATTCAGGAATTTTTCCCCTGTGCCCATATCTTCAAGGCTTTTCCCCACTTTCTCCTCTATAAGTTTCAGTGTCTCTGGTTTTATGTGAAGTTCCTTGATCCACTTAGACTTGACCTTAGTACAAGGAGATAGGAATGGATCGATTCGCATTCTTCTACATGTTAACAACCAGTTGTGCCAGCACCATTTGTTGAAAATGCTGTCTTTCTTCCACTGGATGTTTTTAGCTCCCTTGTCGAAGATCAAGTGACCGTAGGTGTGTGAGTTCATTTCTGGGTCTTCAATTCTATTCCATTGGTCTATTTGTCTGTCACTATACCAGTACCATGCAGTTTTTATCACAATTGCTCTGTAGTAGAGCTTTAGGTCCGGCATGGTGATTCCACCAGAGGTTCTTTTATCCTTGAGAAGAGTTTTTGCTATCCTAGGTTTTTTGTTATTCCAGATGAATTTGCAGATTGCACTTTCTAATTCATTGAAGAATTGATTTGGAATTTTGATGGGGATTGCATTGAATCTGTAGATTGCTTTTGGCAAGATAGCCATTTTTACAATGTTGATCCTGCCAATCCATGAGCATGGGAGATCTTTCCATCTTCTGAGATCTTCTAGAATTTCTTTCTTCAGAGACTTGAAGTTTTTATTATACAGATCTTTCACTTCCTTAGTTAGAGTCACGCCAAGATATTTTATATTATTTGTGACTATGGAGAAGGGTGTTGTTTCCCTAATTTCTTTCTCAGCCTGTTTATTCTTTGTGTAGAGAAAGGCCATTGATTTGTTTGAGTTAATTTTATATCCAGCTACTTCACCGAAGCTGTTTATCAGGCTTAGGAGTTCTCTGGTGGAATTTTTAGGGTCACTTATATATACTATCATATCATCTGCAAAGAGTGATATTTTGACTTCATCTTTTCCAATTTGTATCCCTTTGATCTCCTTTTGTTGTCGAATTGCTCTGGCTAGGACTTCAAGTACAATGTTGAATAGGTATGGAGAAAGTGGACAGCCTTGTCTAGTCCCTGATTTTAGAGGGATTGCTTCAAGCTTCTCACCATTTACTTTGATGTTGGCTACTGGTTTGCTGTA
Organism: Mus caroli; assembly: GCF_978045245.1. Taxonomy (NCBI): domain Eukaryota; kingdom Metazoa; phylum Chordata; class Mammalia; order Rodentia; family Muridae; genus Mus; species Mus caroli. Next base: position 32,046,554 of record NW_028227258.1, read on the forward strand.
GATTGCTTTTATCATGTTTAGGTATGGGCCTTGAATTCCTGATCTTTCCAAGACTTTTATCATGAATGGGTGTTGGATCTTGTCAAATGCTTTTTCTGCATCTAACGAGATGACCGTGTGGTTTTTGTCTTTGAGTTTGTTTATATACTGGATTACGTTGATGGATTTCCGTATATTGAACCATCCTTGCATCCCTGGGATGAAACCTACTTGGTCAAGATGGATGATTGTTTTGATGTGTTCTTGGATTCGGTTAGCAAGAACTTTATTGAGAATTTTTGCATCAATATTCATAAGGGATATTGGTCTGAAGTTTTCAATCTTTGTTGGGTCTTTTTGTGCTTTAGGTATCAGAGTAATTGTGGCTTCATAGAATGAGTTGGGTAGAGTACCTTCTGTTTCTATTTTGTGGAATAGTTTGTGAAGAACTGGGATTAGATCTTCTTTGAAGGTCTGATAGAACTCTGCACTAAACCCATCTGGTCCTGGGCTTTTTTTGGTTGGGAGACTATTAATGACTGCTTCTATTTCTTTGGGGGATATAGGGTTGTTTAGATCATTAACCTGATCTTGGTTCAACTTTGGTACCTGGTATCTGTCTAGGAACTTCTCCATTTCATCCAGGTTCTCCAGTTTTGTTGAGTATAGCCTTTGGTAGAAGAATCTGATGGTGTTTTGGATGTCTTCAGGATCTGTTGTTATGTCTCCTTTTTCATTTCTGATTTTGTTAATTAGAATACTTTCCCTGTGCCCTCTAGTTAGTCTGGCTAAGGGTTTATCTATCTTGTTGATTTTCTCAAAGAACCAGCTCCTTGATTGGTTGATTCTTTGAATAGTTCTTCTTGTTTCCACTTGATTGATTTCACCCCTGAGTTTGATTATTTCCTGCCGTCTACTCCTCTTGGGTGAATTTGCTTCCTTTTGTTCTAGTGCTTTTAGGTGTGTTGTCAAGCTGCTAATGTGTGCTCTTTCTAGTTTCTTTTTGGAGGCACTCAGAGCTATGAGTTTTCCTCTTAGAAATGCTTTCATTGCGTCCCATAAGTTTGGGTATGTTGTGGCTTCATTTTCATTAAACTCTAAAAAGTCCTTGATTTCTTTCTTTATTCCTTCCTTGACCAAGGTATCATTGAGAAGAGTGTTGTTCAGTTTCCACGTGAAGGTTGGCTTTCTATTATTTATTTTGTTATTGATGATCAGCCTTAGTCCATGGTGATCTGATAGGATGCATGGGACAATTTCAATGTTTTTGTATCTGTTGAGTCCTGTTTTGTGCCCAATTATGTGGTCAATTTTGGAGAAGGTACCATGAGGTGCTGAGAAGAAGGTGTATCCTTTTGTTTTAGGGTAAAATGTTCTGTAGATATCTGCCAGATCCATTTGATCCATAACTTCTGTTAGTTTCACTCTGTCCCTGTTTAGTTTCTGTTTCCATGATCTGTCCATTGGTGAAAGTGGTGTGTTGAAGTCTCCCACTATTATTGTATGAGGTGCAATGTGTGCTTTGAGATTTACTAAAGTTTCTTTAATGAATGAGGCTGCCTTTGTATTTGGAGCATAGATATTCAGGATTGATAGTTCCTCTTGGAGGATTTTACCTTTGATGAGTATGAAGTGCCCCTCCCTGTCTTTTTTGATGACTTTGGGTTGGAAGTCAATCTTATCTGATATTAGAATGGCTACTCCAGCTTGTTTCTTCAGACCATTTGCTTGGAAAATTGTTTTCCAGCCTTTCATTCTGAGGTATTGTCTATCTTTTTCTCTGAGATGAGTTTCTTGTAAGCAGCAAAAGGTTGGGTCTTGATTGTGTAGCCAGTTTGTTAGTCTATGTCTTTTTATCGGGGAGTTGAGTCCATTGATATTAAGAGATATTAAGGAAAAGTAATTGTTGTTTCCTGTTATTTTTGTTGTTAAAGTTGGCATTCTGTTCTTGTGGCTGTCTTCTTTTCGGTTTGTTGAGGGATTACCTTCTTGTTGTTTCTAGGGCGTGGTTCCTGTCCTTGTATTGGTTTTTTTCTGTTATTATCCTTTGAAGGGCTGGATTCATGGAGAGATAATGTGTGAATTTGGTTTTGTCGTGGAATACTTTGGTTTCTCCATCTATGTTAATTGAGAGTTTGGCTGGGTATAGTAGCCTGGGCTGGAATTTGTGTTCTTTTAATGTCTGTATAACATCTGTCCAGGATCTTCTGGCTTTCATAGTCTCTGGTGAAAAATCTGGTGTAATTCTGATAGGCTTGCCTTTATATGTTACTTGGCCTTTTTCTCTTACTGCTTTTAGTATTCTATCTTTATTTAGTGCATTTGTTGTTCTGATTATTATGTGTCGGGAGGTATTTCTTTTCTGGTCCAGCCTATTTGGAGTTCTGTAGGCTTCTTGTATGTTCATGGGCATCTCTTTCTTTAGATTTGGGAAGTTTTCTTCTATAATTTTGTTGAAGATGTTTTCTGGTCCTTTGAGTTGAAAATCTTCATTTTCATCCACTCCTATTATCCGTAGGTTTGGTCTTCTCATTGTGTCCTGTATTTCTTGGATGTTTTGAGTTAGGATCTTTTTGCATTTTCCATTTTCCTTGATTGTTGTGCCGATGTTCTCTATGGAATCTTCTGCACCTGAGATTCTCTCTTCCATCTCTTGTATTCTGTTGCTGATGCTTGCATCTATGGTTCCAGATTTCTTTCCTAGGGTTTCTATCTCCAGTGTTGCCTCATTTTGGGTTTTCTTTATTGTGTCTACTTCCCTTTTTAGGTCTAGTATGGTTTTGTTCATTTCCATCATCTGATTGGATGTGTTTTCCTGTTTCACTTTAAGGACTTCTACCAGTTTGGTTGTGTTTTCCTGTTTTTCTTTAAGGACTTGTAACTCTTTAGCCATGTTCTCCTGTAGTTCTTTAAAGTCCTTCTTGATGTCCTCTACCATCATCATGAGATATGCTTTTAAATCCAGGTCTAGTTTTTCAGGTGTGTTGGGGTGCCCTGGACTGGGCGAAGTGGGAGTGCTGGGTCCTGATGATGGTGAGTGGTCTTGGTTTCTGTTAGTAAGATTGTACCTTTACCTCTCGCCATCTGGTAATCTCTGGAGTTGTTATAGTTGTCTCTGTTCAGAGGTTGTTCTTCTGGTGATTCTGAGTATCCTCTGTCAGCAGACCTGGGAGACAGGCTCTCTCCTCTGAGTTTCAGTGGTTAGAGCACTCCCTGCTGACAAGCTTTCCTCTTAAAGGGAAGGTGTACAGATATCTGGCGTTTGGACCTCCTCCTGGCCAAAGAAGAAGGCGGAAAACAGGACCTTTCCCAGATGCTGTGTTGCTTTGGCAGGTCACAGAAGCTGTAGGCTTCTGTGGTGCACACTCTCAGCTGTGCAGACTAAGTTCCTAAGTTCAGTGGAGTCCTGGATCCAAGATGTGCTCCCTGCTCCTGAGGCAGAGGGCTCCTGTGCAGGGCAGACCACTGTCTTCCAGCTAGGAGGGTGCCGGATGTCTGTGGCCCCAAAAGGGTGCTGCCTCAGCGGCTCTGTGGCTCCCGCCTGTCCCAGAAGCTGTCTGCCTCTGTGGTCCTCACTCTGACCTGTACAGACTAAGTTCGGCAGATGGCGCTCCCTGCAGGGCAGGTCACTGTCCTCCAGCTGGGAGGGTGCCGGAAGTCTGTGGCCCCAAAAGGGTGCTGCCTCAGCAGCTCTGTGGCTCCCGCCTGTCCCAGAATCTGTCTGCCTCTGTGGTCCTCACTCTAACCTGTACAGATTAAGTTCGGCGGAGTCCCGGAGCCAAGATGGCGCTCCCTGCAGGGCAGGTCACTGTCCTCCGGCTGGGAGGGTGCCGGATGTCTGCGGCCCCAAAAGGGTGCTGCCTCAGCAGCTCTGTGGCTCCCGCCTGTCCCAGAAGCCATCTGTCCCCCGTGGTCCCCACTCTGACCTGTACAGACTAAGCTCGGCGGAGTCCCGGAGCCAAGATGGCGCTCCCTGCAGGGCAGGTCACTGTCCTCCGACTGGGAGGGTGCCGGATGTCTGCGGCCCCAAAAGGGTGCTGCCTCAGCGGCTCTGTGGCTCCCGCCTGTCCCAGAAGCTGTCTGCCTCTGTGGTCCTCACTCTAACCTGTACAGACTAAGTTCGGCGGAGTCCCGGAGCCAAGATGGCGCTCTCTGCAGGGCAGGTCACTGTCCTCTGGCTGGAAGGGTGCCGGAAGTCTGCGGCCCCAAAAGGGTGCTGCCTCAGCGGCTCTGTGTCTCCCGCCTGTCCCAGAAGCTGTCTGCCTCTGTGGTCCTCACTCTGACCTGTACAGACTAAGTTCGGCGGAGTCCCGGAGCCAAGATCACATAGCATCTTTTTACATTTGCATTTGTCATCCGTGTGTCTTCTTCAGTGAGGTGTCTGTCCACATCTCTCACCCAAAGATAAATTTTACTTGCCTTGAAAGTTGTGATCAGTGTGTACTCTCTTCATTTGGGTTCCACAAATAAGCACAGCATATTACCAGGTCCCTCTTAATCTCTGTACGGCACATTGAACTAATGTCTCCCCCACAATCAATTCTTCAGCCCCTTATCAATGTTATTTCTCCTTCTACATTCCCTCTATTGTCTTCTTTCTAAGAACACATAACCAGACAGCTAACTGTGATCCCTCCCCTTCCTGGGTGAGAGGAATCTGTTCCCTGATCTCCTAATACAAAGGTTAGAGTAGCTGTGTGCATCGATCCAGTATTTATCTCAGTCACATTTACATTAGCACTTACTGTTCTTCACTGTAGCCTTTAGACATGCAGACCAGTCTCTCACGTTTAAGCCAAAATATTGTCAGGTTGATCTCCTAGCATTGCTGGTGTATAAGACAATAGGAAGGCCTGTGAACAACACTCCATCACGGTGGTGTGCTCACAAGACCTGTGAATGGCATTCCACAGTGGTGGGCTCACATGGGTGCACACATTTTCACTGTTTCAAACAGTGAGTTTTAGATGCCTAGATTTAGTAATGAAGATAATAAGTGATTTGGTTCAATGCCTGATCTTATGTTCAGAGCACCTCACTCTTGCCAAAATTTCATTCTTCTTGTTAATTGCTTATTGCTAGTGTGCTCTTTAGCAAGGAAAGGAAAATGTATGGTTTTGGAATTATTCTTTGGAAGGAGAACAGTTTTACCTATTTAATATGGAAATTTTTTCATTGACATGACAGGTCATAAAAAATGTAATTTTGAATCTGATGCTTTTCCAACTACTGATGGGTGTTATTTCCAAATATTCAGCCTCTTGAGAGAAACAAATACTATTAAGCAGAAATAAGCAAGGAGTTACCCTAATTCAAGAGCTACTAGACAATTAACTGAAAAAAATCTAAGCACAATCTTCTGTCAAACCACAGGAATACACATCACAGGAACAAATTAAAACTAAGTGAAACTCTATTTTCCCTCAACCATTCTCTTACGATGATTTTTTCAGACTTACATCCTATAAAATGTGTATTTAAGATGAAACTAACAAAAAATTAAGCTGGAGACAAACCATAAAACATTATATTAAATGGTGATGTCATCTTTGATGGAGAGAAATTAATAAAAAAAAAACTGACATGTCTTTCACATATTCATATCCCATTCTACCACCTATGTCCTCCAAGATCCACCTTCTCCCTACCTCATGGCGGGGGTTTTGATGGTGGTGGTTGGTTGGTTGGCTACTTAGTTTTGGTTTTGATTTTCGTTATTTTGTTGTTGTTTTGTTTTTGCTTTGCTTTTGTTTGTTTGGTTGGTTGTTTTCGGTAACCTATTGAGTCCAGTGTGTTCTATGTGCTCATCATAGCTGTATGGCCAGCCTCACTCAGCCAAGTGCATTGAGTCCTCTTTACAACTTTGAAACAAATACAAGTTCCAAGAGAAATAAAGCTGCATACAGTTAGCTCATGTTTTCATATTTACCTTATGAAAATCGCATCATTAATTGGAAGCTAATGACAATTAAAAAACAGTTCTCCTATGTTCTCAATCTGTATGAAAAAAATGCAATACTTGAATTTAAATGATTTTAAAAATATTCCAGTCTAAAATATTCACTACTCTATTGCAAGTTCCTAAAATTTAATTAATTAATTAAATTTAATTAATAAAAAGTTTCCTTTTCAATGGACTATCTGTTTTAATATATTTATTAATTGAGAATGTCATGCAATTTATTTTTATCATATTCACACTTCATTCCCCCATCCCAAGTGCTCCAAGATCCCCTCCCAACTTCATGATGTCATTTTTTTAATAACCATCGAATCCAATTTGTGCTGTCTACATACTTATAGTTGTAGAGCCATCCACTAGAGTATGGTCATCCTACCAGAGGAAACACCCTTAAAGAAAACTGAGCATATCTTCTCTATAAGTCATCAATTGTCGACTGGAGCCCTCTGCCTCAAGAGAAGGGAGTGCCATCTTGGTTCCAGGACTCCACCGAACTCAGGAACTTAGTCTGCACAGGTGAGAGTGTGCACCACAGAGGCAGACAGCTTCTGGGACAGGCGGGAGCCACAGAGCCGCTGAGGCAGCACCCTTTTGGGCCGCAGACATCCGGCACCCTCCCAGCCTGAGGACAGTGGTCCACCCTGCACGGGAGCCCTCTGCCTCAGGAGCAGGGAGCGCCATCTTGGATCCTGGACTCCACCGAACTTAGGAACTTAGTCTGCACAGGTGAGAGTGTGCACCACAGAAGCTGACAGCTTCTGTGACCTGCCAAAGCAACACAGCATCTGGGAAAGGTCCTGTTTTGGGCCTTCTTTTTCGGCCAGGAGGAGGTCCAAACACCAGATATCTGTGCACCTTCCCTGTAAGAGGAGAACTTGTCAGCAGAGAGTGCTCTAACCACTGAAACTCAGAGGAGAGAGCCTGTCTCCCAGGTCTGCTGATAGACAGTAATCAGAATCACCAGAAGAACAATCTCTAGACAGAGACAAATATAACAACTCCAGAGATTACCAGATAGCGAAAGGTAAACGTAAGAATCTTACTAACAGAAACCAAGACCACTAACCATCATCAGAACCCAGCACTCCCACTTCGCCCAGTCCAGGGCACCCCAACACACCTGAAAAGCTAGACCTGAATTTAAAAGCATATCTCATGATGATGGTAGAGGACATCAAGAAGGACTTTAATAACTCACTTAAAGAATTACAGGAAAAGATTGCTAAAGAGTTACAAGTCCTTAAAGAAAAACAGGATAACACAATCAAACAGGTAGAAGTCCTTAAAGAAAAACAGGAAAACACATCCAAACAGATGATGGAAATGAACAAAACCATACTAGACCTAAAAAGGGAAGTAGACACAATAAAGAAAACACAAAATGAGGCAACACTGGAAATAGAAACCCTAGGAAAGAAATCTGGAACCATAGATGCGAGCATCAGCAACAGAATACAAGAGATGGAAGAGAGAATCTCAGGTGCAAAAGACTGCATAGAGAACATCAGCACAACAATCAAGGAAAATGGAAAATGCAAAAAGATTCTAACTCAAAACATCCAGGAAATCCAGGACACAATGAGAAGACCAAACCTACAGATAACAGGAGTGGATGAGAATGAAGATTTTCAACTCAAAGGACCAGCAAACATCTTCAACAAAATTATAGAAGAAAACTTCCCAAATCTAAAGAAAGAGATGCCCATGAACATACAAGAAGCATACAGAACTCCAAATAGACTGGACCAGAAAAGAAATACCTCCCGACACATAATAATCAGAACAACAAATGCACTAAATAAAGATAGAATACTAAAAGCAGTAAGAGAAAAAGGCCAAGTAACATATAAAGGCAAGCCTATCAGAATTACACCAGATTTTTCACCAGAGACTATGAAAGCCAGAAGATCCTGGACAGATGTTATACAGACACTAAAAGAACACAAATTCCAGCCCAGGCTACTCTACCCAGCCAAACTCTCAATTAACATAGATGGAGAAACCAAAGTATTCCACGACAAAATCAAATTCACAAATTATCTCTCCACGAATCCAGCCCTTCAAAGGATAATAACAGAAAAAAACCAATACAAGGACGGGAACCAAGCCCTAGAAAAAACAAGAAGGTAATCCCTCAACAAACCGAAAAGAAGACAGCCACAAGAACAGAATGCCAACTTTAACAACAAAAATAACAGGAAGCAACAATTACTTTTCCTTAATATCTAATATCAATGGACTCAACTCCCCAATAAAAAAGACATAGACTAACACACTGGCTACACAAACAAAACCCAACATTTTGCTTCTTACAGGAAATTCATCTCAGAGAAAAAGATAGACACTACCTCAGAATGAAAGGCTGGAAAAAAATTTTCCAAGCAAATGGTATGAAGAAACAAGCTGGAGTAGCCATTCTAATATCTGATAAGATTGACTTCCAACCCAAAGTCATCAAAAAAGACAGGGAGGGCACTGCATACTCATCAAAGGTAAAATCCTCCAAGAGGAACTATCAATTCTGAATATCTATACTCCAAATACAAAGGCAGCCACATTCATTAAAGAAACTTTAGTAAATCTCAAGGCACACATTGCACCTCATACAATAATAGTGGGAGACTTCAACAGCACTTTCACCAATGGACAGATCATGGAAACAGAAATTAAACAGGGACACAGTGAAACTAACTGAAGTTATGAATCAAATGAATCTGGCAGATATCTACAGAACATTCTATCCTAAAACAAAAGGATATACCTTCTTCTCAGCACCTCATGGTACCTTCCCCGAAATTAACCACATAATTGGTCACAAAACAGGCCTCAACAGATACAAAAATATTGAAATTGTCCCATGCATCCTATCAGATCACCATGGACTAAGGCTGATCTTCAATAACAAAATAAATAATAGAAAGCCAACATTCACGTGGAAACTGAACAACACTCTTCTCAATGATACCTTGGTCAAGGAAGGAATAAAGAAAGAAATTAAGGACTTTTTAGAGTTCAATGAAAATGAAGCCACAACATACCCAAACTTATGGGATGCAATGAAAGCATTTCTAAGAGGAAAACTCATAGCTCTGAGTGCCTCCAAAAAGAAACTAGAGAGAGCACACATTAGCAGCTTGACAACACACCTAAAAGCTCTAGAACAAAAGGAAGCAAATTCACCCAAGAGAAGAAGACGGCAGGAAATAATCAAACTCAGGGGTGAAATCAACCAAGTGGAAACAAGAAGAACTATTCAAAGAATCAACCAATCAAGGAGCTGGTTCTTGGAAAAAATCAACAAGATAGATAAACCCTTAGCCAGACTCACTAGAGGGCACAGGGAAAGCATTCTAATTAACAAAATCAGAAATGAAAAAGGAGACATAACAACAGATCCTGAAGAAATCCAAAACACCATCAGATCCTTCTACAAAAGGCTATACTCACCAAAACTGGAGAACCTGGATGAAATGGAGAAGTTCCTAGACAGATACCAGGTAGCAAAGTTGAATCAAGATCAGGTTAATGATCTAAACAGCCCTATATCCCCCAAAGAAATAGAAGCAGTCATTAATAGTTTCCCAACCAAAAAAGGCCCAGGACCAGATGGGTTTAGTGCAAAGTTCTATCAGACCTTCAAAGAAGATCTAATCCCAGTTCTTCACAAACTATTCCACAAAATAGAAACAGAAGGTACTCTACCCAACTCATTCTATGAAGCCACAATTACTCTGATACCTAAACCACAAAAAGACCCAACAAAGATAGAAAACTTCAGACCAATATCCCTTATGAATATTGATGCAAAAATCCTCAATAAAGTTCTTGCTAACCGAATCCAAGAACACATCAAAACAATCATCCATCCTGACCAAGTCGGTTTCATCCCAGGAATGCAGGTATGGTTCAATATACGGAAATCCATCAAAGTAATCCAGTATATAAACAAACTCAAAGACAAAAACCACATGATCATCTTGTTAGATGCGGAAAAAGAATTTGACAAGATCCAACACCCATTCATGATAAAAGTCTTGGAAAGATCAGGAATTCAAGGCCATACTTAAACATGATAAAAACAATCTACAGCAAACCAGTAGCCAACATCAAAGTAAATGGTGAGAAGCTTAAAACAATCCCTCTAAAATCAGGGACTAGACAAGGCTGTCCACTTTCTCCATACCTATTCAACATTGTACTTGAAATCCTAGCCAGAGCAATTCGACAACAAAAGGAGATCAAAGGGATACAAATTGGAAAAGATGAAGTCAAAATATCACTTTTTGCAGATGATATGATAGTATATATAAGTGACCCTAAAAATTCCACCAGAGAACTCCTAAGCCTGATAAACAGCTTCGGTGAAGTAGCTGGATATAAAATTAACTCAAACAAATCAATGGCCTTTCTCTACACAAAGAATAAACAGGCTGAGAAAGAAATTAGGGAAACAACACCCTTCTCAATAGTCACAAATAATATAAAATATCTTGACGTGACTCTAACTAAGGAAGTAAAAGATCTGTATAATAAAAACTTCAAGTCTCTGAAGAAAGAAATTCTAGAAGATCTCAGAAGATGGAAAGATCTCCCATGCTCATGGATTGGCAGGATCAACATTGTAAAAATGGCTATCTTGCCAAAAGCAATCTACAGATTCAATGCAATCCGAATCAAATTTCCAACTCAATTCTTCAACGAATTAGAAAGTGCAATCTGCAAATTCATCTGGAATAACAAAAAACCTAGGATAGCAAAAACTCTTCTCAAGGATAAAAGAACCTCTGGTGGAATCACCATGCCGGACCTAAAGCTTTACTACAGAGCAATTGTGATAAAAACGGCGTGGTACTGGTATAGTGACAGACAAATAGACCAATGGAATAGAATTGAAGACCCAGAAATGAACCCACACACCTACGGTCACTTGTTCTTCGACAAGGGAGCTAAAACCATCCAGTGGAAGAAACACAGCATTTTCAACAAATGGTGGTGGCACAACTGGTTGTTAACATGTAGAAGAATGCGAATCAATCCATTCCTATCTCCTTGTACTAAGGTCAAGTCTAAGTGGATCAAGGAACTTCACATAAAACCAGAGACACTGAAACTTATAGAGGAGAAAGTGGGGGAAAGCCTAGAAGATATGGGCACAGGGGGAAAATTCTTGAATTGAACAGCAATGGCTTGTGCTGTAAGATCGAGAATTGACAAGTGGAACCTCATGAAACTGCAAAGCTTCTGCAAGGCAAAAGACACCATCAATAAGACAAAAAAAACACCAACAGATTGGGAAAGGATCTTTACCTATCCTAAATCAGATAAGGGACTAATATCCAATATATATAAAGAACTCAAGAAGGTGGACTCCAGAAAATCAAATAACCCCGTTAAAAAATGGGGCTCAGAACTGAACAAAGAATTCTCACCTGAGGAATACCGAATGGCAGAGAAGCACCTGAAAAAATGTTCAACATCCTTAATCATCAGGGAAATGCAAATCAAAACAACCCTGAGATTCCACCTCACACCAGTCAGAATGGCTAAGATCAAAAATTCAGGTGACAGCAGATGCTGGCGAGGATGTGGAGAAAGAGGAACACTCCTCCATTGTTGGTGGGATTGCAAGCTTGTACAACCACTCTGGAAATCAGTCTGGCGGTTCCTCAGAGAATTGGACATAGTACTACCGGAGGATCCAGCAATACCTCTCCTGGGCATATATCCAGAAGATGTCCCAACCGGTAAGAAGGACACATGCTCCAATATGTTCATAGCAGCCTTATTTATAATAGCCAGAAGCTGGAAAAAACCCAGATGCCCCTCAACAGAGGAATGGATACAGAAATTATGGTACATTTACACAATGGAGTACTACTCAGCTATTGAAAAGAATGAATTTATGAAATTCCTAGCCAAATGGATGGACCTGGAGGGCATCATCTTGAGTGAGGTAACACAATCACAAAAGAACTCACATGATATATACTCACTGATAAGTGGTTATTAATCCAGAAACTTAGAATACCCAAGATACAAGATACAATCTGCAAAACACATGAAACTCAAGAAGAATGAAGACCAAAGTGTGGACACTTTGCCCCTTCTTAGAATTGGGAACAAAACACCCATGGAAGGAGTTACAGAGGCAAAGTTTGGAGCTGTGATTAAAGGATGGACCATCTAGAGACTGCCATATCCAGGGATCCATCCCATAATCAGCTTCCAAACGCTGACACCATTGCATACACTAGCAAGATTTTGCTGAAAGGACCCAAATATAGCTGTCTCTTGTGAGACTATGCCGGGGCCTAGCAAACACAGAAGTGGATGCTCACAGTCAGCTATTGGATGGATCACAGGGCTCCCAATGGAGAAGCTAGAGAAAGTACCCATGGAGCTAAAGGGATCTGCAACCCTATAGTTGGAACAACATGATGAACTAACCAGTACCCCGGAGCTCTTGTCTCTAGCTGTGTATGTGTGGAAAGATGGCCTAGTCGGCCATCACTGGAAAGAGAGGCCCATTGGACTTGCAAACTTTATATGCCCCAATATAGGGGAATGCCAGGGCCAAAGGAATGGGAATGGGTGGGTAGGGAAGTGGGGGGGGGGGGGGGTTGGGGGACTTTTGGGATAGCATTGGAAATGTAATTGAGGAAAATATGTAATAAAAAATATTAAAAATTTAAAAAAATAAAAAAACAAAAAAAATAAAAAAGAAAGAGTTGCTGAAAAAAAAAGTCATCAATTGTCAACAGTTCTGGACTCACTTGTGAGCTTCCCCACCTCCATGCTAGAGTACTGACTGGCTTCATCTTCTGCTAGTCTTCTGCAGGTAACGACAGGTTTTGAGCTCATAAGCACAATGACCCCATCATGCTCCCATCCTCCCTGACCTCTGGCTCTTAGTCTACCCACATGACTGTCTTTTAAGTGTTGTGCTGCTTTGTTTTACTGCAATTTGATTTAGCATCAGTTTGGAAGAGGGAGCCTTAATTGGGAAAATCCTCTCACTAGATTGACCTGTGGGCAAGATCGTGGTGCAGTCTCCAGGACTGGTGACTGATGTGGGAGGGCCCAATGCACTGTGGGTGGGGCCACCTCCAGGCTAGTGATTCTGAATGCTATAGAAGAAGGCAGGCTGAGCGGGCCATAGAGAACAAGCCAGCACCCTTCTATGTCGTCGGTGTCTGTTTCTGCCCCATGACCCTGGATGATAAGCTGAAGGCGAATTGTCAGGTGAAATAAACCCTTTCTCCCTCACTAGGCTTTTGCTCATGGTATTTATCACAGAAACAGAAGCCCCATTGAAGACAGCTGTCCGTTTTTTTTTAGAAGGTATCCATTCGTCTTTTAAAGTTTCACTACTTTGTACAACCACTCTGGAAATCAGTCTGGCGGTTCCTCAGAAAATTGGACATAGTACTACCGGAGGATCCCACAATACCTCTCCTGGGCATATATTCAGAAGATGTTCCAACCGGTAAGGTAAGAAAGACACATGCTCCACTATGTTCATAGCAGCCTTATTTATAATAGCCAGAAGCTGGAAAAAACCCAGATGCCCCTCAACAGAGGAATGGATACAGAAAATGTGGTACATTTACACAATGGAGTACTACTCAGCTATTAAAAAGAATGAATTTATGAAATTCCTAGGCAAATGGATGGACCTGGAGGGCATCATCCTGAGTGAGGTAACCCAATCACAAAGGAACTCACACAATATGTACTCACTGATAAGTGGATATTAATCCAGAAACTTAGAATACCCAAGATACAAGATACAATCTGCAAAACACATGAAACTCAAGAAGAATGAAGACCAAAGTGTGGACACTGTGCCCCTTCTTAGAATTGGGAACAAAACACCCATGGAAGGAGTTACAGAGCGAAGTTTGGAGCTGAGACGAAAGGATGGACTTTCTAGAGACTGCCATATTCGGGGATCCATCCAATAATCAGCCTCAAAACGCTGACACCATTGCATACACTAGCAAGATTTTGCTGAAAGGACCCTGATATAGCTGTCTCTTGTGAGGCTTTGCCGGGACCTAGCCAACACAGAAGTGGATGCTCACAGTCAGCTATTGGATGGATCACAGGGCCCCTAATGGAGGAGCTAGAGAAAGTACCCAAGGAGCTAAAGGGGTCTGCAGCCCTATAGGTGGAACAACAATATGAACTAACCAGGACCCCCAGAGCTCGTGTCTCTAGCTGCATATGTAACAGAAGATGGCCTAGTTGGCCATCAGTGGAAAGAGAGTCCCATTGGTCTTGCAAATTTTCTATGCCTCAGTACAGGGGAACACCAGGGCCAAGAAGTGGGAGTGGGGGAGAGGGGAGTGGAGGGGAGGGTATGGGGGGACTTTTGGGATAGCATTGGAAATGTAAATGAAGAAAATACCTACATAAATAAATAAATAAATAAATAAATAAATAAATAAATAAATAAAATTCATCACTATAATTTAGGGAAGATTATGGATCATGCAACTTTCCTCTTTCTAAAAACACATACTGACCTTAGATTTCAGTCTGGGCAGTAGGCCATGTTTTCTCAGGGGCATTGTAATCATGGTGACATTGCTTCAGCCCGTTTGCTCTGGATCCCCCTGAAATAGTTGTTTCTTCACCTCCTTGAACACTACCACAAATGCTGCCCATTGTCTGAGCCCTGGCAACTTCTGGCCTACACTCACATAATTACAAAGTATCAAAAACCAATACTTCCTACATTAATTATACGAACAACCGACTGCCAATTGCTAATGTCAAGTCAGTGAATTGAGTAATATTTGTGTAGTTTTTTCCCCAAATTTCTTCACCCATGAATAAATAAATACCTTTGTGGCTAAATTTATGTACAAATTTTTCTCCTAATCGAGATTTCATCTTTCTTAAGATCTGACAAAATTGCCAATCTATGTTTTAGTCTCTTGCTTCAATTTACCAGTTTCACATAAGACACATTTAACATTTTCCAGTTTCTGTAGAGCATCTCTGGTTCTCAGGGCATGATGAAGCTGTAATCAGGACATCAACTGGGCCCATGAATTCACCTGAGGCTTGAGAGACCCACTTCCAAGAATCACATAATGGTTGTCAGCATTTGGTTCCTTGCAGATATGTTCTGATGACTCTTGACCCAGGACCAATCTCAGCTTCCTGATTGATCCATGGCCCTCTTCTACACTGGGATCTCACAGCAGAATATCATAATTCATCAAGCCCAGAAAAATAGACTATTCTGTCCAGACATGCAATGAAATCTTTTGTAACATAATCACATACACATGATCATTTACATCTGGTCACCTTAATCATATTCTACATGAATAGTCGCAAACGATAGCACACACAAGTCAGAAGCATTAACTAAAGGCATGAACACCAAGAATTAGAATCATGGAAGCCACAAAAGCCTCTCTGCTAAAATTACTGTGTCCGGAAGAGGGAGCATGGATATCAAGTCAAGATTATTTTCATGTTGGTTCCAGACATCCTAAGACAGTGCTACAAAGTATATATATTAACATAAAATTGCAATAGTGAATAAACAATGTTGGACATGAAAGGAAACTTTCTTATTGTATGTATCCAATATTTGGCCAAAATCAGAAGAATAATCTTCCTTTGTCTCTAGTCAAAGCACTTTTCAGAGGCCTACATAGATAGTCTTAGGGATGGCAAAATTGCATAAATGCTATTTATGAAAAACTGGATCTAGAAAAGATGGATGGGTTTAAGGCATGGTTCAGCATCTCTGTCAGTCCCTGTCACAGTTATCCTCACAGGTGACCCCCTCCAGAAAATCTCAGGGATCACAGTTTAGACAAAATTCAACAAGAAAGAAAGAATTTATAATTCCCCAAATCCATGGAGTATTTGGCTGAGAGTCAAGGGCAACTGCAAAGACTAGAACTCTATAGAGAAAAGATCTGAGGAATTTTGAATGGCAACCTGTTCCCCACAGTTTCACTGAGGTGATCTCTACACATATCCAAGTGCTTAACCAAAAATGTTCTCATGTAAATTAAGTAGTAATTCCAAAGGTTGTATTGGCTGAACCATTATTCAAAAGTGGGACTAGACTTAGTGAAGTCCCAAAATGAGTTTTCTTTAGCATGTCTCAAGCTGGTTCATACGAGTCATCTATCCATTCATCCTTAGAGACATAGCTACAAAAAATTAAATTAGCCGGGCAGTGGTGGCGCACGCCTTTAATCCCAGCACTTGGGAGGCAGAGGCAGGTGGATTTCTGAGTTCAAGGCCAGCCTGGTCTACAGAGTGAGTTTCAGGACAGCCAGAGCTACACAGAGAAACCCTGTCTCGAAAAAACCAAAAAAAAAAAAAAAAATTAAATTAGTTCATTTTAATGATTAAACTTGTAAACTTTCTAGCATTACATTTAATAGAAATTGCACTTTGAATTTTGAATGCAATATGCAATGAAATATTTCTCACAATTATGGCCATGAGCAGAGAGGTAGAACCCAGCTAACTACATAATCAGGGGGAGATAACAGATATTCTAAGTACCACATGATGCAAAGCAATGGTGTTTGGTAGGTTAAGTGTACTGTATGCATTCCCAAAATCATTTTGCTTGATAATGGGTTTATATGATTATTTCTCCACTACAAATGAAGGGATGCCTGATCCTACTGAGTTTCCATAGGACAAAGGATCTGGGTGTTTTTCCTACTAGGAGAAGAGTTTGAAGAAAACACATTAATTTTAGGTCAAGAACTTAATAAGACTTTCTTTACAAAACAAAACAAAAAAAAGTCTAGTTACCTACTAGATTATATGATTTATCTCTGATTTATCTCTAAAAAAAAGTTTAACTCAAAGTAAAAGAATTCTGCATCACCCTGTTAAAGCTAAAGCAGCGGATCATCATCCTGAGAAAACTTGATGAAACGGGTCTGGATTTCCTCTACATATATGTCTCAAATGTCTGTGCCTGTAACAGTGCCTGTTATCATTGGTGTCAATAAACATTAGCTGAATAAATGACCAAAAGGAACCAGGAAAGACCTCCAAAGCCACGTGGTCCTATGCATACATGAGTGTAACCCTCCTTCCCTGCATTCTAGCCATGAGTCTTGTGTTTGCAGAGCATGTTAGACATGTGACAAAAATCTTATTCATACGAATTACTTTATCTCGCTCTTGAAGAACTATACCCTGTGGCATGCAGCATTCTTCCTTTAATAGATGTCAAAGGAAGAAATGGTGAGGCATAGGATGGAAGAAAAGGCAGCAAACTGTGATGTCACTGGCAAGTCTGTTCCCTTCAATGCAACTCCGTATGCCTGACACCATTTTAGGGACTGAGATGATAGAGAACACCTTCCCTATCACATGCCAGCATAAGTCCTCTGCCTCTGGATTGGAACCTCTCCCCTTGGCAGTTAATGGTAATAGGAACCCGAGCAGCACCAAGCCCTCCAGTTTAATAGAAGGTTGTCATGGATCTCTGGCTGCTCTGTGCCAAGCCATTCTGTGCTGGGCAGAATGCATGTTCTCTGTCATCGAGATCCTGACAAAGACCTGATGTTAACAACTCCAGTCATTACCACAAAGCCAATTTTAAAGGAGATGCTCTAGTTGCTCAGGCACTGCTTATATAAAGGCAGTAAACCTGTCAAGAATGAAGAGGACAAAATGCTAACAAATTCTCCTGCAGTCACTGTACTGTGGCCAGTGTTTAGTGACCATATCCTTAACCAATGATAACTTCCTTAAATGTAGGCTTTTCAGTGGCTGTTTTACCTATAGTACTTCCTCCATCACTCTCTTCAGAATCCCCAGTAAGGGCATCTTCTGGAACACAGAATAAAATTAAAACCACATTTTAAGTCATGGCAACAGAATGAAGCTAAGAACTAAGCTCCTTATGTCTGCATCCCAGATGTGGGTTCCCACAGGTAGGAAACCAAGGCCCATCCCTTTGTGTTCCCAAGGTTCATGCAGAGGAAGCAGACATCGGGCTTCGCTGATTCTAATCCCCTCTGACTCCTCAAGACTGCTTGCTCCTAACTCTAGCTTTGAATACATGTCATGATGCCCCTGTCCTGTTATTAATGGCAGGACACTGACAAGATTCAAACCACAGAAGGTTTAGTATAGCAACTCCAACACTGGGCATACATGTAGTCGTAAATACTAGCTGTGAGTCTGTTTTTAATGTTACAGAAATATTATTGCTTAGTATATATGCTTCTGAGACTTACGTTTTTAAAATCACTTCTAAGTTTCAAGCACATGGCTACTGCTTCACAATGATGAGGGCATGATTCTTAGGTTGAAGATGAATTCCCAGGTGTCTGTTTCACTGTGTTTGAAAACAAAGAATTAGCGTGTATTCTCCTATATGGACTGAAGATTGGACGTCCATGCAGTGGGTAAACTGAGGCAGGCAGCTGGTGGGGTCAGTGCTTAGAGCTGCTGATGGGCATCTGTCTAGATACTAGTGAGGAGCTGCTGCCTAAAGCAGCCAGTGAGGAGAGAAATGACTCAGCAGACTTCTCGCTGAGGGGACAAAGCGTAACTTACTGGGGCTGGCACTCCCTGTGCCCAGTGAGAAACTCTGAACTCTTTTAACTCCATGGGGCCAACAAAAAGGAAAAGGAAAGAGAAAGTTCATACACACATAGATTTGCATACATATTGAGTGAATGAAGCAAAAGGCAGACTCCAATAACCTCATACATACAAATACAAACATATATGCATACAGATACACACACACAAACACACCCAGTGAATGGCTAGAGCAATGCTGCAGCAAGCAGGCTCCAGGCATTTCATGCATATACATACATACTTACATACATACATATATACATACATACAAACACACACACACATAATTGCTGTATGGAGCAAGCTCTTACATCCAGACAAGCTTTACTTATATACAGACAGATAGACAGACAGACAGATTTGGTGGGTAGAACAAAGTTCCACACAAACTACACACACACACACATACACACACACACACACACACACACACATAAATATATATATATATATATATATATAGTGTATATATAAAAATACATATATATACCTATACAAATATATGTGTGTGTATACATACATACATACATACATATACATATATACATACGCACCACACTTGAAGGGTAAAAAGAATGAAGTTCCAACATTCTCTCACACAGTATATTTTTCAATACCTTTACATAAAAAAATTACATAGTACAGGTTAAGAAAACAAATTATTCCCAAGAACCCGCATACATTTGTAACCTAGCAACTTGTTATAGATTAACAAAGTGTGAGCAAGGAGTTTTCTCAGCCAGTTTTTCTTTCTGGCAGGCAGCAATAAGCAGTTACAAAGAAAGGATTACTTATTTTATTATTTATCTGTAAAAGTAATCATATAAGAATTACCAACCTAAACAGTTATACATAAGTCAATCATACCTACTTTAAATCCTCAGACTGCACATCTACTCATCAGCAATTCTTATTAAGTCATATCAAGAAGCTGAGGGCAAAAATTGGGTATGAGAAATCAGTCATCACCAGTCCAGCCTCAGTGACAGTCACATGAGCCAGTGCTTCCATTTTTCTTGCTCCCTGACCATAAAATTCCCTAATTTAACTAAGAGTGTCCCTTTCTGAACTTCAAATTGTTCCCTAAGATTTTCTACATCAGAGTCAGTAGAAAAACATCTTAATCTAGTTTCCCTAACAATTTTATTTTTCCAAATGTTTTCTAAGGGTGGAGGTCATTGCTGACAATCTACATCTCTAAGTTCTTTCCTAGGGTGGTGATTGAGTCATTAATCTGCTCCAGCAGCAATGCCTGGAAGAGATAAAGAATTGTTACAGAGTGCCAGGGATACTGCCCAATGAGGGGCTGGAAGCCCGGTAGGGTTTCATATAGTTAGATCAAGAGGGATTTGAGGGGGCTAGAGAGATGGCTCAGTGGTTAAGAGCACTGACTGCTCTTCCGAAGGTCTTGAGTTCAATTCCCATCAACCACATGGAGGCTCACAACCATTTGTAATGGGATCTGATGCCCTCTTCTGGTGTGTCTGAAGAGAGTGACAGTGTACTCATATAAATAAAATGAATAAATTAATATTTTTTTTTAAAAAAGGAGGTGAGGGCAGCAAGCAGAGCAGAACTCCATAACAGCATGAAGTCCTCAAGACACATAGCCCTCAGGGCATGCTTCAACCACAGCATCATGGCTGTGCTAATTGGTGGGCCATAATCCATAAGTTCTAAAGCCATTTTTCATTCCTCCTGCATGGCCCTTGGCGCAAAAAGAAACAAAGAGAGGAGGCCATGTTTAAAGGAGGAGGAGATTGATTGATTGATTGATTGATTGATTGATTGATAATATCAAGGCATATCCTATACAAAAGCAGAGTGGAAGGAATTTTAAGATCATGGCAGGTTTCCTCAGCAGTATTTCTTCCTGTCAATAATACTCTTTGTTTTGCAAAAGAGAAGATAAAAGCAAAAGAGTCAAACTGAGGCTCAGAACGCACTTGTTATGTCAGCTGTCTCAGAACCAGTTGATCTGAAAACTAAGAAAGACTTTTAAGGGGATGGAGAGATGGCTCAGCTGTTAAAAGGACTGGCTGATCTTCTAGAGGACTGGGGTTTGATTCCCTGCACCCACATAATAGGCTCACAACTGTCTGAAACTTCAGTCCTAGGGGCATCAACACTTCTGGCCTCCATAAACACCAGGCACGGGTGTGGTGCACAGAAATATATACAGATGAAACACCAATAGACATTAAAATATACATTAGAAAATTTTAAAGAAAGACTTTTTAGAAGAGAAAAATATACCCTACTCTCAAAGAGCTTGGCTAGAATGTTCAGAGCCAAGACTGGAAGACTGGGATCACAAGGTCTACGCCAGAAACATCAAATATAGTTCCACAGGAGCCATTCTCCAGCTCCATGGGAAACTAAGGTGGGAAGGCTTAATGGTAGTCACTTGAGAGAGAATAGTGGAAGCAATTTGAGTAAATGTCTAATGCTCAGTCTCCTTGGGGTCAGTGACAGTTGTAAGGAAGGACTAGGTAAGGAGCCATCTTGACCTGTACAGATAGAATCCTGAGATGTCCTCTTAGAGGGCTTCTTGGTGGTCCCTTTTTGATGGGATCTGTCCAAGGTATTTGAAGAACGGATCCCAGAAGTGAAAGATGATCACCTGGCTAGCAAGAATACAACCCAGCAGCCAGCTGAAGTCTTTCATCCAACAGTGTACCTACAGAAGCGGTATCTGAGGAGGTGTAGACAGTTATGCCTGGAAGTTTCCCCAAGAGCTCCAGGACCCCAGAATAATACGGATACGGCATCAAGGAGTTCATCCTAACCATGAGGAGAACAGACACAACTTAGGAGTCAAAAGCCTGTGGGATGCAGAATAAACATGAGATAAACTGAAGTTCTGTTAGCAAAGTTTTCACAAAGAAAACAAAACAAAAGCTGTGTAATACTGGATAATATCTATAGGCCAAGAGATAGTGTGAATTTAGCAGCAGAAACCAAGATCTATGAATATGAACAAATAGATAAGTGGCTCTATAAACCTATGCTTCTCTGCTTTTCAAACTGAGGCACACAGTGGTCTCGGTGGGAAGCAGATATGCTGCCCTCTGGAGTGCCCGGTGTGGCACTCCTCCCATCCATCAGGAGTTCCAGCCACCATTCCTTCGGGCTCTCCTGGTTGCGCACAGATTGGGTTTCATGTAGACATGCAAAAAAAAAAAATCTCTAAGCTTATTCGACATGAAATACAATATATTTGCTAGATAACCAGGACCCTCATATTAATCATAAATCAATGTGTTTATCCGTAGCCAAGAAAGGACTAGAATGTTCTTTCCTCATTTGGAAATCCAATCTGATCTTCACAGTAATTATGCTGCCTTTCGTATGAATCATGGTCTCGCACCAAAGTGTCAGTGCCCGGCTCACTCGCTTGCTCGCTCGCGGCTGTGCAGCACTGAGATGATCCTCGCACTTGGGGGTAGGATTTGGGGAGTTATTGAAGTAAATCCTTTTACTCACTAGACTTTTCCCTTTTTTTGTATCTCATCTTCAGTCTTTTTGTTCAAATTTTACAGAAAACTTCTGAAAGCCGTCGTAAGCAGGGCAAGAGCACCCTCACCAATCCCCCGGAAGCCACGGAACTACACTCAAGATGGGCGAGGGCTCTCCCCTTGCTCTCATCCTGGCTTTCCCTCAGGAGTCACCACATAGCCAGCTCCCTCTTTTATTTATCCTTTCCACACAGTTATGTTACGATTATGTTCTGAGACTCTCTCCAGTGTTAAGAGTCTTCATAGCCAGGCATTGTCCAAATGCACACAAACAAACGTGAGTTGTTCTCTATGCATCCTCTGTAGAAGGCATAGAGAGAGGTGGGGGTCTGAGGCCCAGCCATCTTTAGTGACATATATTGCTGAAAAGTGAGACGGTAAACAGGAAGCCATGTCTATTTGAGACCTTCTGGAACGTGGGGCGTGGGGGCTTGACATTATAACCCACTGCCCTTCATGCAGTTAACTGCCCAATTGCCAGAGTGAGTGGAAACCCATGAACCCAAACGACAAAGAAGGTCGTCTGAGAGGGCTCACCACCAGGTGGGATGTGAGGAAATAGGAACCCGGGAGCCACTGTGGACACCATTATTATGTGTGTGGACACATAGAACATAGTAACAAAAGGAGGGACTTACCACTGTGGCCACAAGTAGACTTTTGCACCGTTGGTGACTGGTGTTAGTTCTCTGGTCCTCCGCGTAAGGCCCTTCACTTGGCAATCTGTGTATTTGTAAGATGGTTGGGCTTTGCTGTTGCTGTTGCTATTGTTATTGTTGTTGTTGTGTTTTAGTTTGTTTGCTTTACCTTTGTGAACAGCACAAGTCCTCAAATGGACTACACCGTGTCCCCTTCCCCCACCAGAAGTTTCTAGAATGGAGCTTTCCTGACACCTAGTGGCCAGATGGAGGAATCCCTGATTTCCCTAAAGTAGTCTAATTTAGAAAGTGTATTTACATCCCAAATGAAACTTTAGAACATTGCTTCACAGTTTACCACTGATCCCCTATGAGCGGCTGGCTTGTGGGTTAAATGCAATTCTACTCCTATATTGCTTAGAATTTTAAAGTAAAATTGCTATCAACTGTGGCTAGTTCTGTGTGCATGCAAGCTCACATTACTGTGCTTCCCTCCTGTAATAATAACTAAGCTTAAGATAAAATACCAATGGCTAAATTACACATTAATCTCAAATGAGAGCCTGTGTAAATTAATAAAAACTTTGTATTGTCTCAGATAAATTACAGTGAAGGTACTCTGCATACCACCAAAGGAAAAAGATAAACACCAAACTAGCTACAAAACCTACAGATCTACAGTTGTGTCCTTATAAGAATGCTAGAGAGATGGCAGCACACAGCATGCGGGAATATAACCAAACAATATCTGACTTGACTGAAGGCCCACTCCATGGAGCCTATGCCGCCATACCTAGCACTGTTTAGGTAACCAAGACCCTAAGACTAGACAATCCAGGGACCTGAGGCAAAACCAAATACTACTGTTCTGTGGAACCACAACTACAACAAAATGTAGCAATAAAATGACTCCTAGTGACATTTTGCTATACATGTACATTAATGCCTTGCCCAGTCAACATCAGAGAAGTTTCCTTCTGCGTCAGATAGGAACAAATACATACACCCACAGACAGACATTATGGAGAATGAAAGATCTCAGAACACTCAGCCCTCAACAAGAGATCTCCATCAAAACTCTCCCCCTCTAGAGTCGTCAGAAGAGGAAGCAGAAAGAGTGTGAGCACCAGAGGAGATGGAGGACACCAAGCAAACAAGGCCCTGTAAATCAACACGAGGAAAGCTCATAGGAACTCACAGAAACTAAGACAACATGCACAAGACCTGCACAGGACTGCACCAGTCAGGGTCCTCAGCCTATGTAGTACTACATAACTAGCAATGTATATACAACATGTATACACACAACATATATACATACATACACATACATACACACATGCATACATATATACTCATACACACTCATACATACATACACACATATACACATGCATACATATATATACACATACATACATACATATACACATACATATACATACATGCATATATACACACATACACGCATTCATACACATATATACATGCATACATACACACATACATACATACACACATGCATACATACACATACATGCATGCATACATATACACATACATGCATGCATACATATACACATACATACATATGCATGCACATATGTACACATACATGCACACATACATATATACACACATACATGCATACATACATGCACACATACATGTAAAACAATGAAAAGGAAAGCTCATGTGAATCATACAGAAGACTTCCAACAAGTTTCCCCTTTGAGGGAACAGGGAAAGAAAAGGTGTCTATTAAAATTATTGCAACCTAGAATGGAAGCTGCTCTTCCTACATCAAAAGAATGATATGCAGGTGTAGTGGTGTTTATCTGTGATCTCAGCACTCAGGAGGCTGAAGAAGAATGATGGGTTCTAAGCCAACCTAGGCTACACAGGAAGCTCAGCAAACAAAGCTCACAGCAAGATCCTGTCTCAAAAGAAAAACAAAGTAGGCAAAGTAGAATAGCTTTTCTAGAAGAAATGAAAACTAATGAGGCTGGTAGGTTAGGTGTCCTGATATAGCAATATGCCTTAAGGCACTGCCAAGATCACATAAAAGGGAGACGTGGTCAGATATCAAAGTGAAATCAGAGAGAAAAGACTGGATCAGTCAGTGATAGACAGAGGAGGGGAACAACTCAGTGGTGCCTTTTTGAACTTTCTATTGCTGTGACAAGACACCATAACCAAGGAAACTGATAAAAGAAAGCATTTAATTTGGAGCCCGTGGTCCTGAAGGGTTACAATCAATATCTATCATCTCGGGGAGCATGGCAGAAGGCAGGCAGGCAGGCAGGCAGCCATGGCTCTGGAACCATAGCTGAAGGAGAGGGAGAGGGGGAGGGGGAGGGGAGGGGAGGGGGAGGGGAGGGGGAGAGAGGGAGGGGGAGAGAGGGAGGGGGAGAGAGGGAGGGGGAGAGAGGGAGAGAGGGACAGGGAGAGGAGAGAGGGAGAGGGAGTGGGGGAGAGGGAGAGAGGGAGAGGGGGAGGGAGAGGGAGAGAGGGAGAGGGAGAGAGGGAGAGAAGGAGAGAGGGAGAGAAGGGGAGGGAGAGGGAGGGGGAGAGGGAGAGGGAGGAGAAGGGGAGGGGGAGGGGAGGGGAGGGGAGAGAGAGGGGAGAGAGAGGGAGAGGGAGAGGGAGGGGGAGAGAGGGAGAGGGAGAGGGAGGGGGAGAGAGGGAGAGGGAGAGGGAGGGGAAGGGGGAAGGGAGAGAGAGGGGGGAGGGAGAGGGAGGGGGAGAGGGAGAAACACCTGCCCCCAAGTAGACCATCTCCTCCAACAAGGGCACATCTCCTAATCCTTCCCAAACAGTTCCACCAACTAGGAACCAAGTCCTCAAATATATCTACAAGGTCCATTATCATTCAAACCAACACAAGTAGCTTCTGAGAAAAGTGTTTGAGATGCTGCTGTAGATGCTTAGGCCAGAGAGGATCTTGAAAATTCAGAATTATGACCAATCAGCACAATCAAAGATGCATGCCAGTGAGATTATGCTGGTGTAACAAACAGATTTAAAGTTGAGCTGGCCAAGGCTGCTGCGTCTACATTTCACAGGATCCTTAAATCACATTTGTAAAATCTCCTCATACTCCTCGACCCCAGGACATTTAATTCTTTTGCATGGATGAAGCTGAATACATATATACCTTTTTTTGTTCTTTAGAAATATCTTAAGACCCAAGTCAGGAATATCATATAATTTTTGTAACAATATACAGCACAAATGCTCATAACCTCGAAAAAGGCTGGGATATGTCTGTTGTCTTTAGTTTGCCTGCGTTATAACTGGATTGTTATGGAATAATTATTTTTCTATTACGGAATTTTCAAATAATCTCTATCAACTTGCAATTCTCTGCTTTCATTTCTATTCACAGGTTCATGATTATACTTCGCATACACTCCAAGAAAGCATCAGTTTGGAAAGGAATATATT
Source organism: Mus caroli (assembly GCF_978045245.1). Taxonomy (NCBI): domain Eukaryota; kingdom Metazoa; phylum Chordata; class Mammalia; order Rodentia; family Muridae; genus Mus; species Mus caroli. The sequence continues at coordinate 32,072,695 of NW_028227258.1, forward strand.
TCATATGTACATTTATAATCCCCACAATTTACTCACAGTATCTGATACACAGTCAAAATCCAGTTTTCCTTCAGTAAATTACTCTTGTTACCCAGCAGGTGTAAGGACTTCACCAGCCATTCCCCCAGTGATAAAGCAGTGACTCCCAACAGGAAGAGACACCATCTCTCTACAGAACCAAAACTCGAACACGGAATACACAGCTGTGGTGTGGCTTCTACACCCTTATATTTATCAGGCTTTATATATCTTTAAAGATCTGTGAGAAACAGTCATTAAAATCACAGATTGTCCTGCTAGCTAAGCATTTATTCTGTAAGGAAAGAGAACCAGTTTAAACAAGCCTTAATTATACAGAACACTCAGGATGAAATGTGCTAATTCTACCTGGCATCTAGCTGTTGGTCAAATTCATTCAGATAAGTTAAGTGCACAAGTTCTTGTAGAGACAAAAAAAATTAGGTGTACCTAAGCCTCACAAACAGAATCTTGTCAGAATATTGTATTACAGGAAACAAGCTAATTTTCCAAATTACACAATATGGAGGAACCTATAAAATTTTTTATTGTCTTGACCACTTTAAATACTGAAACATAATTTTAAATAGTACTAATTAAATTTAATGAAAAAAAGTTTAACATTAACAATTACTTCCTTTTTAAGCCTGTATTTAATTTAGCTGGGAAAGTCTGGAAGCATTGTACTCCACGTTCTAAAGACCACAGGTGCCAATCCAAATGATTTTACCTATGAAAACTTACCTGCAAAAGTTTGAGGAAAAAGAAAAGCTTTTCACACAGTACAAACAGGCTAAAAGAACTCACGTATACAAAACCCACCCTGCAGAGAATGCTAGAAGCAATACTTCAGGCTGAATGAAGGAATAATCATAGCCCGGAAACTACAGAAAGAAACAAATGAAGCTGTAATAATTGAAATACAGAACAAAAGTTAGGAAACAAACAGCAAGAAAGCCACAAGATAACAATCAGTACATGCCTCTCAAGGATAACTTTAAATATTAATGGCCCCAGTTCCCCAATCAAAAAAAGCACAGGCTAGTTGAATGGTTTAAGAAGAACAATCCATCTTTTTTTTTGTTATCTAAAAAAGGCATGCCTTACCTTAAAAGTGAAAGGATGGATAAAGTCTTCCAAGAAGACAGGACCAGGAATTAATCCTGTCACTATCCTAATACCTGATAAAACAGACTTCACACCAAAATTAATCAGAAGAGATAAAGAAAGGAACTTCATTCTATTCAAGCAACAAATGTCCAAGAAAACATTACCCTACACATGGATGCACCAAATCTTATAACAAATGTCATAAAAAGCATCCTACTGGATTTCCTGCCACAGATGAACTCAAACTCACTTTTTTCTATGGACAGGTCATCTAACAAAGATTAAGTAGAGAAATAATCAGAACCAATTTACCTCATATGTCAAGTGGACCTAATAAATATCTACAAAAATTTCTGTTCAAACACCAAACAATCTCCTTAACTCAGGAGACCACAAAATTTTCTCCAAAATAGACCCAAAATATCACAACAAATACAGAGAAACTGAAATGACTTCACATTTTAATAAAGCACAAAATCAGTAGCAAGAGAATTTTTCTCAAATATACTGGTTCATGAATATAAAACAACACACTACTTAGTGGGTTAAAGAAATCAAGAAGAAAAATTTTAATTCCTCAAAATGAAAACACACCCAAATCTCTGGGACACATTAAAAGCAGTCCATAAAGGGAAATCTATAGCCCTTACATGCTATTTAGGAAGCCAGAAAGAACACAAATAAAAGGCTTAATGATATACCTCGAGAGTCTGGTACTACAAGAAGGAATCAAGTCCAAGTGCAGGAGACAGAAGGAAAAACAAGGGAAGGAAATGATGAAAGAGAAACGAGAAGAATTTTCTTCTTTGAAAAACTCAACAAGATTGACAGACTTGTAGCCAAATTAATTAAGAGGGAAAAGGGGGAGGAATAGCCAAATTAATATATTTAGCAGCTGACACCACAGAAGTATAGAATATTGAAAGGGACTATTTTTAAAAACCCATACTCTATTGAGCTGGAATACTTTCAAAAAGTAGAAGAATATTTAGAAACATTCAAATCACCAAAATTAAACCAAGAAGAGACCAACAGCTTAAATAGGCCCATAACGAACAAGGAGATTGAAATAATAAAATATAAAATCATCTTACTAAAATAATCCAGGTCCAGATGGATGCATAGAAAAACTAAACCAGACACTGAAAGACGTACAATGGCTGATACTTCTCAAATTGTTCAAGGAAGGGAGGAAGGTAGGAAGGAAAAGGGGAAGAGAAAGGAAAGGGGGAAGGGAAAGGAAAGGAAAAGAAGGGGGAGGGGAGGGGAGGGGAGGGGAGGGGAGGGGAGGGGAGGGGAGGGGAGGGGGGGGAGGGGAGGGGAGGGGAGGGGAGGGGAGGGGAGGGGAGGGGAGGGGAGGGGAGGGGAGGGGAGGGGAGGGGAGGGGAGGGGAGGGGAGGGGAGGGGAGGGGAGGGGAGGGGAGGGGAGGGGAGGGGAGGGGAAAGAAACAGAAGTACTTCCAAACTCATACAAAAACAGTATTATTGTAATACTTTACCATGCCAGGTAAAGACACAAGAGAAAGAAAACTATATGGACTACAGGCCAATATTCCACATGAATAACAACAAATAAAAACAAAAGTGGATAGCTGAAGTAGAGAGATGACTCAGCAGTGAAGAGTGCCTGCTGCTTTTACAGAAAGATCTGAGTTCAGTTCCCAGCACCCACATCAAGCAACTCACAACTGCCTATAACACCAGCTCCAGCTCTCTGCTGGACCCACACACAGACATACACATATATGCATGATTAAAAATAAAATAATTTTTAAAGACCTAGAAAGCTCTCCTTAGCCAAGAAGTCATTGAAGTATCTAAGTATAAAGTCAAGAGTCTGCTCAGATGGTTTTTGGTGTGAGATTTTGTTTTAACTGTGCACGTGAGTTTTATGTTTCTGGAAGTGCCTCCACTCACAGGAGACAGCAGCTCACCAAACGGCATACACCTCTACGAGTCCTCAGCAAAAGATAACAAGTTGGCGGCAGAGCAGACTCAACATACCCCGCACCAGCAAAATCCCCGATCTTTAATTCCCAGAGAAAAGAAACAGACTCAAAGACAGCTAAGGAATTCTGGCAGAATCTCTTCAGAAAGAGAAACTAATAGGTATAATAAATGACCCAGGGCAGGGATAGGAACAAATTATCTAAATAAACTTAAGAAGACATTATACATGAACGGTGGGCCCAAACAAACGTGGACCTGTAAGTCACAGATGCAAATTCTGAGGCCAGCTTAGCCTGCTGGAAGCTGTTGACCTCCGTCAGATTTCTCTATTCCTTTGTCAGAGTTATTAGACTAGCCTCTTAAGCTGTCACGTTTACAGATGTAAGCAAAATAACATTATGAAGAGATATTTTGTCTTATTAAACACTGCCCCAGAACATAGTCCAGATTTCCCTCTTAGGAAAAGTGAACGAATATTAGAGCAGAAGGTTTACTTTAGGCTTTTTTATTTAAATTATCATTACCTCGGGCTCTTAAATCACCTCATGATTCGTTTGCCTAGCAAACAAAACAGAAAGTTTTAAGATAAACTTTAGCTTACTACAAATCATAAAATTATTTCCATATAAAGTCTGTTTGGTAAATGTGTTAAACTGTTATACGGTCCCTAAAATTTATAGAAAGACAAAGAGTTGCCTGGTTGGAATATCTCTAAAAGTAGTATATGCTTGGGCGGGGGGGGGGGGGGGACGGGACTTCCTTGCTATAAAAACAGAATACATAAAAGAATGTCCAACACAGAGAATTGAATTACTGCATCCAACAAGAGCCAAGATGATGTCATTTTATGTGAATCCATGCTCAAAGGAAAGATTATAATTTTAAACTTTATCTATTAGACGCTCATTATTTTAGCAGATTCTAAGACAAGCCATTTCAGATTCCTTCATACACTGATGGTAAGTAATTTAGTGACTGATTGAATTTGAACGCATGCCACTTTTTCTCTGCTTTTTAAATGCAAACAAATTGCTTAAAATAATATATTTACAAATGACCATGGCTTCCAGCAAAAGACCATAATGCTAATATCTTCACATCACTGTGACCTACTGTTAAATGTATGTATTAGCTGCAGATATCATAACAGGCCTCCCTGAAAGGAACAACAATTGTCTGGTTTAGCTTGCAGCACCTCACATTCAACTGGAGAAAATATTAGCCCCAGATGCTGCACTCCATCAAATAACAAAGACGACCTAGAACAGGGTTGTGTTATTGCATATTAAGAGGACATCATTAGCTTCCCCACAACACTCCAGTAAGAACTGGCAAGAGAAGCTGTGTGAAGCACCAGCACCCTAAGGGTGAACTCTCTTCTGAATGGATTGCTATAACCTCTATTAATTTTTATTCTCTCTCTCTCTCTCTCTCTCTCTCTCTCTCTCTCTCTCTCTCTCTCTCTCTCTCTCTCTCTCTTTCTCTCTCCCTCTATGTGTGTGTGTGTGTGTGTGTGTGTGTGTGTAGTGTGTGTGATATCCCCTCTCTGGATTTGTCTCTTGGTGTATACATACATAAATATTTAAATGGCTTATCTAGTGTATGCATGTATTTGAGTGTTCTCTAAAACTTTGCTGGGACATGTCAAAGGGTTATCATTGTCAAAGAAAATACCACTTGCAAATACTTCATGACAAGCCTGTGAATATGCAGTGAGTGGGCTCTGGTTTACTCCCCGTATCTCTGCAGCATTAACTGGATATGATGTCATCTCCAACCTCCTCTTCTTGCCAAGCCAAATATTCAGGAACGTACATAACACAGACATCGAGTGGTGTTTGTCTTCTAACTAGAGTTAGCATATGAAGTTATTAATTTCATTACATCAAGGCACATAATATTTTTCTGACTACCTCATGAGATTGTGATGAAAATTATGGACTTACAAATCTCTAAAGAAGCCATTTATCTCTTTGAATTAAAAAAAAAACTACCCAACATGGGATAGAACTAAAATATCTTCCATATCTTCCACTTCTGTCATACATATTCCAAAGTCTATAAAGCTGACATCACACATGACTTTCATGACTCAGGGACTGGTTGCTTCAGTTTTGATGAGAAACAAAGAATACAATACAGATTTCTATGTGAATGTAATGGAAACTATAGAACCTCTTGGAAGTGATTGTTTTCAACAAAACTTTCATTTTTGACATGTATGATGTACTTCATACTGCAAACTCCAATTTCAATGAAATAATGAGAGAGAAAAATGATAAGTTCCATGGCTCTCAATTTATAAATTCAAAACCATTTGCTATGTACATTGTATTCATACACTCTCAAAAGAAGAAGAATGTACAATCAAAGATCAAGTAATATCTAGGATGTGTATTTATTTGCTATCTCACTTGATTGTCAGTAGCAGATATATGATGTAGCTATAACAATAATCCCCAATAAGGTAAATAAAGCTTAGATGTATGCGATCTGTCTCAGACTATGATGGTAGTCATCGCCAGAAGCGGATTTTTGAATGGGGACTCTCTACAACAGCACATCCAAGTTCTCTCAGTGTACCATGACACATCTTTCTTTACCCAACACTCAGTGTTCTTTTGGGTTGAAAGCAATGCTGGGAAAACTTGAGTAAATAACTCACCACATGACGCTGGGGTGCCACTGTGGATTTCCATCTTACAAGGTTCATAGCGAGATAAGGAAGCAGCCAGGAGATCCGCAGTAAATCCTGAAGTGTCATTCACAGAAAACACCCCAGAGCCATTAATTCTAGCCTTGGCAAAAGTGTATCGGCTCTTGCTTTACATTCCCTTCTCTGGTTTTTATTAAAAGATGGTGTGTGTGTAAATCAGAATGCAGGGCTTCAATCTGGCTTAAAAATACAGCATGACTCAAGAGACTGGTCTGTATGTTATGAATGCAATATGCAGTATCAAACAAATTGTTTCCAACTTTGATGTTATATGTTAATGAAACTTTATTCTATGTTAATTGGAGGAACAAACTATTGATAAGAGTCCTTTTGGTGTGTTTTATAAATAAATATTAATCTTTAACATTTACATTACATATGTATATATTAATATATTTAATATATAGTCAGAATAACACAAAGCCTTTCAAAAACTTTAGAGGAAAAACTGACTAATATTTAAATAGCCACGTTGTCTTGCAACATTCTTTTTTTTTAAATTAGGTATTTATTTCATTTCCATTTCCAATGCTATCCCAAAAGTCCCCCACACGCTCCCCCACTCACTCCCCCACTCACCCACTCCCACTTCTTGGCCCTGGCATTCCCCTGTACTGAGGCATATAAAGTTTGCACGACCAACGGGCCTCTCTTTCCACTGATGGCCGACTAGGCCATCTTCTGATTCATATTCAGCTAGAGACACAAGCTCTGGGCATACTGTTGTTCCACCTATAGGGTTGCAGATCTTCCCAGCTCCTTGGGTACTTTCTCTAGCTCCTCCATTGGGGGCCCTGTGATCCATCCAATAGCTGATTGTGAGCATCCACTTCTGTGTTTGCTAGGCCCCGGCATAGTCTCACAAGAGAGAGCTATATCTGGGTCCTTTCAGCAAAATCTTGCTAGTGTATGCAATGGTGTCAACGTTTGGAAGCTGATTATGGGATGGATCCCCGAATATGGCAGTCTCTAGAAAGTCCATCCTTTCGTCTCAGCTCCAAACTTTCTTTTTCTCTGTAACTCCTTCCATGGGTGTTTTGTTCCCAATTGTATCTTATATCTTGGGTATTCTAAGTTTCTGGACTAATATCCACTTATCAGTGAATACATATTGTGTGAGTTCTTTTGTGATTGTGTTACTTCACTCAAGATGATGCCCTCCAGGTCCATCCATTTGGCTAGGAATTTCATAAATTCATTCTGGCTATTATAAATAAGGCTGCTATGAACATAGTAGAGTATGTGTTCTTCTTACTGGTTGGAATATCTTCTGGATATATGGCCAGGAGAGGTATTGCAGGATCCTCCAGTAGTACTATGTCCAATTATCTGAGGAACCGCCAGACTGATTTCCAAAGAGGTTGTACAAACTTGCAATCCCACCAACAATGGAGGAGTGTTCCTCTTTCTCTACATCCTCGCCAGCATCTGCTGTCACCTGAATTTTTGATCTTAGCCATTCTGACTGGTGTGAGGTTGAATCTCAGGGTTGTTTTGATTTGCATTTCCCTGATGATTAAGGATGTTGAACATTTTTCCAGGTGCTTCTCAGCCATTCGGTATTCCTCAGGTGAGAATTCTTTGTTTAGCTCTGAGCGCCATTTTTAATGGGGTTACTTGATTTTCTGGAGTCCACCTTCTTGAGTTCTTTATATATTTTGGATATCAGTCCCCTATCTGATTTAGGATAGGTAAAGATCCTTTCCCAATCTGTTGGTGGCCTTTTTGTCTTAATGACGGTGTCTTTTGCCTTGCAGAAGCTTTGCAGTTTCATGAGGTCCCATTTGTCGATTCTCGATCTTACAGCACAAACCATTGCTGTTCTATTCAGGAATTTTATCCCTGTACCCATATCTTCGAGGCTTTTCCCTACTTCCTCCTCTATAAGTTTCAGTGTCTATGGTTTTATGTGGAGTTCCTTAATCCACTTAGATTTGACCTTAGTAGAAGGAGATAGTAATGGATCAATTCACATTCTTCTACATGATAACCATCAGTTGTGCCAGCACCATTTGTTGAAAATGCTGTCTTTTTTCCACTGGAGGTTTTTGCTCCCTTGTCAAAGATCAAGTGACCATAGGTGTGTGGGTTCAATTCTGGGTCTTCAATTCTATTCCATTGGTCTACTTGTCTGTTGCCATACCAGTACCATGCAGTTTTTATCACAATTGCTCTGTAGTAAAGCTTTAGGTCAGGCATGGTGATTCCACCTGAGGTTTTGTATCCTTGAGCAGAGTTTTTGCTATTCTAGGTTTTTTGTTATTCCAGATGAATTTGCAGATTGCCCTTTCTAATTCGTTTGAAGAATTGAGTTGGAATTTTGATGGGGATTGCATTGAATCTGTAGATTGCTTTTGACAAGACAGTCATTTTTACTATATTGATCCTGCTAATCCATGAGCATGGAAGAACATTCCATCTTCTGAGATCTTCTTTAATTTCCTTCTTCAGAGACTTGAAGTTATCATACAGATCTTTCACTTCCTTAGTTAGTCAGGCCAAGGTACTTTATATTATTTGTGACTATTAAGAAGGGTGTTGTTTCCCTAATTTCTTTCTCAGCCTGTTTATCTTTTGTGTACAGAAAGGCCATTGACTTGTTTGAGTTAATTTTATATCCAGCTATTTCACTGAAGCTGTTTATCAGGTTTAGGAGTTCTCTGGTGGAATTTTTAGGGTCACTTATATATACTATCATATCATCTGCAAAAAGTGATATTTTAACTTCTTTCTTTCCAATTTGTATCCCCTTGATCTCCTTTTGTTGTCTAATTGCTCTGGCTAGGACTTCAAGTACAATGTTGAATAGGTAGGGAGAAAGTAGGCGGACTTGTCTAGTCCCTGATTTTAGTGGGATTGCTTCAAGCTTCTCACCATTTACTTTGATGTTGGCTACTGGTTTGCTGTAGATTGCTTTTATCATGTTTAGGTACGGGCCTTGAATTCCTGATCTTTCCAAGACTTTTATCATGAATGGGTATGGATTTTGTCAAATGCTTTCTCTGCATCTAATGAGATGATCATGTGGTTTTTGTCTTTGAGTTTGTTTATATACTGGATTACGTTGATGGATTTCCGTATATTGAACCATCCCTGCATCCCTGGGATGAAACCTTGGTCAGGATGGATGATTGTTTTGATGTGTTCTTGGATTCCGTTAGCGAGGATTTTATTGAGGATTTTTGCATCTATATTCATAAGGGAAATTGGTCTGAAGTTCTCTATCTTTGTTGGGTCTTTCTGTGGTTTAGGTATCAGAGTAATTGTGGCTGTGTAGAATGAGTTGGGTAGAGTACCATCTGCTTGTATTTTGTGGAATAGTTTGTGAAGAACCGGAATTAAATCTTCTTTGAAGGTCTGATAGAACACTGCACTAAACCAATCTGGTCCTGGGCTTTTTTGGTTGGGAGACTATTAATGACTGCTTCTATTTCATAGGGGATATAGAACTGTTTAGATCATTAACCTGATCTTGATTTAACTTTGGTACCTGGTATCTGTCTAGAAACTTGTCCATTTCATCCAGGTTCTCCAGTTTTGTTGAGTATAGCCTTTTGTAGAAGGATCTGATAGTGTTTTGGATTTCTTCAGGATCTGTTGTTATGTCTCCCTTTTCATTTCTGATTTTGTTAATTAGGATGTGTTTCCTGTGCCCTCTAGTGAGTCTGGCTAAGGATTTATCTATCTTGTTGATTTTCTCAAAGAACCAGCTCCCCCTTTGGTTGATTCTTTGAATAGTTCTTCTTGTTTCCACTTGGTTGATTTCACTCCTGAGTTTGATTATTTCCTGCCATCTACTCCTCTTGGGTGAATTTGCTTCCTTTTGTTCTAAAGCTTTTAGGTGTGTTGTCAAGCTGCTAGTGTGTGCTGTCTCTAGTTTCTTTATGGAGGCACTCAGAGCTATGAGTTTTCCTCTTAGAAATGCTTTCATTGTGTCCCATAAGTTTGGGTATGTGGTGGCTTCATTTTCATTAAAATCTAAAAAGTCCTTAATTTCTTTCTTTATTCCTTCCTTAACCAAGGTATCATTGAGAGGAGTGTTGTTCAGTTTCCACGTGAATGTTGCCTTTCTATTATTTATTTTGTTATTGAAGATCAGCCTTAGTCCATGGTGATCTGATAGGATGCATGGGACAATTTCAATATTTTTGTATCTGTTGAGGCTTGTTTTGTGACCAATTATGTGATCAGTTTTGGAGAAGGTATCATGAGGTGCTGAGAAGAAGGTATATCCTTTTGTTTTAGGATAAAATGTTCTGTAGATATCTGTTAGATCCATTTGTTTCATAACTTCTGTAATTTCATGGTGTCCCTGTTTAGTTTCTGTTCCATGATCTGTCCATTGGTGAAAGTGGTGTGTTGAAGTCTCCCACTATTATTGTGTGAGGTGCAATGTGTGCTTTGAGCTTTACATAAGTTTCTTTAATGAATGTGGCTACCCTTGTATTTGGAGCATAGATAATCAGAATTGAGAGTTCCTCTTAGAAGATTTTTACCTTTGATGAGTATGAAGTGCCCCTCCTTGCCTTTTTTGATGACTTTGGGTTGGAAGTCGATTTTATTAGATACTAGAATGGTTACTCCGGGTTGTTTCTTCAGACCATTTGCTTGGAAAATTGTTTTCCAGCCTTTGATTCTGAGGTAGTGTCTATCTTTTTCCCTGAGATGGGTTTCCTGTAAGCAGCAAAATGTTGGGTCCTGTTTGTGTAGCCAGTCTGTTAGTCTATCTCTTTTTATTGGGGAGTTGAGTCCATTGATATTAAGAGATATTAAGGAAAAGTAATTGTTGCTTCCTATTATTTTTGTTGTTAAAGTTGGCATTCTGTTCTTGTGGCTGTCTTCTTTTAGGTTTGTTGAAGGATTACTTTCTTGCTTTTTCTAGGATGTGGTTTCCATCCTTGTATTGTTTTTTTTTTTTTTTTCTGTTATTATCCGTTGAAGGGCAGGATTCGTGGAAAGATAATATGTGAATTTGGTTTTGTCTTGGAACACTTTGGTTTCTTCATCTATGATAATTGAAAGTTTGGCTGGGTATAGTAGCCTGGGCTGGCATTTGTGTTCTCTTAGTATCTGAATAACATCTGTCCAGGATCTTCTGCCTTTCATAGTCTCTGGTGAAAAATCTGGTGTAATTCTGATAGGCTTGCCTATATATGTTACTTGACCTTTTTCCCTTACTGCTTTTAATATTCTATCTTTATTTAGTGCATTTGTTGTTCTGATTATTATGTGTCGGGAGAAATTTCTTTTCTGGTCCAATCTATTTGGAGTTCTGTAGGCTTCTTGTATATCCATGGGCATCTCTTTCTTTACATTTGGGAAGTTTTCTTCTATTATTTTGTTGAAGATGTTTCCTGGCCCTTTAAGTTGAAAATCTTCATTCTCATTTACTCCTATTATCCATAGGTTTGGTCTTCTCATTGTGTCCTGGATTTCCTGAATGTTTTGAGTTAGGATCTTTCTGCATTTTGCATTTTCTTTGATTGGTGTGCCGATGTTCTCTATGAAATCTGCACCTGAGATTCTCTCTTCCATCTCTTGTATTCTGTTGCTGATGCTCGCATCTATCGTTCCAGATTTCTTTCCTAGGGTTTCTATCTCCAGCGTTGCCTCACTTTGGGTTTTCTTTACTGTGTCTACTTGCATTTTTAGGTCTAGAAAGGTTTTGTTCATTTCCATCACCTGTTTGGTTGTGTTTTCCTGTTTTTCTATAAGGACTGCAACTCTTTAGCAGTGTTCTCCTGTATTTCTTTAAGTAAGTTATTAAAGACCTTCTTGATGTCTTCTACCATCATCCTGAGATATGCCTTTAAATCAGGGTCTATGTTTTCGGGTATATTGGGGTGCCCTGGACTGGCTGAGGTGGGAGTACTGGGTTCTGATGATGGTGAGTGGTCTTGGTTTCTGTTAGTAAGAGTCTTACGTCTGCCTTTCACCATCTGGTAAACTCTGGAGTCAGTTGTTATAGTTGTCTCTGGTTAGAGCTTGTTCCTCTCGTGATTCTGTTATTCTCTATCAGCACACCTGGGAGACTAGCTCCCTCCTCAGTTTCAGTGGTCAGAGCACTCTCTGCAGGCAGGCTCTCCTCTTTCAGGGAAGGTGCACAGATATCTGGCGTTCAGACTTGCCTCCTGGCAGAAGATGAAGGCCCGAAACAGGACCTGTCCGAGAAGCTGTTAGCTTCTGTAGTCTGAACTCTCACCTGTGCAGACTAGTCTCGGTGGAGTCCGGGAACCAAGATGTCTCATCTTGCAACATTCTTAAACTATATCTCGAGAAATCCGGCCTACGTAGGGCCACAAGCCTCTTCCGGTCAGAAAAGCACCGGGGTAGCTAGGGCGCAGAGTCAGCTGACACTCGCCAGCTACCCACAACACCCGCCACAGGATCTTAAGACTTCTGGTGAGTGGAACACAGCTTCTGCTACAATCCAATTGCGCACAGGACCTGAGACTGCATTAGTTAGGGAAGCAGAAACCGGCCTGAGTAGGGCCACAGGCCTCATCCGGGCGGAACAGCACCGGTGTAGCTAGAGCACAGGGTCGGCTAACACCTGCCAGCTACCCACGACCCCCGCCACAGGATTTTGATACTGCTGGTGAGTGGAACACAGCTTCTGCTCCAATCTTTAAACAGTGACAACGACAAAAACTAACCCCAGAGATTACCAGATGGCGAAAGGTAAACGTAATAATCTTACTAACAAAAACCAAGACCTCTCACCATCATCAGAACCCAGCACTCCCATTTCGCCCAGTCCAGGGCACCCCAACACACCGGAAAAGCTAGACACGGATCTAAAAGCATATCTCCTGATGATGGTAGAGGACTTCAAGAAGGACTTTAATAATACACTTAAAAAAATACAAAGGAACACTGGTAAACAGGTAGAAGACAATAAAGAGGAAGCACAAAAATCCCTTAAAGAATTTCAGGAGAACACTGCTAAAGAGTTACAAATCCTTAAAGAAAAACAGGATAACCTAATCAAACAGGTAGAAGTCCTTAATGAAAAACAGGAAAACACATCCAAACAGATGATGGAAATGAACAAAACCATACTAGACCTAAAAAGGGAAGTAGACACAATAAAGAAAACCCAAAATGAGGCAACACTGGAGATAGAAACCCTAGGAAAGAAATCTGGAACCATAGATACCAGCATCAGCAACAGAATACAAGAGATGGAAGAGAGAATCTCAGGTGCAGAAGATTCCATAGAGAACATCGGCACAACAATCAAGGAAAATGTAAAATGCAAAAAGATCCTAACTCAAAACATCCAAGAAATACATGACACAATGAGAAGACCAAACCTACGGATAATAGGAGTGGATGAGAATGAAGATTTTCAACTCAAAGGACCAGAAAACATCTTCAACAAAATTATAGAAGAAAACTTCCCAAATCTAAAGAAAGAGATGCCCATGAACATACAAGAAGCCTACAGAACTCCAAATAGACTGGACCAGAAAAGAAATACCTCCCGACACATAATAATCACAACAACAAATGCTCTAAATAAAGATAGAATACTAAAAGCAGTAAGGGAAAAAGGTCAAGTAACATATAAAGGCAAGCCTATCAGAATTACACCAGATTTTTCACCAGAGACTATGAAAGCCAGAAGATCCTGGACAGATGTTATACAGACACTAAAAGAACACAAATTCCAGCCCAGGCTACTATACCCAGCCAAACTCTCAATTAACATAGATGGAGAAACCAAAGTATTCCACGACAAAACCAAATTCACACATTATCTCTCCACGAATCCAGCCCTTCAAAGGATAATAACAGAAAAAAACCAATACAAGGACAGGAACCACGCCCTAGAAACAACAAGAAGGTAATCCCTCAACAAACCTAAAAGAAGACAGCCACAAGAACAGAATGCCAACTTTAACAACAAAAATAACAGGAAGCAACAATTACTTTTCCTTAATATCTCTTAATATCAATGGACTCAACTCCCCCATAAAAAGACATAGACTAACAAACTGGCTACACAAACAAGACCCAACATTTTGCTGCTTACAGGAAACTCATCTCAGAGAAAAAGATAGACACTACCTCAGAATGAAAGGCTGGAAAAAAATTTTCCAAGCAAATGGTATGAAGAAACAAGCTGGAGTAGCCATTCTAATATCTGATAAGATTAACTTCCAACAGCCGGGCGTGGTGGCGCACGCCTTTAATCCCAGCACTCGGGAGGCAGAGGCAGGCGGATTTCTGAGTTCGAGGCCAGCCTGGTCTACAAAGTGAGTGCCAGGACAGCCAGGACTACACAGAGAAACCCTGTCTCGAAAAACCAAAAAAAAAAAAAAAAAAAAAAAAAAAAAAAAAAAAAAACTTCCAACCCAAAGTCATTAAAAAAGGCATGGAGGGACACTTCATACTCATCAAAGGTAAAATCCTCCAAGAGGAACTATCAATCCTGAATATCTATGCTCCAAATACAAAGGCAGCCACATTCATTAAAGAAACTTATGTAAAGCTCAAAGCACACATTGCACCTCATACAATAATAGTGGGAGACTTCAACACACCACTTTCACCAATGGACAGATCGTGGAAACAGAAACTAAACAGGGACACAGTGAAACTAACAGAAGTTATGAATCAAATGGATCTGGCAGATATCTACAGAACATTCTATCCTAAAACAAAAGGATATACCTTCTTCTCAGCACCTCATGGTACTTTCTCCAAAATTGACCACATAATTGGTCACAAAACAGGCCTCAACAGATACAAAAATATTGAAATTGTCCCATGCATCCTATCAGATCACCATGGACTAAGGCTGATCTTCAATAACAAAATAAATAATAGAAAGCCAACCTTCACATGGAAACTGAACAACACTCTTCTCAATGATACCTTGGTCAAGGAAGGAATAAAGAAAGAAATTAAGGACTTTTTAGAGTTCAATGAAAATGAAGCCACAACATACCCAAACTTATGGGACGCAATGAAAGCATTTCTAAGAGGAAAACTCATAGCTCTGAGTGCCTCCAAAAGGAAACTAGAGAGAGCACACATTAGCAGCTTGACAACATACCTAAAAGCACTAGAACAAAAGGAAGCAAATTCACCCAAGAGGAGTAGACGGCAGGAAATAATCAAACTCAGGGGCGAAATCAACCAAGTGGAAACAAGAAGAACTATTCAAAGAATCAACCAATCAAGGAGCTGGTTCTTTGAGAAAATCAACAAGATAGATAAACCCTTAGCCAGACTCACTAGAGGGCACAGGGAATGCATCCTAATTAACAAAATCAGAAATGAAAAGGGAGACATAACAACAGATCCTGAAGACATCCAAAACACCATCAGATCCTTCTACCAAAGGCTATACTCAACAAAACTGGAGAACCTGGATGAAATGGAGAAGTTCCTAGACAGATACCAGGTACCAAAGTTGAATCAAGATCAGGTTAATGATCTAAACAGCCCTATATCCCCCAAAGAAATAGAAGCAGTCATTAATAGTCTCCCAACTAAAAAAAGCCCAGGACCAGATGGCTTTAGTGCAGAGTTCTATCAGACCTTCAAAGAAGATCTAATCCCAGTTCTTCACAAACTATTCCACAAAATAGAAACAGAAGATACTCTACCCAACTCATTCTATGAAGCCACAATTACTCTGATACCTAAACCACAAAAAGACCCAACAAAGATAAAAAACTTCAGACCAATATCCCTTATGAATATTGATGCAAAAATCCTCAATAAAGTTCTTGCTAACCGAATCCAAGAACACATCAAAACAATCATCCATCCTGACCAAGTAGGTTTCATCCCAGGGATGCAGGGATGGTTCAATATAAGGAAATCCATCAACGTAATCCAGTATATAAACAAACTCAAAGACAAAAACCACATGGTCATCTCGTTAGATGCGGAAAAAGCATTTGACTAGATCCAACACCAATTCATGATAAAAGTCTTGGAAAGATCAGGAATTCAAGGCCCATACCTAAACATGATAAAAGCAATCTACAGCAAACCAGTAGCCAACATCAAAGTAAATGGTCAGAAGCTTGAAGCAATCCCTCTAAAATCAGGGACTAGACAAGGCTGTCCACTTTCTCCATACCTATTCAACATTGTACTTGAAGTCCTAGCCAGAGCAATTCAACAACAAAAGGAGATCAAAGGGATACAAATTGGAAAAGATGAAGTCAAAATATCACTTTTTGCAGATGATATGATAGTATATATAAGTGACCCTAAAAATTCCACCAGAGAACTCCTAAGCCTGATAAACAGCTTCGGTGAAGTAGCTGGATATAAAATTAACTCAAACAAATCAATGGCCTTTCTCTACACAAAGAATAAACAGGCTGAGAAAGAAATTAGGGAAACAACACCCTTCTCAATAGTCACAAATAATATAAAATATCTTGGCGTGACTCTAACTAAGGAAGTGAAAGATCTGTATAATAAAAACTTCAAGTCTCTGAAGAAAGAAATTATAGAAGATCTCAGAAGATGGAAAGATCTCCCATGCTCATGGATTGGCAGGATCAACATTGTAAAAATGGCTATCTTGCCAAAAGCAATCTACAGATTCAATGCAATCCCCATCAAAATTCCAACTCAATTCTTCAACGAATTAGAAAGTGCAATCTACAAATTCATCTCGAATAACAAAAAACCTAGGATAGCAAAAACTCTTCTCAAGGATAAAAGAACCTCTGGTGGAATCACCATGCCGGACCTAAAGCTTTACTACAGAGCAATTGTGATAAAAACTGCATGGTATTGGTATAGTGACAGACAAATAGACCAATGGAATAGAATTGAAGACCCAGAAATGAACCCACACACCTACGGTCACTTGATCTTCGACAAGGAAGCTAAAAACATCCAGTGGAAGAAAGACAGCATTTTCAACAAATGGTGCTGGCACAACTGGTTGTTAACATGTAGAAGAATGCGAATCGATCCATTCCTATCTCCTTGTACTAAGGTCAAGTCTAAGTGGATCAAGGAACTTCACATAAAACCAGAGACACTGAAACTTATAGAGGAGAAAGTGGGGAAAAGCCTTGAAGATATGGGCACAGGGGAAAAATTCCTGAATAGAACAGTAATGGCTTATGCTGTAAGATCGAGAATTGACAAGTGGGACCTCATGAAACTACAAAGCTTCTGCAAGGCAAAAGACACCATCAATAAGACAAAAAAAACACCAACAGATTGGGAAAGGATCTTCACCTATCCTAAATCAGATAAGGGACTAATATCCAATATATATAAAGAACTCAAGAAGGTGGACTCCAGAAAGTCAAATAACCCCATTAAAAAATGGGGCTCAGAACTGAACAAAGAATTCTCACCTGAGGAATACCGAATGGCAGAGAAGCACCTGAAAAAATGTTCAACATCCTTAATCATCAGGGAAATGCAAATCAAAACAACCCTGAGATTCCACCTCACACCAGTCAGAATGGCTAAGATCAAAAATTCAGGTGACAGCAGATGCTGGCGAGGATGTGGAGAAAGAGGAACACTCCTCCATTGTTGGTGGGATTGCAAGCTTGTACAACCACTCTGGAAATCAGTTTGGCGGTTCCTCAGAAAATTGGACATAGTACTACCGGAGGATCCAGCAATACCTCTCCTGGGCATATATCCAGAAGATGTCCCAACCGGTAAGAAGGACACATGCTCCACTATGTTCATAGCAGCCCTATTTATAATAGCCAGAAGCTGGAAAGAACCCAGATGTCCCTCAACAGAGGAATGGATACAGAAATTATGGTACATTTACACAATGGAGTACTATTCAGCTATTAAAAAGAATGAATTTATGAAATTCCTAGCCAAATGGATGGACCTGGAGGGCATCATCTTGAGTGAAGTAACACAATCACAAAAGAACTCACACAATATGTATTCACTGATAAGTGGATATTAGCCCAAAACTTAGGATACCCAAGATATGAGATACAATTTGCTAAACGCATGAAACTCAAGAAGAATGAAGACCAAAGTGTGGACACTGTGCCCCTTCTTAGAATTGGGAACAAAACACCCAGGGAAGGAGTTACAGAGACAAAGTTCGTAGCTGTGATGAAAGAATGGACCATTTAGAGACTGCCGTATCCATGGATCCATCCCATAAGCAGCTTCTAAACGCTGACACCATTGCATACACTAGCAAGATTTTGCTGAAAGGACCCAAATATAGCTGTCTCTTGTGATACGATGCCGGGGCCTAGCAAACACAGGAGTGGATGTTCACAGTCAGCTATTGGATGTATCACAGGGCTCCCAATGGAGAAGCTAGAGAAAGTACCCAAGGAGCTAAAGGGATCTGCAACCCTATTGTTGGAACAACATGATGTACTAACCAGAACCCCGGAGCTCTTGTCTCTAGCTGCATATGTATCGAAAGATGGTCTAGTCGGCCATCAATGGAAAGAGAGGCCCATTGGACTTGCAAACTTTATATGCCCCAATATAGGGGAATGCCAGGGCCAAAAGAATGGGAATGGGTGGGTAGGGAAGTGGGGGGCGCTATGGGGGACTTTTGGGATAACATTGGAAATGTAATTGAGGAAAATATGTAATAAAAATATTAAAAATTAAAAAAAAACTATATCTCAGCCTCCTCATTTGTAAACTAGAGGTTTATAAAAATGGTATCTACCACTAGCTTTACTGTGAGAACTAAAATCAATTACTTGCAACAATAAGTACAGTACAAGGTAAGAGCTCAGTATAATTACAGAGACTGCATTCCTTTAAAGGGAGCATCTTTGCCATTTCCTACACGGAATCTTAATAAGCATGGACAATAACATGATGATGATCATGGACAATCACCATAGCCATATTAATGACAATATTGGTCATTATCATGTATGGTCATTTGGTCATAAGCCAAATCTATGACTAAAGACACAAGCCAGATTTTCAGACACATGGGCATAAGATGGTGAGGGATGTAAGGTAGAGCTTTGAGCTAAAATACATGAATAGACCCTTATGTAGTGATAGGGATTTTGACAACCAGTACACATAAAACAAGAGGACAGCATGGAAGTAGACCTAACCAGAGGAGTGATAATTTACCTAATCCAAGCACACAGGCAGGCCTTTATAAAGTGTCTCAGAACATTGTTTCTGCCCAGATGCCAGAGTCTGAAGTTTCAATATAAAAAGAGCCCTCCTGGCAAAATCACTCTTGATCCCATTTCACTCTGCTGCTAGAACACCCTCCATGCCTGGATGCTTCATTGGTTTGCTACAGCTTTTGCAACTATATGTGGAAACTGGTAAGTTGGTATTTCTTAGTTTGGATAAGTCTGCAACAGACTCAGGAACAACACACCCCGCTCTGTATCCTAGAGAGGAGTGTAGGTCTTGGCAACTACAACAATAACAAACAACACTATTGAAGAAGAGGGTGATAGCACTGAAACTGACTGCATGAAATCACCTTCAAAGCCAGAACTAGAAAAGACTGCACAGTGCTCTTGTGTGAAGTCTTCAGGAGAACTCTCTGATGACTTTCATAGCTTTGGGTCTGGGTGGATATGTCCAAGCCCAAAGAGTGTGGAAAAGCCACTGTTCACAGTCAATGGCCTTGTGTTTCTTGGGACCTGTACAGAACATTCTTAAGTTCTGCAACAATCAAAAGAGGAACTCAATTCACTGATAACAAGGCGAAACTACCTCCAGTGCACCTACGCTAATGCATGGGAATAATTGAAGCTGCATTATGGAAGACATCAGCTTATGTGGTCAGAGGGCAGAAAGGGGTAGTGAATCATGGAGAAAAGGTGGATTCTTGGCCATGAGACATTTCCATGTACCAGCAGCTGCCAGAAGCACCTTTAAAAAAAGATTTTATTTATTATTATACATAAGTACAAGGTAGCTGTTTTCAGACGCACCAGAAGAGGCTTCAGGTCTCATTATGGGTGGTTGTGAGCCACCATGTTGCTGGGATTTGCAATCAGGACCTTCGGAAGAACAATCAATGCTCTTACCCGCTGAGCCATCTCTCCAGCACCTTCCAACAGTATGAATTGCAACCGCTAACCTTATTTATTTTTAACAAAATAAAGTACAAATAACATCAGACAAGAACCATTGCATCAAAGTTGGACAAGACAAACCAACAGAAGGAAAAGAATACCAGAGCAGGCACAGGAATCAGAGACCCACTTGTTCTCACACTCAGAAGTTCCGTGAAAACACTAAATTGAACTATAGAACATATCAAGAGGAGTTTGGGCTTATCATAGTAAAGCCTCCATGTTCTTTCTGAAACTTATTATTAAATTTTATATTATATATCCACCTATACATAGAAATGCATACACTTACACACCTACATTAAGTGTATAGTCAATGATTCACTTACAAATGAGATCTGACAGTTTTCAAAGATCTGTTTTCTTAAGCAAACATCACACATAAAATCTACACATAACATAAAATCTCATGTTTTGGAAAATATTTTAATAAAAAAGTAATTTTAATATAGAACAGTAATCACCCCAGATTGGTAAGTACAAATCCTTTGCCTATAGACTCACATAAATCTTAAAATATTAAAAATAGTTCTCTAAAGAGTAAAAGGAGGATGTGTTCACATTTTAAAAGCTTAAGTAAAGTGCAGGCATTCACAAAGCCCACACTGCTGTACATCTCTCTCTGCAACTTGTAGCATTGACCCACAAGCTCCTGTCCTGATGCGGAATTTGTAAAACATTTTCTGGCCCAGTTTTCTTTTCTATACCCTCCACACAAAGATTTCCTCATCTTAACAAGTAATAAAGAAAAGTTTATATATATATATATATATGTGTGTGTGTGTGTGTGTGTACATATATACATATATATATATATACATGAAATAAATAAATTGCTTTTTAAATCTCTTTTCTAAAAAAAAAAAAAAAAAAAACATGGTGGTGATGGTAGGGTTTTGATAGTGGCAAAAAGGGAAATTTGAAAAATGCTAAGCTTAAAAAAAAAAAGGCTTTATAAAAGGTTTCCAAGATGGAAAGGGAAAAAGACAGTGAACGAACCCCAGCTGAGAATCTAGAAAGGAATAAATTGGATCTGGGGAGGACTCAGGAGCAGGATCTGGGGAGGACTGACAACCAAAGAGATGAGCCTGGCCTTCAAAGCTACTCATTTCCAGAGAGATTTGATTCAACTGCTCAAGGCTAAGAAGCTGAAATACTCTGTCCATCCTGCAGATGTAAAACACAAGACCAAGACAGTAGAGTTTAGGGCACTAACTTCCTTTGTGTGAGTGGTTGTAAAACACATCTAGACTTAAACCTGAATACTCCACTATTTACATAAAAAGAAAATAATGAACTGTTCCAGTTAAGATTAAAAAGTGATGAGGATTATTTTCAAACAAACACACTTGGAGAAGAAACAGAGTCCGACATTGAAGCAGGGTAAATGTTATGTCGTTGCTATGGTGCCGCTGTCTCCACAAGTTCGTGTTGAAACTTAATCCCACTGTGAGGTGTTAGCAGGTGGGACTTTTAAGTGGTTGGGTAATGAGAAGCCTTGTCCTCCTGAGTCATGGATTAGTGGATTGGTAGGTTAATGGGTCATCTCAAGGGCAAGGCTTCTGTAAAATCCAGTTTGGCTCCATCTCTGTCACCCTGTCCTGCCCTGTTCCATCTTAGGACTTTGCAAAGTCCTCAGTCAGCAAAATGAAATCCAGAAGAACTTCAGCAGACACAACTCCTTGGTCTTGATTTTCCAGGCTCCAATGATGTGAGCTAAATAAACTTCTTTTCCTCCTAAATTCTTCAGTCTCGGGTATTTTGTTATGGCAACACAAACAGAACTAATGTTGGTGAAGATCTGACCAAAAATGTAATACAACCGTATTAACATAAACAAAAACAGTGCGTATGAGGTAAAAAGGTGTTACTGCAGCTAAAACAGCAGGTCTTCAATTTACCAAGAGAGCATAATTCTAAGCTTGTATACTCATCAAAGCATAGCCACACAGTATCTAAAACGTAAATAGTTTTAGATATGGACAAATACACAAATCTACAATCATATCCCTAATGGACCTGTTTCAGTACAACAAACCGAATTCCCGTAAGTATAGATTATATGAACGTTCGATCCACAAACCCAGCCTGCCTGACAGATGCTGAACACGGTATTCCACAGCCTAGAGCACAGATTTTAAGTGTGTACGAGTAGTGTATAAAAATTGATCTTCCTTTGAGCCATTGAACAAAATCACCACATTTCTAATGACTGGAATCTACAGTACAGTCTCTAATTAATTATGGAGCTATATATTTTCTGGGCCTGACTATACCTATGTAATGCCAATATTTTGAGGTCCTAAGGCAGGAGAAACCCAACTTGGATGCCAGCCTAGACTCCCTAGTGTGTCCTGCGCTATTTAGAGATACAATCAGACCCTCTCTCAGAATACAAAACCAAGGTATCATGGCACAATAATTTGGGGGATAGGGGTGGGGTGGTTCAAGACAGGGTTTCTCTGTATAGCCCTGACTGTCACAAGACCTCTGTAGTATAGACTGGCCTTGAACTCATAAAGATCCACCTGCCTTTGTGTTCTGAATATGAGGATCTAAAGGTGTGTGCTACTACTACATGATGGTACAATAAAATTTTAATTTTCAAAGAGAGCACGTATGAATTCAGTGTGAACCTAATACAAAGAAACTCTAACAGGTCTTTAGGCCTTTGCTTTACTCCTTATTAAAGGTTTTTTTTTTTTTTTTTTGTAAAAATGACTCCAAATTTATCTGGAAATAATGAGGGCTAAAATTATAATGATATTGAGACTTTCATAAAACGGCACTAGTTCAATGCTATGGTATTGGCACAGGATAGATTAATAGACTTTTGGAAGTGGGGAAAAAACCTCTCATTCATCTTTGAACACCAATTCCTAACAAAAATGGCAATACAAAGTAGCAAAGAAAGATGGTGCCACAAGAGGTGTTGACACACCAGCATGCCTTATTGGAGGAGACCAAGCATGGCTCTACCTCACACCAATGAGAAAAGTGGAGAAAGCAACAACAGTATGGCTTCTAAGAGATACAGCTAGAGGCTATGCTGTAGCTGCGAAGCTAAGACAGGCCTTCCAGAAACAATAGGAAAGATACTGTGAGGAAGCATGGGCGTGCTGGACTATGTGGATGCAGGACTAATCATGGAAGAGTTGATGTGCTGAAGATGTGCTATATACAAAATACATTTGCCATCACTGTGACAAAATGTCTGACAGAAACAAGCCGGTTGCGGAGGGCGGGGGGGGGGGGGGGAGTCCATCTGAGCTCATGGTTGTGAGGGATCAGCCCACGTCCATGGTTGCTTGGCCCCACGCACTTGAGCAGAGTAGTATGGTGGTAAGAGCCTGGTGTGAGCTGTCTGTGGTTATTAGAAAGAGAGAGGGGGCCACAAAGACTCTATAGCAGGTACAGCTCCTACAGTCATGGGTCCACTGATCTACTCCTTCTGCCTAGGCCCCTCTTCTTCCCCTGCATCATACCTCCCAATACAGACATCACGTTAGGAATCCATCAGGAGTTTAATCCACCTACAATTTAATGCTGCTCATTAATCCCCCAGCCTTTCTTAATCCAATCAACTTGACAATCAAATTAACCATCACAAACCTCTACTAAGCAAAAACCTTCAAAAAGAGTTTGAGATGCAGAACTAATCAATGAGGAAAAGTTAATGCTTTTAGGCAGTGATGTGGACAAGAGAGTAGATGCCCTCTTCACAGCAAGGTGCTGTGTTAGAGGAATTACTTAATCCCAACACGGGGTTTCTACACTGCCTTTGACCATTTAGTTATCAGGTAAAACACACACATGACCTTTATAGAGTCTTAATCAGCACTAGAGCTGGGCAGAGATCTACCCTCTATGCTATTAGAATCTATTTTCCTACCAATAACCCAGAGTTACTAATTATTATTTTTCATCTGGGCTGCTCTTAACTCCAATTGGCCAGCCTTCAGGGCCATGACTCATGTAACCCATGGTGGCTTCTCCTTCCTTCTCTCACCTTCTTCTCCTCATGGTTCTCAACCAACCCCAAGCACAGGAAACCTAAACCCCACCTAAGTCTCTTTTGTTCTGTTATTAGCCGTTGGCATCTTTATTTACCAATGAGAAATAACTTGGGGACAGGATCACTTTGGTCTATGTGGAGACTTAGGGGCCCAAACTTAGCATTACAATAGACAACAAGACAGTAACTTAAGGGCCAGCAATATGAAGTGTTCAATATCACACATGATGTGGGATTGGGGATGAAATCCTCCTTGAGAGCCCACATTGAGCAAGGATGGCAAGAAAGGGAAGTCTAACCCGATGTTACTTCTCATGGGTTGAATCTTAGGCTCCTGCTTTTAGCATTTGCTTCCCGGCAAGTGGTACTATTTTCAAGGCTGTTGAGCCTTTAGAAAGTGGAGCCTGGCTAGGGAAAATAGGTCATTGCTAGTGGCCTTTTGAATGTTTTACCTTCCGCTGGTTCCAGGCATGCTCTCTGATAACTGTCCAGCTGCCATGTGAACAGTTTTTCTTCCTACTACCACTGGAAGCAACACCATCATACCCACAGCCACGCCTTCCCCAACAATGGCAAACTGAAATCCCTCTGAAGCAATGACATAAAGAACACAACAGACACCCCCAACTCAGACTGCCTCTGGTGGCATTTTGTTCACTGAAATGAGAAAAGCAACCAAGGGTTACCTATATGGAAGTCTACAGACCAGTAGGATGTAAAACTCTGATGAAAAGTTAATTAGATAGGAATGTTTTGGAACGTGCTATAGCAGTCCTTAAATTTGATGGTGCATTAGCTATCCGTTACTACAACAAATACCTGAAACGATCCTCCTATGGGATGAAAAAGTACATTTTGTCCCACAGTTACAGAAGTTCCATCCATGGTTGGTTGGTCCCATTGTTTCTAGACCTATGATAATGCAATGCATCTTAGTATTATGAAATCATTCACCTCATGACCAGGATGTGAAAGAGATGGGAAGAGGGCAAAGTCCCATGATATCCTTCAAGAGCATATACTTATAACTTCCCATTCGGCCTCCTGTGTTAAGGTTTCTACCACTTCCAGACAGCACAAAACTGGGTCCAAGCTTTTTACACATGGGCCTAGGAAGAACATTAAAGATGTAAATTATGGGACCATATACACCTTCTCCACTCACAGGAAAATAACCAACAATAATAGATGCACGTATGTGTCTGAGGGCATGTTAAAAGAATGTTATGTCAGGGTCCTTTCAGCAAAATCTTGCTAGTGTATGCAATGGTGTCAGCGTTTGGAGGCTGATTATGGGATGGATCCCTGGATATGGCAGTCTCTAGATGGTCCATCCTTTCATCTCAGCTCCAAACTTTGTCTCTGTAACTCCTTCCATGGGTGTTTTGTTCCCAATTCTAAGAAGGGGCAAAGTGTCCACACTTTGGTCTTCGTTCTTCTTGAGTTTCATAGCTGTCTCTTGTGAGGCTATGCCGGGGCCTAGCAAACACAGAAGTGGATACTCACAGTCAGCTATTGGATGGATCACAGGGCCCCCAATGGAGGAACTAGAGAAAGTACCCAAGGAGCTAAAGGGGTCTGCAACCCTATAGGTGGAACAACAATATGAACTAACCAGTACCCCCGGAGCTCGTGTCTCTAGCTGCATATGTATCAGAAGATGGCCTAGTAGGCCATCATTGAAAAGAGAGGCCCCTTGGTCTTGCAAACTTTATATGCCTCAGTACAAGGGAACGCCAGGGCCAAGAAGTGGGAGTGGGTGGATAAGGGAGCAGTGGGGGGAGGGTATGGGGGACTTTTAGGATAGCATTGGAAATGTAAATGAAGAAAATACCTAATAATTTTTTTTTAAAAAGAATGTTTATGAAGGCATTCTTCACACGTAAAACAACTTGAAATATACATGTCAATCAATCAATGGAAATTGTGACTTGTATTCACTCAAGGGCGTCCTATGCTACGAAGATGTTGGAAGAACTGAACTCAAATATCACTGCAGGATGATTTTTTTAAACGATTATGAATTGAATAAAATGAATAAAAGCACTGAAGTGCACAGTAACAATAAACACTAAGTTAAAAATGTTGTTCAAAAAGGACAAGTAATAGTTCACATTGTGTAGCTTTTACTGCTCAATTTTGACGTGTGAAGTATGCAGAATGATCCTTAAAAGTCAAACCTTTGATACAGAGAAGCCAATTTACAAAAGGAGAAAATTTTAACTTACGAGAGTAGTTTTAGTTAGGCTAAACATCTGAGATTGTGGGCATGTATTTGGGTTTATTTATAATAAAACATTAAGATGCTTTTTTAAGATTAACATTAAGATGATTTTTATAACATTAACATGTATAATAAAAAACATTATGATATTAGTCAGGATATTAGTTTACTTTGGGAGGCAGCAAGGAGGCTGGAAAGAAAAGACAATATACCATTTCTTGACTCAGTGGTTTGCATAGATATTCACTTTGTAATATATCATCAGGCTATACACTTACTTTGTGGGCTACTCTATGTGTGTTACATTTCTCAGTCTGAAAGTCTTTGAACAATTGTTTCCCACATTAGAACCGAAATGGTTATATATTCACATAGCTATTTGAGGTAATGACGTATATGAGAATGAGCAAATAAGTGTTAATTTTGCAGGATTAACTTTGAGAAATAGTCACCAATAATTGAAACAAGCAAATAGTATAACAATATCAAATATAATAATAGCTAAGACACATGACATGGGCAGCTATTCTGCAAAGTACTTTGCACATAAACATTTAATCTCACAAGTCGTATATAGAACAGACACATATGAACGTACATCCTCCTTTCTGAGTATGAGTCACGGGGATGCTATGTGTGAAGACAGACAGCATAAAAAGACGCTGTGAATGATCATCGCTGCTCCCAAGGGTGCGGACCTTTCTGAACATCACGGGTGTCAACAAACAAAAACGATTGTCAAGGACTTGATGCCAACTAGTCAAGAAGAGATTAGATATTTTAAAAAGAGATCAAAACTCTTTCCATCAGGTCAGGGTGGGGTCAGCTAGAAACCTTTGTAAAAAAAAAATAGTGAAATTAACAGAATAATTTGAAAATCTTAATCTCTATTAATCCATAAATTTTCTACCATTTTAGGTACCCCTTCTCAGGCCTTAAAAAATAACTTCCTCAATATTTATGTCTGCAATGTATTTCTTAATAACTTTTAGGATCCTAACATACTGTCAGCATAAGCTTATTCTTGTGCTAGCTGCTACTATGCCTTATCATGCCTTATCATATGGGGTTGGAACCACAAGTAGTCAGCTATTCCGTCTGTGACGTGGATGTTAAAATCAATATGCACAAGAATTAAGTTATTGACTGGTGCGTGGGCAGCTTACCTACTTCTGGCTAGACCACCAAAGAACTGACTCCCACCCCCTCCTCCAGAAAGCACTAACTGGTAAGAACCCCCATACTCAGTAAATAACCCTACGCCCATGCCAATGCAAGCAGATAAACTTAGTGCATAATTGTTAAAAGGAGGGAGCAAAAGGACATGAAATAAAAGGGGGACTTGTAGGGAAGATAATGGGGTTCAGAGGGAGTGGGATGGTGATAGGAGTGACTCTGTAAGTTTGAGATCAGTTTAGTCTACATAGCAAGCTCCAGGCCAGTCAGGGCGACATAGTGAGATGCTGTGTCAAAAGCAAACAACAGAAAACTTACATCGAGAGGAATACCATCACTTGGGGACAGAGGTAGAGAGGTCTGGCAGTTACGTTTAGCCCTGGCTGTACAGCAAGGACTTGTCTCAAAATAGTAGCAGAAGCAAACATATACAGTGTATTTATAGTAGACAACTCAATACTGAATTGGTGAATGGAGTTTTCCCTATTTAAGTCAATTATCACATGGTTGTATTGAACAGAAGTGCCTGAAAGAGGTGGGATATTGACGTGCCTTTAGTATTAAAATAGGTTGATTTTTTTTCCCTGTAACATTTTTTGTCGTGAGCTTGGTGACATTGCTATTAGGAAAGGGAAAGAAAATAAAAGAGTATTCCGTGATGTAAACAAATTAACTCAGTAAGGATCAAAGGTACTGACAAAGTGACTTCATGCTGTATGCTTTCATTATCAACAGCCAAAGCAAAACACAAAACCTTTCAGCTTTTAAACAAAGTTAAGATGAAACAACTCTTTGCCAGTTAGCTTCTAGCCACTTAGCAGAATAACTTGCTTCTATTACCTTGCCTGAAATCTATATTATCTTAAAACTTTTAGTTAAAAATCTAAGATGATGTCATACATGTATATAATTTGCTGTGATCCCACTCGCCCTGAACCCCATAATCTTCCCTACAAGTCCCCGTTTTATTTCATGTCCTTTTGCTCCCTCTTTTCAACAATGATCCACTAAGTTTAACTGCTTGCATTGGCGTGGGTGTAGGGTTGTTTACTGAGTATGGGGGTACTAACCAGTTAGTGGTTTCTGGAGGGGGTGGGTGGAGAGTCAGTTCTCTGGTGGTGTAGCCAGTAGTAAATAAGCTGCCCAGACACCAGTCAATATCCCAATACTTGTGCATATTGATTTTTAAATCAAAGTCATAGAGGAATAGCTCCCTACGTTTGCAGTTATTTTATGTGTGGAGAGCACTGAGGGGAGGGGGGGAGGTGTTCCACAGCTACAAACTCACAGCCTTCAGAGTGCTGGGAAGAAAGGCATGGGCCACCATGTCAGACTATATTTTTTAATTATTTTTTTGTTTTGTTTTGAGATAATTGCAGACTCTATGCTCTTACAGAACAGAGATTATACACACTGGCCCCAGTTCTCCAGAGGTCACAATTTCCAATCTGTATGATATCAGAATCATGAATCATTCTTACCAGGGCCCCTCATGGGATGCTTCTGCAACCACACGTCTCTCCAATCCCTCTTTCTTTCTTAAATAAAATCACTCAGCTGGTCTGCACTGGCCTCACTTTGTCACTTTAATAACGTTGTTTAAGTGGAATCACACTCTGCGTGGCTTGGGGGGAGTGTCTCTCTTTACTAAGCATAACCCCTAGACATTTATCCAAATTGTTGTGTGTGTCAGCAATTTATTCCTTTTTATGGTAGAGTAGTATCCCCTAGTATTGTGTACCACATTTTTGAGCCATGTATCTGTTAAAAGACATCTAGATTGCTTCCAGTTTGTGATTTATTGTAAATAAAGTTGCTATAACCTTTCTATAACATGAGCACTTCCCTCTGGCAAATAACCAAGAGCCGAACGGCTGAGTCGTGTTCTAGCTACCTTGTTCACACGTTTAAGAAACCAACACTTTTCCCAAACTAGCCATGGCCCTCAGCGTTGCCAGCCTCAAAGCACTCGTGATCTGCTTTTCCCATGACCTTGACCCCCCATATTTTAGTGTTTGTGAGCTGGTAGGACACACATACTCAGATAATGTGTTTCTGGAAGCAGTTACATTTCCTTACCAAAATGGCTCGTTTAATTATAGACAAAGAGTGATAAATAACAGAAATATAAAAAGTTAGCAATAAAATTCCAGCTAACAAACCAGGTGACAACTCCATGTTCTTTTTTTTACCACCACCGCCCCCATTGTTTTCCCCTATAATTTCCAAGAATCAAAGACCTGTTCCTCATACAAATAGATAAATAAATAAATAAATAAATAAATAAATAAATAAATAAATAAATAAGGCAGATGGGGAGCTGACTCAGTAAAGCAATTTCTTTTTGTTGTTGTTTTGGGGTTTGGTTTGGTTTGTTTGGTTTGGTTTGTTTTTCGAGACAGGGTTTCTCTGTGTAGCCCTGGCTATCCTAGAAATCACTTTGTAGACCAGGCTGGCCTTGAACTCAGAAATACGCCTGCCTCTGCCTCCCAAGTGCTAGGATTAAAGGCGTGCGCCACCACGCCCGGCCCAGCAATTTCTGCACTAATGTGAGAACCAGGTGTAAAACCACAGAATCCATTAAAAGCCACGTATGGTGCTATGTATCTGAAGTACCAAAGATGTCTGCCAAAGTCTACAGGCCAGTGAACCTCCCAACACAGCATCAAACAAGACAAGGCATCTCAAATAAGGTGGAAGGTGAGGACCGACCGCCAGGGTTGTTCTCTGACCTCTACATATGTACATGAGCACAAACATACACACACACACATGCACACACACTCACAGAGAGAGACACACAGACACATACGCACACATATGCATGCACACAAGCATGCACATGCACACATGCACACAGACAGACACATATACAGACACACACATGCAAGCACAGACACATTCACATACACACAGACACACAGGCACACACACACAAATTTTTTAAAATCTTGACAATATATGTCTTTACCAACCACATAAGTTGGAGAAATTCACAGCATTCACCTTGTGTACAATGTATCAGAGGAAGTCAGCACAAATAAATGGTTCAAAGCAAAGTAAAATGACTATAGTCTGTTCCATATAATTAAACATTAAAACAGTCTGGAAGGGAAGACTTTCAAACTTGCTGGCACCTAGAAATGACAATATCTGAAAAGATGGAGCCACTGGTCGTCTGATGTGACTGCTCTGCATTGCATATGTGCCATTCTGTGCCACAGACCTATCAATAATTACAAATGGATGCCAATCAAAAGTACCCAAACACCAGCTTTCAATGTGCATCATCACGTGAATTTGTCATGCTGTCTTCTCCTTTATTTTTATCCTTTTTAAAGTAAATGTATGTTTTATGTTACTTAAAAATAAACAACTGAATGTTATATTACATCCCACAAATGCACACACACACAAATATTTATGTTATTTTAAAAAGATTTAAATGTCAATAAATGAAATATAATCTTAACACCATAATTATCTGACACAAAATTTCAGGGAACAGAAAAATAGACACATACAGAGAGCTAAGTGACAAATGTAGTTAAAATTGTATCAGTAATCACATCCAATGAGTTTGTTAGACATGCTGGTCCAAGAAACTCTAAGATAGAATAATAGTGTAAGAATCAACAACTATTTATGCTCTATAAGTGATTCTCTGTGTATATTAGGGTTCCATAGAAGAATATAACAAATAGAATATATGTGTGTGTATGTGTATTATATATAGGATATATAAATAATAAAGATATACTATATATAAATAATAAAGACATAGTTGGTTTGGGTGATGGATAAGTGCATACATTTAGTGTGAAGCTTCACAACCTCTGTTCTGAATGCCATTCTAGCTGTATATAAATTCATTTAAGTTTGAATCTGGTTAATTTCAGTGTGTCATTTCCTTTGATGCATTCTTTCCCCTCTGCTTCCAATTATTCGTCAAACCCAGTTTTAACCTCTTGGATACAACTGTCCACAGAGGAAGTGCTAATCACTTGAATTTTCAGGGGAAGCAAGGACACCATCATCCCTCTACCCTCAACTTACGACCTTAAGAGATCTGCTGGATTACACGCCGACTCATCCTGAACTTGGGGAATTAAACCTAGGCTTAAGTATAATAAAAAACTTGCTAAAATGCCCTTTGTCCTCTTACTGGAATATGCACTCTTGCATGCAAAGCGGAGGGGCAGGAAACTCTGACAGAACCAGAAAGATAGCTGTGCACACTGAGAATAGCCAGAGCTTCTGCTCTTGTGTTTTGAGTTAGCCTCTGCCGCCCATACCTTGAGAAACATCAAATTAAAAGAATGTGACTCAAGACCACAAAAAAAAGAGAGAGAAAGAGAAAGAAACCGCGTAGATTTACAGGCCTGCACACAAGTCCATAGAGTTACACAGATCCAAGCAGAAAGTTTATGTTCATCTGAGAATGGAAATTTCCGCTTCTTCCAGAAACACCATCTGTTTCTGCTGGCTGGTCTTGGTTTGAATTATTTATTACAACAACCTCACATTTATCAGGTTAACCTTTGGATTCGCTCCTTTAAAAAAAATGGCAAATGTTTAGAATTTTCGAGTAGGACCGTAGAATGGAAAGATTAATTTTACCATTGTATTTAAGTCATTTGTGGGGATCTCTTATAATCAAAACAACAAGAAGAAATCATAGCGTTAACTATGTTTAATAAGTTTGATCCTTACAGATATTCAAATGGTCTACAAAATTCTAATTATTTTGTGTATAAGTGTTCTGCCCACATATATGTACACACACCACATGTGTACAGAGAAGAGAGAGTCAGATAACGCAGAACTGGAGTTACAGTGAGCCACCGTGCGAGTTCTGGAAATCCAATCAGAACTCTTTGGTGTTCCCTTCAAGAGCATCCAAGTACTCCTAACCATTCGACCATCTATCCAGCCCAACACATTATTTTTTCAATATTAATTGGTGCAATTTTCAAACTAAAATAAATAAATAAATAAATGCAGTTCCCTACCATAGTTAACACAGGATATTTCCCTTATCAGTCTGTTCATGAGGAATGGAAAAGAACAGAGTTCCCAGAATCAAAGTCAGGACTTTAAAAGCTGACAAACAGCCCTCTGTGGATCTTTACGATCTGGTAAGTCTCAGTATCTTAAGAAAAATATAAATGACTTCTGAGAGGTACCGTTAAAGATAAACCGCCTGTTCTGAAAGGATGAAGCACAGAAGCACTGGAGAAATGCATTCTCAAGAGACAGCATAAATGGGTGGAGATGTACTAATCACCGAGAAAGTTAGGTTTCCAAAACAGAAGGGGAAATACAGGCTTTCGCATGTTTCAGAACTCCATGTACAACCTCTTGGCTGACTAGGCTAGGGCAGCAATGCTCCAATGAAAGACACAAATTTAAAAGAGTCGTTATGGAGTCTATGAGGGCAGGACCCATGCACTTACAACCGAGGTTGCATTGCATACCAATAAACTAACTCAACAATGAGAACATTCAACACCAGCGGGGTGCATTTGAAGCACCTAACATGCTGACTGTCACTGTTTAGCAGTACAGTGCACTGCAGGGTGTGGGCTGTTTCCCCTTGGGACAGCTAAGACAGAGAGCTCCTGTACTTACTCTCCTGTGCTTGATGTCCCAAAAGCAACACCAGAAAAGATCAAATTCACAAGCACGGTGTCTATGTGTTTCATGTCCACACTGGGGTAAAGTAAACAGAGAAAATCTTCTATCTAGGGATCATAATGGGGGACCTTTGTTGTAACATTTTCACCTCCTTGAGTTGACAGGAGGCTACCTGCCAGCCATGAGCCTGATCAATACAGTGCCATTTCATTTTTCCAGAGCTCTGGCTGAAGGCAGCTCTAACAAGCCAATGGATTCAGGGATCCTTGGGTAGGTCAGGCATCAGCAACTTGTGAATCAAGGCGGAGCTCAGAATTCCAGCTTCTTCAACTTTGCCTTCATTTGTTCATTTTCTTGTTGTTGGGGGTCTAGGCTTTTCTTCTCTTCCTATCATGGTTGTTTTTAAGTTTTTAAACATTGCTGTGGGTAGGAGCTTGTAGATGTCTGCATGTCCCTGTGTGTTCATGTAAAGGCCAGAGATGCCTGCTCCCTTGAGACACAGTCCCTGACTGAACCTAAAGATCACCATTTTCCCAGATAGGTGGCTGGGCATCCAGCCCCAGTGAATCCCCTGTCTCTGAGCACCCGTTCTAGGTGCTGGGATTATAGGCATGGGTCGTCATACCTTGCTTCTTTACCTGGGTGGTGGGGATCTGAGCTCAGGCCCTCAAGCTTGCATGCAAGTCGTGTCACTGAGCCATCTTCCCATCCTCTGAAGCGTTGCTCAAACAGTCAGGACTAGAATTAACTAAGAAGCAACTCTCTGTTTGAAGGTGTTGCTTTCGTGAATGTTGGCCCTTGGAAGCAGTGTAGACAAATGGGTAGATTTGTTATCACAAAGCTAGGCTGGAATCCTGAGGACTTTGGGGAACAGAAAGTGCAGTCTGATGGAGATATCCGAGTCCCATATGATCCATGTTTCCCCTAACATGAAGGATTTCAGGCCATGAGTCATCCGTGGCTTAGCTAAGACTTTAAATCTTTGCATTTCAATCCCCTGAGTCTTTATGGAGGATGGTCTTTAAAAAGATACATACCATGCCTGGCTCCTGAGTGGCCTTTTCCAGATTAGAGTATCAGTTACCCAGGGCCATCTTAAAATTCTACATTGTTTTTTAACCTGTGTGTGTGTGTGTGTGTGTGTGTATGGTTGTGGTGGTGGTTGTTGTTGTTGTTGTTGTTGTTGTTGTTGTTGTTGTTGTTGTTGTTGTTGTTGCAATCATATGGAGATCAGAGAGAAACTTGGAGTCAGTTCTTCCCAGCAACTCTGGTCCCCAGTCAACTCTGATCTGTGTTTCTCCCAAGCTACTACTTGTGCCGTCTGTCTGTCTGTCTCTGTGTGTCTCATATCTACCTACCTACCTACTATATATCTATCTATCTATCTATCTATCTGTCTATTATCAATTAGACATAACAAGGGTCATCTCAGAAGAGGAAACCTCATTTGAGAATGTCTCCATCAGATTGGCCTGTAGGACATTTTCTCAATTAACCATTGATGTTAGCCAGGCCCACCGTGAACAGTTCCACTATGGGGTTGGTGGTCCTGGATGGTATAAGAAAGCAGATTGAGCAAGCCATGAGGAGCAAACCAGTAAACGGCACTCCTCCATGGCTTCTGCTTCAGCTCCTGTCCCCCATGTTCCTGCCCTGTTTAAGTTTCTGCCTTGTTTTCACTCAGTGATGGGCTCTAATCACCAAAGCATATAAGCAAAATAAACCCTCTCCTCCCCAAGTTGATTTTGGTCTTGCTGTTTTTCCATAGCAATAGTTCCCTGGGATACCACTGAACCTTCTCACCAAGCTGAAAAAAATCTATATTATTGAGGAAAAAAATCATAATCTTTCTTCCCAAGTCCAACAGTCAGGTGTGTTTCATCTCTGGATTCCCTCACTATGGTGGCTGTACAGCAACATCACCAGCTAACCATAGAAGGAAGAACTGCTGTGTGGCCTTTGAGTCAGTAGTTCTTTGTTGAATAGTCTTCATGCCTCCTTCACTCTCAGTGGCAGTTCCCCACGACTTACTGCTGGCAGGGAACAGGAGCCACACCTTTCATTACAAAAGCAAAGGAAGGGAGATCACAAGTCCCTCTGCCCAGTGGCAGTAAAGACATGAGTGTATGGTCTACTCCCAAGCAAATGCTTTCTATTTGATTCTGGAAGGAGGAAGAAATATGTTCTAGTCATCACTTCCTGTCTTAAGCACTTAGGAGGCTGAGGCAGGAGGATTTTGAGTTGTAGGCAACTCTGGGCTACACATTATTAATTTCCTGAGCTAATGGTCCAGTTGCCCCCCTATCCTTCTTGCCTAGAATTAGACTGATGCAGAGAAAGGTGAAGTTAGCCCAGTCAATGTCAGGTCGCCCAGCAGAAAGCCTGACGAACAATACTGATGGCATCTAAGGAGCGAGGCAGCCAAAAGAAATGAGCGCTCATGATTCAAAACCTGATAGACCATTAATACGCTCGATTTCCATGTTTTTACACGTTGATTAAAATAAATATCAGAACAAAAATACTCGGTTAGGTGAGGACATTTTTATTTCAATCCACAACTCAGAAAACAATTATAGTCACAACACAGATCTTTCGAATATGTTTAAGATTGTACTTTTTAAGTGAGAATTTACCATCTCGTTCACTATGAATGTATTATAAGCAAGTTTTAACTTTAGGAAATAGTTTTGTGGGGCTGGAGAAATGGCTCAGCAGTTAAGAGTTAGCTGCTTTGACAGCTGACCTGGGTTTATTACCAGCACACACATGACAGTTCACAACCCTCTGGATTCCCGTTCCAAAGGATCTAACACCCTCTTCTGGAACCTCCTCAGGCATTAGGCATGTAGTTAATGCACAGACATACATATAGAGAAAAACAGTAATTAAAACAAATTTTAAAATGTTTTCATTAAAAAAGAAATAGTTTTTTCACCTCCCAAAAAGAAAAGAGCAACTAGAAAAATCAGCAATGATAAAGACCTATTTATGACCTGTTTCATAAAACTAATTTTGGAGTTTTAGAAGAATCTTTATTAAATATTCATAAAATCACAAAGCAGTAAACAAAGTATGTCAACATTTATCTTTACTGAACCATCTTAGTTAGAATTCATCACCAATTTATGATGAAAAAAAAAACTAGAAAGAACACTAGGAAAGGTCTTTGGAGAAAATTAAAATCATTTCTAATCCAAAATCACAGCACGTTCGGGTCAGTTGGACCGGATGAATATTTCTCAGTCATCAGCTCCCGCATCTCCATCAGCTCTGAAACACCATTATCACTTATACAGAACAACAGTGGGCTTGTGGATGAAGAGAAGGCAGGGAGTGAAAGGTTATTTTAAATATGTCCTACTGCCTGACAATGATGACCTACGTGACGAATGACCACTGGGGTGTGGGAGCTCTCAGTCTTTGGGCAAGACTTAATTTTACATCCAGTATTTGTTAGGGTTCTGTTGTTGTTGTTTCTTTTTTATTTATTCTTCTCCCATACATGACATCCCTATGGTGGCTTCCTCTCCTCCCAGTCCCTCCTCTTTCCCAAATCCACTCCTCCTCCGATTTCCTTCAGAAAAGAGCAGGCCTCCCAAGGGTATCAACAAACACAGCATAACAAATTACAATAAGACTAGAGATAGACCCTCATATCAAGGCTGGATGAGACAACCCACTATGAGTTTTGGGGTCCCAAAAGGGTCCCAAAAGCAGGCAAAAGAGCCAAAGACAACCCCTGATTACACTGTTAAGAATCCCAAAAGAACACAACTTAACATATATGCAGAGGACCTGGGTCAGACCTATACATGCTCCCTGATCGTCACTTCAGCCGCTGTGAGCCCCTATGGCCACCCCACCCCACCCCCAGTTAGTTGATTCTGTAGGTTTCTGACCCCTCTGGCTCCTACAACCCTTTCTTGCCTTCTTCTGCAGGATTGCCAGAGCTCCACCTAATGTTTGGCTGTGGATCTTTGCATCCAAAATTTGTAATTCAGGAATTAACGATGTGGCGGGGGAGGGGGGACACAGCTGGGAATATAGTTCAGACAGTAGAATGAATGCTTGCCTACCATGCTCAAATCCCTGAGTTCAACCCCCAACACCACATAATCCAGGGGAGACAGCAGTACTCACCTGCAATCCTAGTACTCAGGATAGAGAGGCAAGAGGATCAGAAGTTCAAGGTAATCTCCAACTACAGGAGGTAGAGACCAGCCTACTGGTTACATGAAATCTTGCTTTAAAAATGAAAATAAAAATGATAATGAACAGGTTAGTGGTAAATCTGAGACATAATATTTTTTCATAAAAAGAGTTATGACCAGAGTGTTTATAAAGTAGCAGAAGCGGCTAGTCTGTAAACGAAAAGGAATGGGCAGTAGAAGTTGGACATCCAGATAAAACAAAACTTTCCTGATGCAATATTGAGAAATAGCCGTAGTTTTTCTACGCGTAATTTCTAATACATGGACACGGGTGAAACTTAGGAAATACTCTGATTTAGAATTTCTGTGATCTATCTCAAGGCAGCAGGAAAATAGCGAACAGTACTCCGCATCCCCAAAGTTTAACCCATGTCACTAGTTATTAAGGGTGTATATAATGCACCTCACCACGTAGTTAACAGTATGTTTTCTTTTCAACACTCCACTTGTCACAAAAATGTACAAACAAATTAATATCTCTAATCTAAAACCAAAAAGAAAATGCCTTCAGACTTTGTCAAGTAAAAACTCAAGGTAAATAGACAGATAATAAAATATTGTATCTCAAAGACTGCAGAAGTCAGTAACCTTTCCCTGTAACATTTAGTGTTGGCTAAAAGTCAAAATGATGGCCTGACCACAGCAAATAATTTGCCTGGCGCTTTAGCGCCATCCAGTGGCCGATAGTGGTTGTACAGCCCAGCGAACACCGGAGAAGAGAAAACAGCCAGGTAGGTAATGGAGACCCCATCAGAACAACCCTGCACCAAAATTTTCAGAGGTGCAAACCTGCTTAAGAATAGGAAACTAGAGCTGGAGAGACGGCTTGGCGGCTAAGAGCACTGACTGCTCTTCCAGAGGTTCTGAGTTCACATCTGTAATAAGATCTGGTGTGTCTGAAGAGAGCTGCAATATAAGCACATAAATAAAATAAACAAATCAATCTTAAAAGAGGAGGAGGAGGAGGAGAGGGAGGAGGAGGGAGGAGGGGGAGGAGGAGGAGGGAGGAGGAGGAGGGAGGAGGAGGAGGAAAGAGGAGGAGGGGGGAGGAGGAGGGGGGAGGAGGAAGGGGGAGGAGGGAGGGGAAGGAGGAGGAAACAAAATCGTTCGGCTACCTGTACGGTTGTAAAAGCCTGGGTCCTCACTACATCAAGTAGAACCCGGTGACTGGCGGGTCCGCTGTATACTGAGCAACAAGTACACCTGAGATTAGGCCCTGTCTCCGTGTTTTCTACAACTGATGTCCACAAAATTTCTTGGGAAATGTTATTGTCTTTGTAACGTTAAGTTCGATGAAGAAAGGGGGGAAAAAGGAAGGAAAAACTTCTTTATTCTGCCTGGCTCACAACTGTAGCCTAACCTCCGGGGGTTTCCCCGTATTTTGTTCTCAATGCTGAGTTAATGAGGAAATGGGATTCCTCCAAAGTCACATTAGAGACGTGCTTTTCACTGTGTTCACAAAGGCCACTGAAAATCCAATAAGGAAATAAATGCTCCCCAATATACACATATATTACGCAACTGCTTTTAACAGGCCTTGCTTGTCTTGTTTTCTGCATCTCTGATTGGGGCTCTGGCATTGGCGTTTAAGGAGCACACATAAACAAGTTCAACTCTGACAAGAACATTACGACCAAGTGTATGACTGGAAAACTGAGTCTATCTGTTGTGTGTGGCTTCCCCCACTTCCCTTCGGCTATTATTTTTTTAGATTCTAATCTAAGGAGACAGAGCTGGGTTAACTGAAAGTGGAGATAAAATCAGTGAAGGGAGGATAGACCAAGTCAGTTCTATTCAAACTCTGAGAGGGGCCTAAAACACAAGAAATATATGCCAGCTGTTTCAAGAGCCACATGCCCTCGCCACCTTCCTTCATCCCAGGATGTGCCCAAGGTAATCACAATGAGCCACTTCAAAGAAAAAGTGAGGTTGACCAAGCCCAGCGTCAAGATGGGGGCATCTGGAGTCCAGCCCCCCACTCCCCAGACACTTCTTAATTCTTTTATTTAGGATAATATTTTTTTTTTGAGACAAGGTCTCACTCTGTAGCCCATGTTAGCCTGGAACTCACTATATAGCCCAGGCTAGATCAAACTCATAGCAATTCTCCTGCCTCAGCCTACTAAGTGCTTGGCTGCAGGTAGAAGCCATGTTTGTGTATTTAAACCATCTCTGGGTCCGTTACAACATCTAACATAAACTCCTGTAAATGGTTTTCATACTGGTATGATTAAAAAGATAATGACAAGATCTTAAAAATCTGCCTGCGTTCGGCACAGAAATAACTTGATCCTAAATGTGTGGTGGATCGTCTTCACTGCCAGCTTGATTGCATTGAGAATCCCTGGGAGGCCGGTGCGGCACAGACTCTGGGTGTGTCCGTGAGGGAATTTCCAGGTGGAATTCACATGAGTGGGGAAGCCCCAGCGCAAATGTGAGCAGTGCCCCAGCATGGGGTAGGAACCCAGGGGGAACAGAGGTGGCACGGGAGAAAGTCGGTGCAAGACCTCTCTGCTTCCGGTATGTCCCACAATGCACCACATGTCCCTGTTACCATAATGTTCTGCCCGAGCACATGGGTCAAACTGACGTATTTGTTTTTATTTTATATACATGAGTGTTTTGCCTGTGTGTAGATAGGTGCACAGTGTGTGAGCCTGGTGCCCACAGAGGTCACAAGAGAAGGTCACAAGACTCATGCCTCAGTCGTAGTCAAGTTTCAAGGACATACCCCAATGGGTTTCTTTGAAGGGCACATTAAATAACCATGTGTTCATGTCTCTGTGTACATATATGTGTGTGTGGAGAGAATCTGTCAGTTAAATTCCATCACATGATCAGGAGTAATGTATGGTACTTGATTATACAATAAATTCTTCTCTAAGAAGTCTACTGCATTGATGAACGTAGAAACAGCCACACACTGTTGAACGATGAGAGTATATGCTATGAAATGTGTCATTAGGCAGTTTTGTTCTGAGGCCAATATAGTGTGTGCTTATGGAAACCCATTTCACATCCATTATCGCACTGTGTGTGCAGTACAGTGCACACATTATATACAGTAGCATGTCAATACAATATATGTAATACAGTACCTACAGCAGAGTAAATGCAAAAAAGCACATAGATACAGCAAATGCATTATAGTACATGCATTATAGTACATGCACTATACACAGTACAGTATAAGCAGGACCATAGAAGCAATATAATATATACAGTGTAGTATAGGTACCACAATATATCTGGTATAATAACTACGGTATAAGTATACTGCATGCAGTATAGCATATACAGTATAGCAGAGGCAATATATCCAATATAAGACATGCAATATAAAGAATATAGTATATCTAGCACAGTATTTTAACACAGTGTATGCAGCACAGTACCTACAATAAAGTAATACAGGATGGTATATGTGCAGTATAGTGGAGAATGTACAGTTGCAGTAAAATATATGCAAAGTAGTGTGTTCAGGATAGTATATTGTACATGTGAAGTGGAAACTTAACGGTTCTTTGGAAAGTCAGTTGAATGGTGTTTTGCTGGGCCAAACATGTGAAGGAACCTTTAGCTGAAGCAGACACAGGTGAAAGGATGTTCTGCTAAAGCAAGCACGTGAAAGGACACATGATGAAGGAGTCTTCGATAACAACAGCACGCATTGGTCTGCCTTACATTGTGCAGTTGAGCTGCATTTGTCCGGACTCCATAAAGAGAAACACACACACACACAAAAAAAAAAAAAAAAAAAAAAGACTTCTGGTGTGTGCTGCAGTGTCTTGCTTCCGAGGACTCAGGCCGATTGGCAGAGTGATGCCAGCTGAGACAGATGCACATGCTGAGGTAAGGCCCGTGGAGGACACGTGACGTTTCAAGGGTATAAACAGGACTCAGTGGACAGTGACAGACTGAGCTAGGCTTGCCTATAGAGCTAGCTGTGCAACGCATGTGGTCTTGCGTCTTTGCTGATCTTTGCTTCCCTGAGAGAGGCACAACTGAGAACTTCTCCTGGCGTTCCTCCTGGCCCCTCCTGCTGCTGACGTGCCTGGCTGTCTCTGCTAGGTAGTGCCACTGCTGCTGATTCCTGTTTACTACACCGACGCCACCAAACTAGACTGCTGGTGCATCCATTAAGTGTTTGCAAGCGGATCGAGCTACTGCTGCTGACCTGTGAACCGAACTGCCGATTTCAGACAGCACATACAGAAATTGCTCCAAAGAACCTTTCTAAACAGATCCACTTCCCCATCTCCTTTCTTTCCCACTACCTCTGGTGGGTGGTGGGCTAAGAGGGAGGTTAGAGCATATAAGAAACATCATTAAAAATAGGTTTTGAAAAAAATTAAAGTTACATATATGCAGTATAATGTATGCAGAACAGTGTGTGTATACTCAGTATAATACATCCAGTATAGTTTGTATGCATAATAGTGCACTCATATAGTATATACAGTACAATACATCCAGTATGATATATGCAGTATAGTATAGTCAGTATAATATATCCAGTATAGGGCATATAAAATATGCAATCCAGCATACCCATACAATCGATGCAGTATAGTGTATGTAGCACATACATCCAAAATAGTATGTGCAGCCCAATATGCAGAGTATAGTACATGCATATAATATGTGCAGTATAGTACATACAATCTTTCATGTACATGACTATAAATCCTTTCCAAATTATTTTTCAAGCAAGGAAGAAATCAAAGAAAAGGTATTCTTTATATTAAAATGAATGTCCTAAGCTATAAAGTCAGTTTCACGTCCCTAACTATCGAAAGTTAGAAACAGGGCAGCCTTTGTGAAAACCATTGTTCTAGTATGGCATTCCCTAGACTGTGAAATTGATGCATAAATTACTCCTTCATAAGAAAAACTTAAAGTCCCTGCTAAGCATTATTATATCTGGCTCTGCAGAGCAAAACTCCTGTGTGTTCAAAGAAGGAGGAGTTCTTGTTTCTTTTCTCACGTAAAGTAAAACTAGTTCATTCCCTGCGGCTGGAGGTTTCTAAGTGACTCATGACGCTCCTTAACTGCATAAGATCCTCCAGCAACTGTGCAGTGTCTGAGGATAAGAGTCTAATCTAACTACTGGATACAACCTCCAAGGCCTGCGAGATGTTCTGAGGATAACAGTCTAATTCTTGAACACACCCTTAAAAGCCTGCAAGCTTTAGTAGCAACCTCAGGCTCCTTGGCAGCCACATTGCAGGTCTTTGATGTTAAGGCTGAGCCTCCCAACCTGCTCCCATTGGCTTGGGCGCGACCACCACAACTTCCACTGCCTCTGTTGGAAAGAGTCTCCTCCCTGGCCTTCATCCCTCACTTCTTGGTTTAACTGCCTCCCTCTCCGGGCCCCGGTTCCATGCCCATATCACTGTCTTACAACATTCTCTGCCTCTTCACAGCGTGTAGGGACGTTGACATTAATTATGAGTCTGAGAAAGGCTGCCCAGAGCTTCCTACCCATGCAAAGAGCAAGCACAAAGATCTGCTGCTACATGCCAGCCTCTGACTGATATATAAGTATCCATTCAATACTTGCTTAACAAATGGACAAACTTTTTATTTGAATTCTCTTGCTTACTCTCAAGATGTAACTCAAGCATTTTATGAAGGATTCAAATGCTGACTGAGAGACCTGAGATGGTGCCCACCCTCGGCCAAGACCTGGGCCAAAATCAATAAGTATTGATCACCTACTATACGCCAAACAACATTTCAGGTTAATATCTGGCCAGAGAATCATAGGATTACTCATTAAAAATGGACACTAATTTTACCCACTTTTGAAATATTCCTACTAAATTCCCACAGACAGGAGGAACTGTTGTGTTTTATAAAAACATACGGAGAGAAGGAGAATATGTTTGGTGGAGGTGTGGTAAGGTGGGGGGGGGTGCCTCCGTGGGCCCACGCTGAGGCATCCCCCAATAGTATAGTATAGAATAGAATGTATTCATGGCATGAGGGTGGAAATTGAGAGGGTAGTAGAGACAGAGAAAGGGAGAGAGAGAGAGAGAGAGAGTAGAGGAGTAGAGGCTAGTCATGCACACGTGGAGAGAGAGGAGGGAGGGGAATGGAGAAAGAAGGTGAAGAAGGGGAAGGGGCCAGAGGGCAAAGCAAGAAGATGAAGGCAAGAGAAAGTGGAGTGGGCAAGCAGCCCCTTTTATAGTGAGTCAGGCACACCTGGCTGTTGCCAGGTAACTGTGGGGTGGAGCCTAAACAAAATGCTAACAGGAACACATGAAAGAAGGAAATCTTATTTACTTGCTAAAATAATTAATGTGAGAAAGCTTGCTACAAAGAACTATGCGCATTTTAACTAGGGGATGTGACCATTGCAGGGAAGCCAAGTCACCGGGTAATGCATAACCTGTGTGCTACTTTTATTTTAATTTTAAAAAAA
The DNA here is from genome assembly GCF_978045245.1 of Mus caroli. NCBI lineage: Eukaryota > Metazoa > Chordata > Mammalia > Rodentia > Muridae > Mus > Mus caroli. Next base: position 32,116,239 of record NW_028227258.1, read on the forward strand.
TTTTATTGGTTATTTTATTTATTTACATTTCAAATGTTGTCCTCCTTCCCTGTTTCCTCTCCTATCCCATCTCCTCTCTCCCTGCCTCTATGAGAGTGCCCCCCTCCCCCAACCCACTCCTACCATCTCTAAATCCCACTACTCTAGGGCATCAAGCCTCCACAGGACCAAGGGTCTCCCTTTCCATTGATTCCAGATAAGGCCATCCTCTACTATATATCCAGTTTGGAGCCATGGGTCCCTCCATGTGTACTCTTTGGTTGGTGGTTTAGTCCCTGGGAGCTCTGGAAATCTGGTTGGTTGATATTATTGTTCTTTCTATGAGTTTGCAAACCCCTTCAGCTCCTTCATCCTTCCCCTAACTCTTCCATTGGGGTCCCCATGCATAAGCATCTGCATACCAAAAGCAATCTACAGATTCAATGCAGTCTCCATAAAAATTCCAACTTAATTCTTCACAGGGATGAAAAGAGCAATTCTCAAATTTATCTGGAATAACAAAGAACTCAGGATAGCATAAATCATTCTCAAGAATAAAAGAACTTTTGTGGGAATCACCATCCCTGACCTCAAGCTGTACTACAGAGCAATAGTGATTGGACATAGTTCTACTGGAAGATCCAGCAATAACTCTCCTGTGCATATACCCAGAAGATGCTCCAACTTGTAATAAGGATACATGTTCCACTATGTTCATAGCACCTTATTTATAATAGCCAGAAGCTGGGAAGAACCCTGAAGTCCTTCAACATAGGAATGGATACAGAAAATGCACATTTAATGAATTCATGAAATTCTTAGAAAAATGGATGGATCTGGAGGATATCATCCTAAGTGAGGTAACCCAATTACAAAACAACACACATGATATGCACTCACTGATAAGCAGAAGCCCAGAAACTCAGAATACCCAAGATACTATTTGCAAAACACATGAAGCTCAAGAAGAAGGAAGACCAAAGACACTTTGATCCTTTTTAGAAGGAGGAACAAAATACCCATCGAAGGAGTTACAGGGACAAAGTGTGGAGCAGAGACGGAAGGAAGGACCATCCAGAGACTCACCCATCTGGGGATACATCCCATATACAACCACCAAACTCAGATACTATTGCAGAGGCCAATAAGAGCTTGCGGACAGGAGACTGACATAGCTGTTTCTTGAGAGGCTCTGCCATTGCCTGATGATACAGAAGTAGATGCTCACAGTTATCCATTAGCACAGGGTCCCCAATGAAGGAGCTAGAGAAAGTACTCAAAGAGCTGAAGGGGTTTGCAGCCCCATAGGAGGAACAACAATATGAACTAAGCAGTACCCACAGAGCTCCCTGGGACTAAACCACCAATCAAAGAAAATACATGGTGGGACTCATGGCTCTAGCTTCTTATGTAGCAGAGGATGGCCTAGTCAGTCTTCAATGGGAGGAAAGGCCCTTTGTCCTGTGAAGTTTCTGTGCCCCAGTATAGGAGAATGCCTGTGCCAGGAAGCAGGAGTGAGTGGGTTGAGGAGCAGGGGAAGAGGGGAGAGGATAGGGGATTTTCGGAGGAGAAACTAGGAAAGGGGATAACATTTGAAATGTAAATAAAGAAAATATCTAATTAAAAACAAAAACAAAAACCTTCATAGCATTGGAACAGAGACAGGCAGGTAGATCAGGGGAATAGAACCGTGCACTAATTTTAAAAACAGATTGCACTTCTCAGAAGTAAAAAAAAAAAAAAAGTGGTTAAAAAAAAAGCAGTCACTGCTCTTTTAGTGGACCCAGCTCCAGTTCCTAACACACATACCCAGTTCACAACTGTTTGTAAGTTCAGTTCCACAGGGTGTAAGTGGCCTGCAGGGGCACTCTATGATTTAGGCAATTGGGTTGACTGAAGCAACTAACTGGTAATGAAGAAACCACAGGCACATCGGGAAAAACTGGGATGGGGTGGGTTATACACCAAGATAGAGAAGAGCATCACTAGCTAGGAAACTCCGTTTCCTAGTGTGAACCAGAAGGAGGTGGGATAGCTAACTATGGTAGGAGGTCTTTGTTCAGGAGGTGTCTCAGGTTGGACTTACTCCAGAGGAGGAAACTGCTAGTGAGTTTCTGCCTATAGTGCAGACTCTTAGACGAGGACACCAGAGGTGTATACTTTCTGTGCTGATTTTAGCTAACAGTCAATATTGGTCAACATTTGAGTTCAGACCAGGGCCCGGTGTTGCCTTTTGCCTGTGCTTGACCCAGGGAAAGCCTTGCTATTCCCATGGGTCTGTGACATTGGTGTCCTTGACATGGACATGCTTGTGACAATAAACCACATTTACTCAGGGACTTCATTTATTCCCCATTGGCCCCTTTCATCTGCAATGTGCTGCCCAGACTCCTTCAGGGTGTAGTCTCCTGGGAGCCTTTTATGTTGTCCAATCCCTTAACTTCCTTTTCTGAAGCCAGCTAGTGAAGGCACACTGCTTTAAGAGGGGTCATCTGGTTAGCACAGGACTATCTACATAATCACTTTGCTTTAAGGTCAATTGATTTGAGACCCTCATTATATCTGAAAAATCCTTCATTGCAGTGTCTAGATTAGTAGTTGATTGAATAATTGGGAGAAAGTGTGTATAGAGCAGAGGTTAGAATCCTGCAAGTGTTTTTCCTAAAACTTTGTCTGCCACGTAGCTCACTCCTTAAACTATCCTGAATATGAATCATGTAAATATCTTATATTATTGCCTTTAATGCATTTATTAACTTGACTGTATAGCTAGATATTTGTTGCCTTAGCCTTGTATTCTGACTTGACTATTAAAAATGTCACTTTCTCTTTCTATTTTTGGGATAAAAAGTAAAATAATAATCATAGCAATAAAAAATAAATGATAATTTTGCGTAGGATACTTTCCAAGCTATAAGCTTATCATTAACACACACATCAAGTAAAGTTTGGCAGAAACTCAACTTCTCCAATTATGGCATTATGTCCCATTAATTGAGAAGCCAGATGAAGGTGGAGATATTAGATGAAGTAGCAATGAGTTAGTCTGATCTCTGATGTCAGGGCCATGGCCCTGTGTGTCAAGGGCTGCAAAGAAGGGGCGTAGGAGGAACAGTTGGAGTGATTGATAGCCAGGAGCCTCACTCAATTATCTGATAACACTACTCTGTGGAAGGACTGAGTCTGAACTGTGGGAAGAGTGGCTGGCTTCCCTTCTCCTGTGGCGTGTTCCTTAGCCTGCATGCTGCCTCTGCTTTCGCTGAGGTGTCTTACTGAACGACACTGTCACTGACGTAATCTCCTCTTCACCCTTCCCCTGAGACTTTCTCCCTTCTTTCAGTTTACATAGGTTTGGCAGGGGACCTTCATTAAATGTTGCTGATGACCCTTTTGGCCCTTTTATAAGAAAGGAAGATCAATTGGAGGGAGGTATGCTGGGGCCAGGGCATCTGAGCTAGGGTGTGGGTCTGGATCAGACACCACAGCCAAGTGAAGGACACTTGAGCATGTCCTTCAGATGCCCATCTCTTTCTCACAAGAGTGAGCGTAGTGCATTCCAAAGACACTGCCAACCCTAAAATTCCATGTGGCCATAATGAAAGATTACAGTTTTACAGATGAGTTTATTTCAAACCCAAGCTTGTCTGTCCCCCATTGCTTTCCACTGGAGTCATTTCTCCCTTCTCTCCATGATCTAAAACTGCAGACATGAGAAGTCAGCCCTCCTCTGAACTATGACTGATACTTGCCCACTTGAATCACATCCAAATTCCTTTAAGGGGCATTCAGAACATTTATAAGCCAGTGCAAAGTCTTCAAGGTGAAAGGCAGTTTTCCCACAGCCTGGCATATCTGATGCTCTTGCCCAACAATGTTTCTCTGTCTTGCCAATGCTTCCTTATAAGTTCTCACTGTGCCCACATCACCCACTTAGATGTATGTTTTCACTTCTCCTTGCTCTACACACAACAGTCCTTCTTGCCCCTTATCATTCATCCCAACTTTCAAATCCTTCCTCATAGTTTATCTTTATGACTCCTTTTCCTGTATATTTTAAAATGCAACTATTTTCACTAATTGGGATTACTATCACAACAATAAAACCCATGGCTAAAAAATAAGTTGGGCAGAAAAGGATTTATTTGGCTTACACTTCCCCATTGTGGTCTATCCTTGAAGGATAAGAACTCAAACAGGACAGCAACATGGAGGCAGGAGCTGATACAGTGGCCTTGGAGGGGTGCTGCTTAGTGTCTTGCTCATCATGGCTTGCTCAGCCTGCTTTCTTATAGAATCTAGGACCATCAGCCCAGGGATGTCTCCACCTTTGATGAGTTGGGCCCTCCTCCACCAATCATTGACTAAGAAAATGCTCCAATCTTTCCTGAAGCCCAATCTTATGGAGTCATTTTCTCAACTGAGGCCCTGTTCTCTCTGATGCCTATAACTTGTGTCAAGTTAACAAAAAAATGAACAAGCTCAACAGTCTAGATTTTTACATTTAGATTGTTCACCTTTAGTGCTTATAGATTGTCTAAATGTTAATGACAATATTTTAGATAAACTTATTAAATTCCTATCAAGTATTGAACATAGTTTACTCCTTAAATGCTTTGCTACCCCTATCTTGTTATTCTTGTTTTGTGGATAAAGAGACAAGAGACACACGTAGAATAATAATAAAAACAATCAACAAAGGTGTTTCTGATGGCAACCAGTATTTTAGGCCCTCCAGGTCTTTCTGAGCCTTGGCTTCATATTTCCAAGGACCAGAACACACTGCTAAGGGTGCTGACTACTAAGGGTGCTGTTGTTTTCTGTTTATTTGTTTCTTTGCTATTGCTATATTTGGCAGTTAAAATTGCATTTTATATCCATTGTATACATCAAACAGACCTGATTCTGGGGCTTGACAGGTATGTGTGAGAATTCAGTAAGAATCAGTTGTTTTAGAGGGATGAAGCCATATGGCTCAGTACTCTTAAATACAAGAGGTTATAAACATAATGAGGTAGATATAAATTTATTGGTCAGGTAGGAAGTTTAAATGGTTTTAATAATACAAAAATGTGGAATATTACAACAAAATGTATGTATATTTATATATATATATATAGAAAGAAATTTTAAAACTCAAGAAAATTTATTTTTGTGTCTGTAATACTAAGTGAAAGGTTAAATTATCCACTGGGTATGCACTTAGTATGTATAAGTAAGATTTTATTAGTCATATTAAGGTCAACATGAAAGGAAAATAGAAGGCTACATGCTATATTTTAACATTAAGTTTAAAAAAGATATTTTCTTTATTTACATTTCAAATGCTATCCCAAAAGTTCCCTGTACCTCCCCGCCTGCTCCCCTACCCAGCCACTCCCACTTCTTGGCCCTGGCACTTCCCTGTACTGGGGCATATAAAGATTACAATACCAAGGGGCCTCTCTTTCCAATGACGGCAGACTAGGCCATCTTCTGCTACATATGCAGCTAGAGACACGAGCTCTGGGGATACTGGTTAGTTCATATTGTTGTTCCACCTATTGGGTTGAAGACCCCTTTAGCTCCTTGGGTACTTTCTCTAGCTCCTACATTGGGGGCCCTGTGTTCCATCCTATAGATGACTGTGAGCATCCACTTCTGTATTTGCCAGGCACTGGCAAAGCCTCAGAGGAGACATCTATATCAGGGTCCTTTCAGCAAAATCTTGCTGGCATATGCAATAGTGTCTGCGTTTGGTGGCTCATTATGGGATGGACTCCCGGGTAGGGCAGTCTCTGGATGGTCCACCCTTCCATCTGAATCACCAAACACATTGATTAAGAAAAGCAAATCTAAGCAGAGCAGTGGTGTCCCATGCTTTAATCTCAGCACTTGGGAGACAGAGGTAGGCAGATCTCTAAGTTCTAGGCCAGCCTGGTCTACAGAGTGAGTTCAAGGTCAATCAGAGCTTCACAGGAAAAACCTTGTCTTGAAAAAAACAGGAAGGAAGGAAGGAAGAAAGGGAGGGGGAGAGGGAGGAAGGGAGGGAGAAAGGAAGGAAGGAAGGAGAAAGGGGAAGGGAAAAGGAAAAGAAAAAAGAAAAAGAAAAGGCAAGAGAAGAAAATCTAACAAGTACAAACAAGGTTTTATTCTGGACCCCTGAATCTCACTATGTAGCTCAGGCTAGCTTCTGACACACAGTAATCCAATTATCTAAGACTCATAACTGCTGGGATTATAGAACACCATACATCACTTAGAAATTCAAACTTTTCAAAGAAAATAGATTTTTAAAAAATCAGGAAGATAAATAACTTTTTTAAAAGCATGGACTTCTCCACTACTGGCTCCGTTGATATTACTGCACTTTGCTTTGAACTGGATGTGTCAGAACTAATAAACACATTTTGACAATTTTTGACATGAGAAGAAGAATGAAGGATAAACACGGTATCATGGAACACTATGAAACTTATAGGCCAACATTTTCTGGCCATCATCAGGAAACAATATGAAGATGCTCAGGGCATGGCTTAAGAAAGAGCTCCATGTTTGTTCCTCACTGGTGCTGACAAGGAGTCGCCATGGCTGCATCTCTTCCTTCATTCCATCTGCTGATGTTACATTGCAAATATCCCATCAGCCCGCCCACACTCAGCTTTGTCGCTTCTCTCTATAATATTATTTTAATATGTTTATATTAAGCATACTTGGGCATATTTCTGACTTATGGTTGTATTACTTTAACACTGTCTTAGAGTCTCTACTGCTGTAACAAAACACTGTTGCTGCCCGACCAGCAGTCCGCAACGCGAACGGGCTGAAAAGAGAGGAAGCTAGATGGGGCGGGAGAAAGAACGAGGCCAAGACGATTTCATGTTCAAGGCCTCCCTTTACTAATTCCAACATTCAGTTATAAAGGAAGGGGGAGGGAACCCGATTCCCCGCCAAGTAACTCGGGGTCCAGTAGCAGGACGAACACGTGTGTGCCTCCAAGCAGCAAAGCGACAGGGTCCAGCAGTGGACGTGGCAGAACGAATGAGCAGGAAACTCCACCCTTGAGCAAGCAGGTTCCAGGCTGGGGGAAGGGAAACCATAAAACACCATGACAAAAAGCAATGGTGAGAAGAAATGATTTATTTCATCTTACATGTCCCCATCACATTCCACCATTAGTAAAGCCAGGAGAGGAAACCAGAGACAGGAGTGCAGTAGAAGGAGTGTAGCCTACTGCCTTGTTCTTCCTGGCTTGCTCAGCTTGCTTTCTGATCAGGCCCAGGGCCACCTGCCCAGGTCTGGAAGTACCAATAAAAAGGTGAGCCCACCCTCATTGCTTCTCAATACAGAGAATGCATCACCAGCTTACCCACAGCCCGATCTGTTGAGTACACTTCTTCACTTGAGGATACCTCTAGCTTGTGTCAAGTTGACATAAAACGAGCCAGCAGAAACTTAAAGCCCTACTGGTGTCAACGTTGCTACCATTATGGTTTATTAAGCATATTTCATGTTGTAATGCATGCTACCTCCAGCTATTGCAAAAACAAAAACACAAAAAAAGGATGCTAGAAAAACAACTTTAAATTAGTTTTATATCACATAACCCACTCACTGTACAAACATTTCATGATATATTTATTATAACACTATTCCCTTCTATAATGTTAATGGTCTTAATTCTAATGTGTGAATGCATTATACAATTCACAGATGCCTTTTGCGTGACAGCTTTCATAGCAAAATATTGAAATGTAATGAAAGCAAATGGAAATGTTCACCATCTTCCACTTTGAAGACATGTTTTATGTAAATATGGCCAACCCAATAGTTATATAGCATTGACTCTCTGGATTTATGTTTTTATCTTTGAAGGGGGGGAAATCTTACCTCCAAAAATGTCAGGAGCATCAATATACTCCAATAGCAGTGAACTTCTCAATTCTGACAGATTTAATAAATTAAATAACTCCTTCCATAGCCTCCCTTTGAACTTCACTTTAGACCCTAACAGCTGATCACAATGAACCTTGTCTGAAATTCTAACAGCTGACCCAAAATTAGAGCTCTCTGGCCACGAGTTCCTACCCACTACCTCACTTCTGCTCCTCCAACTTCAAACTTGAACTCTCCATGGCGACTCCTTCTAAACCGTGGTGTCAAGTTCTTCCCTGGCCAGGTTGAACTCATGGCTTTTGATTCACGTGTCATGTCTGTTTTAACATGTTGAACTGCCTAAAGGTTGTGTTCAATTTCACAGAAACCTAATAGACCTTGTTGCCCTGCTAATTAGGGTCGAAGTCTTCCATTGTTCTGTGCAATATAGAAGACTCCGTTCATTGGCAGGGCTTTGCCTTCTCTGAACTTGTCTGGAGAGTTCAACTACCACTCCCCACCTCTACCTGCAGAATGCCACGTAGCTTTGAATAAGATTACAGGTTGAACTTCCTTTCTCCCGATAAGAATGCATTCAGCTAGCATCTGAAATTCCTGGAGTGCCTCCCCATGCTAATAGAACATTTTGGTACCCTAAGCTTTGCTCATCCTGCTTGTTCCTAGCCCAGTTCCCAGAATTATATAAGCCTTGAATCACCCCATGTACAGCTGATCTGCCTCCCTGCCACTGGTCCTGGTAATTTCCTCACCATAAGTACTCACAGGGCTTCCAGTACCCCCCCCCACACACACACACACAGTTGGGTGGATATCAACCAATGATCCCCAAGGGTGGGGGCCCATTTCTCCATCTCTCCCATATGTTGCATCCCACCCTCCACTCCCCAACCCCTCTCAACTAGGTCCTTCCTCTCAGACCACAAGCAATACCCAGCTTGCACAAACTGTTTCAAACAGCAAAGACTTCTTCTGTTCCCACCACAGCAGACTTCTTAATTCGAGAGCTTACGAGGTCGTGTCTTCTTTCTGCAACCTCCCCTGCATCACACCTCTTTCCAGCTAATTAAATCCAACTCTGTCTGTGCGTCGTCGTGGGCCAGAGATCATTTCCTGGCACAATCCCGATCAAGTTCCTCTAATTCCCTTCCTTCACAGAACTAATCCAAGCTGTAATTATTCACAGTAATTATTCACAGCCTGGCTCACTCACTAGTGGTTTCTCCCTCTAATTCTTAAGGCTTCAGGAAAGCAGATGCCCTGATGCTATTGACCAGCATTCTACCCTCAATGTATTACACAGATCCTGGAATGTATTTGGTGTTCAATAAATAGTTGTAAATATTTTGAATGCACTTGTTCGCTGATTGTAACCTTAAATCTTTCTTTCTAAACAGTATCGTAACTCCTTCTCTCCATGGTAGTCTGAAAGTGGGCTCCTCCTAAATCGAGTCTGTTGGATGTTAATCTCCAGTGTGACAGTATTAGCAGATGGGGCATTAAGGAGGTAATTAAATCATGGAGGCGCCATCCTCCTGAATAGGATTAGCACCTCTGTGGGAGAGACTGAAGGCAGCTGCCTTGCCCTCGCACCATATAACAACACAACAAGGTGCCACTTACAGAGCTTCCATTAAAGACCAAACTAATCATGTCTTCACCTTGGACTTTCCTTACCTGTGAGGGATAAACTTCAAATCATATAAAATGTTCATCCTAAGGCATTTTGTTACAGCAATAGAACACAGTAAGACGTATTCAAGGAGGAAAGGGGAGAGATAAGAGTGTTTTGGGAAATAAAAAGGTAACTTTAATTTTTCTTCCCAATAAAATGATGCAAAAAAAGTAACCAGGAAGGAGAGAAGAAAGGAATCGGCTTAGGAGTCAGAGGCCGACTCTTATTTCCACTATCGCTCTGACCCGACTAGCCTCCTCTCTGCAGTAAAAACTGGGCCTGAACTTCTTGTATAACATCATTTAGTTTTTAAATCACTGTCCATTAAAGGAATCAGGAAACTGTTTCATAGGGACGTCTGCTCTATATTGTGACAGACATTCTAAATGCTTTCCAAAATTGAGTGCCTACTTAACAATTATTAGTCTGGTCCATTGACACTCTCTGAACTGTGCAATAGAGTTTAGTGGTCATCATATTGGATAACTAACTGCTTTAGCATCCCTCAAAGAAAGTTTGCTTTACCGGAATGAGGCAGAGCTGTGCCTATGCCAGTGGCCTACTGAAATGCTGATTAACACCGTTTTATTCCTCTGATGAAGAGATGATCCATGTAGCACAAAATATGGCAGTTAAACGTAATTTTCCAATAGGGAATTTGATTCTCTATTAATAATCAATTTCCCATGGATTATCCATTTATCTTCTTCCCAGGAGATGCAGCCATGGCTTTTGCCACAGTCGTTTATACCTTGTCATCCCCAGTCACCTCCTAACCCGATCCTGTATCTTCCATGCAACTGTCTATGTCAGCTTTATCTAAAATAAAGGGTGAAAAAGAAAATCACTACTTACTGAATTTTTAGTAGACTTTACCAAGAGGAATAATTCCCCTCTCCTTCGTTTCATCTCTCCATTTTTATAAACACTGAGTGGCAAGTTCAGCTTGCCCTTCATTATATCGCCTGTGCTTCCGGGGTGGGTTTCTACTGATCTTCTTAGGGATTCCTTTCCATGTGTAAAGATGTCTTAAACTGATAACTGATGTTGTAAACCAAAGGAAAACATTTAGCTGAGGATTAGGTGGCTATAGTTAGAGCGAGTTTTTAATTGTATTTTGTGACTAACACCACTAAGCAAAGTAGAAGGGGTTCTTGGAGGTGTCAAAAGTCATCACATCTCATATGGGTGGGAGGGGTCTGCTACTTACTTTGGTTCCCTAATGACACTTAGCCGAAATGCTGACCAGAAAAAAGGCAGGTGACCTTCAGAAAAATATGAAGGTGACAAATGCTTCAAGGTTTAAGGAGATTGTAAACAGTTACCAAAAGAAGATACAAGGCTCTCGATAAAGAATAGGAGTGCTTCAAGGTTTTCACAGTAAGCACAGAAGCCAAAGTGTGCAATTGATGACTATCATGTTTGTGTGGATGTGTCTTTGAGGATAGACTATGGAGACCATTCAATGAGCTCTGTCGGCATGTTGGAGCAAACCCAGTCTAGTGGGTCCAACACACAATCAGCCTAACTACAGTACTAATGTTGACCTGTCTTGGTACTCAGTCCATGTCGCAAAAGACTCGTTCAAGAGTAAAAGTAGACAGAGTTCACCCAGTTTCAGTGGACGCTTAAAACAAACATCAACTATAATGATTCCCACAAAAATTAAATATGGGAAGTGGGATAGCTCAGTGGGTAACAGGTCTGTCTCTGCCAAGCCTGACAGCCCAAGCTTGATCCCCACAGCACACATGGTGGAAGGAAGAGAACTGACTCCTTCTACAAGCTGTCTTCTGTCCTCCACATGTACTCAGTGGTGCACCTGCGCATACACAAACACACACACACAAATAAAATAAACATTAAATTGGAATTATCTCACTATTAAACAAGAGAACTGAAGACAAATATTCGTACACCTGTGCCATGGTAGCATAATTTACATAGTGACAATTTCATAAACAAATAGTCAGCATCAGGTAAATGATCTTAAAAATATGATACATATGCATATCTATAAATATCTTGTATTATAAGAATACAATGGAATATTATGTAGCCTTTCATAGATAGACCTTAAAGACATTATGCCAAAGCAACTGAGCCAGTCACAAAAGGAAGAATATTATATGAATACATATGTAAGTTCAGTATCTATAATTGTCAAAATCAGACATAGAAAGCAGAATTATAGTTTCCAAACCCTGAAAGAGAGGAGATGAGGAAGTCAGAGGGGAAGAGTCTCTGCTCATAGAGGAAAGGGCATCCAGGAGCATTGAATGGCTGCACACCAATGACTGCTTACCACTGTGATCTGTGAGCTAAACATTGTTAAGACGATGTGCTCTGTATTGTGCACATTTAGCCAAGCTTGTAAAATTCCTATACACTAAATATATATAAGTCATATAAAACTTGTAAAATCCAGAGAATCAAAATGTTTTCATGATTTTCAAATCCCAATAGGACTACTATTAGCATGGTGAGGAAAATCCCAAAGTCAAGGATTTCATAAGGCACTTGTGATTCTAACGTCCTAAAGAAAGAAAAGAAAAAAAAAAAAAAACAGGAAGTAGAGGTTGCAACAAAATCAAATTAGAAGAGAATCTTAAAATTCCAACCTTTTACATACCAAAAAAATGAGGGGCAGAAGCAGGATTCCCAATGGGGAATAAACAACTTCTTCCAACTTCACAAAACACAAAACTCAAGCTCATTCATTAGTAAACGCATCTTGAGCCTTAGCTCACACTTACGGGTTTTCTAAATGTCTCATCCTCCCGAAGGAAAACCTAGCTGAGCCCTAAATTTATACCTATTTACTGAAGCCAATGCAGGTCACACTTGATGCCCACTGAAGAGCTAGAAATGGCACGAGGCCATGGCATGTTAACAGTTAGGGGTGGAGAATATTGAGATGACCGAGGACCTCTATCTATTGAAAGTGATGCTCAGATGCAGCAAACATGATTGTCCCTGGGTTGTGCTTTCATTTTTTTCCTCCTCATACACATGCGTTATTTATTTCATCATGGTTTGTTTTGTGCATGTGTGTGCACACATTTGTGTGTGTGCTGGTATGTTAGCTTGTAGCATGTGCATGTGGAAGCCTGATGATATTCCCCTGATCTAATTTATCTTCTTTTTCTTGGAGACATGACCTGTTACTGGCCAGTAGGTCCCACCATAGGCTAGATGAATAGGGACCCTAGGGGATCTGTGTGTCTTCTCCTCTCCAATGCTGAGATCACATGCCATTGTTACCACACCCCGAATTTTACATGGGTTCTAGGAATTGAATTTATGCTTGCTTAGCAAGATCTCTACTGACAGTAAACTTTCCCACGCTTGATCAAGAACTTAGCCCCTGGAAATTCAACTTAACTTGAAGTTACTCATGGGCACTTTTTCTCTGTGTGCTGTTCCAAGTCGATGTTCATTAAGAGTGTTTCCATGATGTATACAAAGAGTATAGGATGTTTTCAGTATGTAAATATCAACAATGTTTTCCTTGAAAGCATACTCCAGCCTGTTTTTAATCCATGTGGATAGTCTCATTCACATTTCACATTCCACAGGAAGGCCAACTACTTACTTACTCTAAAAAGAATAAATAAATAAATAAATAAATAAATACTCACGGCACTCCACAGAATGGTCCCAACTTTATTGATATATGAGAAGGACTATAATCACATAACTAACAGAAGAGCATGTTTTCTTCTCAGGACCCATGACTTCATTTATGTGGGTGTTTCCTCCTTCCCCAAATGCTTATCCTCCCCATGATCCTAACAGAGGGATGGAGCATCTGCTCCAAGGCATGCTTTTGGAACATGTATTTGAAATCTGGTGACTCACATCTGCTGCTTTTCCTTTGACTTCTAGTCTATTCAGAGTCTCCTGCGGTGCTCTCCATGTCCCTGACCTGGCCAAGCATTCCCTTTGAGGAAAATACCTTTCCTTCAAAAACATGGGTTCTTGGCTAGAATTAGGCATGTGTTTTCTCCTGTGGAGCCAGACTTAAATCCAACTAAAAAGGGGGATAATTAACCATATAACATACATGCCACTATTACCCCCATGGAAATATACCTTGCCACAGCAGTCGTAATTGTAGCTCATGGCACTCAAAGTTGAGTAAGACGTTTGATGACTGTTTTCCCGTAGCAACCTACATAGCACCATTTAGAAGTATGAACATCATCTAGAAGGAACTATCCTACTCAATACAACATGTCCCGTGACCATTCAGGTGTCATCTGCAGTAGGGTCTTACCATCAAGTTTTGCTGCTCAGACAGGATCAGTAGCAATGCCCTGTATCATTGGGGGTAGGGAGGGGACAGAATATTCTTCTCCTGGACAACCATTACCTACAGCTCAAGAGAAGATATCCTACACCTGACACTTGGGTTTTATTTGGCAACCTAATGGATTTTGGGAGAAGCATGATACCTGTGTAGGGTAATTCCAGTTAAACTCTTTTATATGAAGATAGATAGATGATAGATAGGTAGATAGATGATAGATAGATAGATAGGTAGATAGATGATAGATAGATAGATAGATAGATAGATAGATAGATAGATAGATAGATAGGCAAATAGATCTAAGAGGCTGAAGCAATAGTAGGTTTACATATATTTTTCAAATATGTTTAATGTTAGTTATCCCTCCTCCCTGTCCCTGAGTCTTACTCTCCCACCTCTCTTCCCCTTACACACCCACCCTCTTCATATCATCTATGTTATACTATCCAGCTCTCTTACAACCTTTCTTCCCACTCAACCCCCACACATGGCCCCTTTCTAATTGCCTGAATTCTACAAGTACTCCAAATTAAACAGACAAATCTAAAGATAAAAGTCATGAGTGACGTTTACCTAAGTCTGGGTTACCTCACTCAATAGACTGCTCTCTAGCTCCATCCATTCGCCTGTAAATTTCGTGATTTATTTTTTTAGAGATAAATACATTCCATTACATAGAGATGCCACATTCCCATTATCCGTGTATCATCCAATCGATATCTATGCAGGCTCCACGCTTTAGCTATAGTGAATAGAGCAACTATGAATATGGATGAGCATGTGTCTCTGTAGCAAGAAATAGAGTCCTTGGGGATGTGCCCAGGAGTGTTGTTGCTCTGTGATATTTCTTGGTCTATTTCTAGTTTCCAGAGGAACTATCACACTGATTTCCATCATGGTTGTACCTGTTCGCATTCCCACCAACCGTGCATGAGGGTTTCTGGTTCCCCTCATCCTCACCAGTGCTTGTGACCTATTGCTGTCTTATTTTTAGCCATCCTCACTGGAGTAAGATAAAAATCTCATCATAAGGTTAATTTTCACAGAAATTACAATTTTACAGGAAGATTGCTAGGAATAAATATTGTCTCATTGAATGCTGCCAAAGCATTTGAGTAGGTACTAGGAAATCTCGAGGCTTACCTTGTATTAGTAACTAACACAAACTATCGGTGGAAATTTGAGATTTGTGCTGTCAGAATCAACTTTCCTCCATCTGCAACACTGTGTTTTTGAATTTTGTTCTAGTACAATTCATTTTTGTCATTCTGTGATCTACTGAGAATCATGACTTCACATTATCCTTAGGAGTACACAGTTTCCACTGAGATTAAAACATCCCATCCTGCAGGAGGCTCCTTAACCAGAAAGGTAAACAAAATGGCTTTAGGAAGTCCACAAAACTGACCAGATTCACTAACCTCCTCCCTCCCTGCCGGAATAAGCAATAAATGCTGAAAGTCTCCCTCAGATGTAGCAAAGCCACGTTGCAAATAAGACTCTCGGACAAGCTGAGATGCCAAGAAAACTCTGAGACCAGACCAGCTACCTGGAAGAAGCAGAGATCATCTGAGGTGCCTGGAAAAGATTTAGACCAACTTAGATATCTGGAGATGGCACTCTCCAACCTCGTGAGCTGCCTGTAAGCTGTGAAGCGTGTGCCAGGTTATTAACCTTGTGAGCTGTCACCCATGCTGGGCTGGACTTTGGTGATGCAGCTGTCTTTGAGTCATCTTGGCTCCTCTAAGTAGCCCCACACTCACATTCCTGTAAGTAACTTCAATAAAACTCATTGGTTCACCAAATTGAGCTTTGGGGATATCTGCACTTTGGTCTATCATGAGTTTCCACTATGTGGTGATTATACATGTACGTTACATCTCCCCAAAAGTTTTGTCACAAAACATACAGCTGTTACCCAGAGTTGGTCAATTTATCCTCTAATCACAGAGAATAGCTTTAGAGTAGATATTACTAGAGAGGAACAATTCCTTCCTCACTTACTCATTTCTTTTTTCATGTTCATGACTGTCCAATGTTGTAATTGATGTTCTCTTTTTCATTCAGCCCAAGAGGAAGTGGAGCCATCTATCTAACTGCTACAGTTCAGAAGAAACTGCTGGGCGTGTTGATGCTGTAATAAATGATGGAATAAAACTGAAGCCGTATTCCTAGCAATGATTTAGAAAAAAATAATAATAATTTGGTAATTCATGACATAGTTTGGACAGCAAAACGACAGAAAACCATTATTCTAACTGAGCAGTAATTGGTACTACTTAGAGGAGAGACGATTTGAACTTCAGAATGTCAGAAACAGTCTAGGGATGAATGGGAAAAGAGAAGCTAGACATTCACATTTGCCTCTGTGATGGTTTGTATATGCTTGGCCTAGGGACTGGCACTATTAGGAGGTGTGGCCCTGTAGGAGTAGCTGTGGCCTGGTTGGAGTAGGTGTGTCACTGTGGGTGTGGTCTTTAAGACCCTCATCCTAGCTGCCTAGAAGCCAGTATTCTGCTAGCAGTCTTCAGATGAAGATGTAGAACTCTCAGCTCCTCCTGTGCCATGCCTGCCTGGATGTTGCCATGCTTCTGCCTTGGTGATAATGGACTGAACCTCTGAACCTGTAAGAGAGCCCCAATTAAATGTTCTTTTTTTTTTTTTTTTTTTTTTTTTGGTTTTGGTTTTGGTTTTTCTAGACAGGGTTTCTCTGTATAGCCCTGGCTGTCCTGGAACTCACTTTGTAGACCAGGCTGGCCTCTTAAATGTTCATTTTAAGAGGTGCTTTGGTCATGGTGTCTGTTCACATCAGTAAAACTCTAAGACAGCCTCCAACATTATAATGGCTTCAAAGTAAGTTCTATGAAAAAAATCTTCTCACCCCCTAGGAAAGTTAATATTGTCATTTGACAGGATATAGAATCATGTAGGAGGCAGGCCTTTGGACATTCCTGTGGAGCCTGTCTAGGTTCAGTTCACTGAGGTGGGAAGAGTAACCCTAACATCCAGATTTGGGTCCTATCTCAGTGGTGGAGTGCTTGCCTAGCAAGCGCAAGGCCCTGGGTTCAGTCCTCAGCTCTGGGAAAAAAAGAAAGAAAAAAAAGGAGAAAGCTGAGTACCAGTGACCATCATTCTCTACTTCTCAACTGTGGAAGCCACTTAACCAGCTGCCTCAAGCTCTTGCTGCCTGGACACCCCTGCCCTGGTGGGCTGGGCCTTCAGTCTGTGAGCTAACATCAAAGCTTTGTTCAGGTAATTTATCACAGCAACAGAAAAGCAACCCAGACCCCTCTGTTGCCTGCTTGTGTGTGATTATATTTTCATATAGACTTTATAAGCTTCTCTGGGGTAGGCATTATGAGTTTCTTGCATCACACAGTAGGTATTTAATTGTTGTTACAGACTATAAAACAATTCTCGTCATTTTGGCTAATCTTGTGTCTTCTAGCAATATGTACCTATTGACAGAGTCATACTGTTGGCATTGTAAATTCTTAACACACTTTTCTATTAATGTTTCTTAAGGTGATAAGTGGAGTACCTTTTGTCGATAGGTCTCCAGACCATCTGAGTTAAAAAGACAAAGAAGAAACAAGAAGACTCACTGAACCAGTGTTTATGCTATTTTGCTGATCCCTCAACTTGTTCAGGAGCAAAATCCACAAGAAAGAAGCGGAAGACCACGTTATAACTCATCCTTTTACTCTTAGGAGGCCGGTAGAGTCTATAGCCAAGAAATTCAAAGAAAAAGATTGTGGTTGAATAAAAGGTTTAATAAGTAAAGGAGATGCTACACTCAAGCATATACTTTTACATTTGGGGCGGTGCCCCCAATTGAAAGCAAATGACTGTGCAAAGTAGGAAGTAACTGGCAGAGCCATTAAGGCAGCACCGACCAACACCCTGGCCTTGCTTCGCATAAAGGTCTGAATGCACTGGCCCAGCCGAAGTCCTGTCAACTAATGCAGTTGATGCAGGCTTTCCCCCTTCATCTGGCATCTCGAATGTCTACAGTTGATACAACAGTGGCTCTGAAGAGCTAATGGACAGAAGAAAGCTCACTAAACTCTTTGCTCTGTCAACTGCAGGCTGCACACTCCCTCCCCTGCCCCCTCCTCCAAAGATTCTGACTCTGGTGTTTCATCAAACTGCAGACCGCACTCCATCTCATCTGACTTCAGAGACTAAACAGGCCTGGGCCTGGTTGCTAGTTGGATGGAAGATATTCTTATGCAGTAGATCTTGGATGGGACTCATTCAGGCATTATATGTTCTACATGACTCTGATGCAAAATAAATAAATAAATAAAGTTCATTGACCATGCTGGGGAAACTACTTTACAGTTCCAATGTCTCCAAGGTCGCAGATAGCTAGACCCAAGATATGAACTTGGCACTGGAATGTGGACTGTAATTGAGTTTAAGCTCACAGATTAACCTTGTACACAAAAGGGGAAAGCAAGATGTGAGTAAAATAAAAAGATCCCTAAAGAGAAGATGGTATTTGGTCTGGGATTTAAAAGATAAGAAGGCATTTTCTAGCTAAAGGGGTGTGAAGAGAAAAAAAACAAAGAGAACAGAAGGTGCCTGAAGAAGAAAACAGGTACAGCGTGCAGAGGATGAAGCTCTAGGGACCACTTCAGCCACCTAGGGTAGTGTCTGTGCTTGGAAGAACAGTTTACCCCATAGACTAGGACTTCTCAGGTGCGAGGTCTGTACCCTACACCCAAAGCACATATTAAAATGCAGCCCTCAGGGCCTCATGACCCCTGCTAAATCAAACTGTTTTAAGAGAAAGGTGAGTATCTGGACACTTAACATGGGCCTGTAGGTTCTAAGCAAGACAGTCACTATGGAACCCACTGAGGGCTCAGCCAGTTTAGAGGATCCTTTTCCTGAGTTGATGTCATGAAGGGTCCATCCAGGGACGAAAAACACAGTCAAGACAAAGAGTCTTCATGATCAAAAATATGTCCATACATTAAGACTTCTGTGGAGAAAGAGGCAAGTTACAGGGACCGAAAAATCAGAAGCCAGATCTTCAGAAGGCAGTGGCTGGACATAAGGACAGGGTACACAGAGAGGGTCCTCCCTGCTATCAGGCAGAGGTAGCTTCTGAGATCTGAGACTGAGAGGCTTAGCAGCCTGGATCAGCGAAGAAAGAGCACATATCCGGTTCAAGCAACAGGAGAAAGACAAACTGAGCAATAAACAGAGAAACACTTAGTTTGAATTGAAACAGGACATGTCAGAATGTCTACAAGAGCGGATGCCATTGCTTGAGGGGACAGAGAAGATAAGTACCAAGACATCAGGAGTCTCTCTCCCTCTCCCTCTCCCTCTCCCTCTCCCTCTCCCTCTCCCTCTCCCTCTCCCTCTCCCTCTCCCTCTCCCTCTCCCTCTCCCTCTCCCTCTCCCTCTCCCTCTCCCTCTCCCTCTCCCTCTCCCTCTCCCTCTCCCTCTCCCTCTCCCTCTCCCTCTCCCTCTCCCTCTCCCTCTCCCTCTCCCTCTCCCTCTCTCTCCTCCCTTTGTCTAACATACAGAACTGTTCTTCAATATGCCAGTAGGTGGTGCTGTGGCTTTGAAAATGATAAAGCAGTGGCCCAAATGGACCTAATGCTGCTAAGGCCTCTCCAACAGCGGACAGGGATCACCAGGCCTCTACCCTACAAAACAAACTACAGGTAAATCCATAGTCTTCTCCTGGGAAGAACACACTAGCTGGTTATCTAAGATCAAATGGTCAGCCCTAAAAACATATATACAAGTAACATAGACTGGGCAGGTTGTATATTTGCATTTTGGAAGACATATACATGTTAAAATTTAATGGGAAAAAAAAGGCCATGGACCTGAAAGAGAGCAAAGAGAAGTATATGGGAAGGTTTAGAGGGAAGGAAAGGAAAGGGGGAAATGACGTAATTATATTATAATCTCAATAAATTAATAATTTTTAAATAAACTTGTGATAAGGAATAAAGTGATAAAGCCAAAGTGGGAGACCAGATCAGTGTCTAAAAGCTTACTTACTGTGTGACGCTCATACTACTCAAATCTTTACAGTTTAGTTTTACCCTACCAACGGATTGTACAATTGAACAGGAAGTGTTGCAAGATGCAGGTCACATGACCGTCAAGCTCACAGAGAAAGAAGTCAGATGCACATTAGCATGCTTGGCAGTTAGGAAACACTCAGATCTGTAAAACTTCTGGCCTCCTGGCCTCTGCCCGAACCTGCTAGTTTCCAGACATGAGGGTTTACAGGGATGCTTGTTGTCTTCCTAAGTCAAATGCTGCAGATAGGAAAGATATCAGGATCAGAGGAGAGTAAGAGGAGGTGCTGGACATGTGGAAAGCATGATGAACTTTCACTATTTGTGTGGATAAAAACTCTCGGTTCAACCTATTTTTATCATCAATATATACTAATTCTAAGATAAAAGGAAAGTTTGCTTTCTATCAGAGAAGTGTAAGAAAAGTAATACTTCTTACTTGATTCATTGGTTGGTGGATAAGGTTGATGCAGCGTCCTTTGTTTCTGAAAATCTTTACTCAGAAACTTAAAGCAGAGGGCAGCAGAGCAGACGCATGCCAGGGCACTGGTGTAGGCAGGTAGAAAGGAAGAACTGGCTTGAGGTAAGGAGAGCTCCCATTCTTACATCTCAGAGAGGACAGATGGGAGAGGAGAGCTGCCACCAGCTTTCTTCGGATCCAATTCTGATAAAAAAAAAGAAAGAAAGAAAGAAAGAAAGAAAGAAAGAAAGAAAGAAAGAAAGAAAGAAAGAAAGAAAGAAAGAAAGAAAGAAAGAATTATGTGACTGCAATGTTTGGGAGTCTAGAGTTTTAACAGTTCAAAAACAGCAATTTTAAGTTAATCCCAAGATTGAGAGAGCTTGAGATTTTGGGGGTTCCTGAAAAAGTAAGGAGAAATACTTTAGTTCGTTCTAAGAACCACAATGCAGGATAAAACAACTCTGGATGTCTGGCAGCTGGAAGTCAAGCTCAGAGATCACGTTTAGAGTCAAGAGTGGTAGCCTGTCTTCGTCAAGGGATGCCTTTGAACTTCATCTCTGTTCAGAACTACTTAAGTCTATCCCCGTGGTGAGTTGCTTGTTTGTTCCCTACACGTTGGCTGCAAGCTCTTAATGGAAAATATTTTCTATTAATTTTTTCCTTATAATTTCATATATTAAAATAATTTTTTAAAACCCTCTCTACAGTCAAACAAAAATGCCTCTCATTACAGCACCTGCTTCTTTTGCATAACTTGTTCATTGTAAGCCCTCTTCTTTTTTGGTATATACTTCACTAAGATAGGCAGGATGTAACATTCAAAGCTATGGAGAGTTCTAAGGAGTAGAAACCATGTATCGGAGTTCTTTGTTGTGATAACCATGAGTTGAGGTTAAGTTCAGATATACACAAATTCTAAACTTAGTACTGTTTATACTCAAAGGCCTTTGGCACTGAACCATCTACAGAGAGGAAGACTTCCCAGAACTCTTTCATTAGCCCTTCAGTGAAGGAGAGAAGCCCTGAAACACTGTTTATTCTATCACTGTTTGCTTGGCGATGATTTTTGAGAGCATTTATGTAAGCTTAAGGGACTGTGGGAAAAGGAACTTGGAAGCTGTCACACATACACACACACACACACACACACACACACACACACATCCTATACTCCCAGATGCCTGAGAGGAAATGCCTCTAATCTGCCTTTATCATAACCAGATTGGGGAATGGGGTGGGGTGGAGTTCTTTGCACACGGAGAACAGGTGGCATAAGACTTTTTCTGCAACGCCACACGATGCTGGTCTCAGCATCAGCCTCTCTTGGACAGGTTACACGGCAGACACATGGATGCCTGCCTTCCTTTCCTCCCTCTGTCACGCCTTTCAATGGAACTCTTGATGGGTTCTCATCGAGAGAGGCCAACACAGGATCCAGGACAGAAGCCTCTGAGCTCAGATCAGGAAAGACTCTGACGTCTTTAGCCCTCAGTTTCATTATCTATGAAATAGAGATCATGACAGTGATTCCTACATTATGAATATCTAACATGGATTAAAGGAAAGAGCCACACACAAGCTCTTCATACATACCACCTCGTGCAGAGTTAGTTTAATGCTATGTATTAGCCACGTTATTTACCATCCTAGAAAATCCACTTTAGGAAGAAGCCTGCTCAGCTGTGTACCTGCTTTGAGTGTACACTTAAGGAAGAAGCCTGTGTACATCCAAGTGTACACACACACACACACACACACACAGTACACAGAACAACCTGGGGCCAAGAAGCTGGCATGCATGATTCCGACAAAAGAAGTTTTTGAATTGTTACAGTTCTGTGTCAGTGAGCATGAAATAGAAGGCAGCAGTTATTGCCTGTGGAATCTGGGAAATGGGTCAACGTGCAGATAGAAACACTCAAATAAAAATAAGGGAGGAATCAGCAAATCTTCCTGGTTGAGACCTTACAGATCCACCTACTTCATTCTATTGTCTCCATGCCAGATCCTGGCTCCCCTAGCCAGATAAGACTCTCGCCCTGTGAACTGGCCTTTCCCAGCTGTGGTCCTAACAAGCAGCCTTGAGAACACTGACATGTTTAACGTCTAAAACTAAGGGTATCTCATTCTACCAATGCTGGATGAACCTGTTTCCACTTCAGAATTTTGTGACAATCAGGAAGGAAGACACTCTCTCTATCCCTCTATTTTTTTATTGGATATTTTCTTTATTTACATTTCAAATGTAAATGTTATCCCCTTTCCTGGTTTCCCCTCTGAAAACCCCCTCCCCCCTCCCTCCTACCCCTGCTCACCAACCCACCCTCTCCTGCTTCCTGGACCTGGCATTCCCCTATACTGGGGCTTAGCACCTTTACAGGACCAAGGGTGTCTCCTCCCATTAATGACCAACTAGGCCATCCTGTGTGACAGCTGGAGCCAAGATCCCAACATGTATTTTCTTTGGTTGGTGGTTTAGTCCCAGGGAGCTCTGGGGGGTACTGGTTGGTTCATATTGTTGTTCTTCCTATGGGGCTGCAAATCCCTTCAACTTCTTGGGTACTATCTCTAGCTCCTTCATGGGAGTCCCTGTGGATGACTATAAGCATCTACTTCTGTATTTGTCAGGCACTGGCAGAGCCTCTCAGCTATATCAGGCTCCTGTCAGCAAGTACTTATTGGCATCCACAATAGTGTCTGGGGAACAAAATATCCATAGAAAGAGTTACAGAGACAAAGTATGAAGCAGAGACTGAAGGAATGACTATCCAGAGACTGCCCCACCTGGGGATCCATCCCATATACAACCACCAAATCTATCCCTCTATTTTAATTTGAGTTCTTCTTTCCTTCCACAGATCATTTCTTAGTCCACAATGCATTATTCTGTTATTTTTTAATGTATTCTTGTCAGCATTTGCTTGATTCAAAATCCTTGTGAAGAACAGATGTAAGTGTGGTGTCACAGATGCTGTACGTAAGCTGTTTCCAATAAAATCGAAGAACCCCATCCCCCGCAACCTCATTTCTGCTTTTCTAGTAGCAGAGAACAGTTCATTTCACATGAGCCCTTTCAAGAAGCTCACAATAAAGAATGGAGGTGCATACAGAACGAAGCCTGCTCTGCAATTGCCATCCACTGCATATGCAACCAAGCTACTGGGAGACTCTCACCAACCCCTTACCCCAGCCTCTGCTTTTATGCCTGTTAATTTATGCTGCACACCACCTACACTGAAGTTGCCCAGGTATGCCTTCTTTAAACTATTCATCTGTACCCAGATGATATCGACCATAGACAACAGCATTAAAATAAAAATCTTCAGACATACCATGACCATTTCAATATAATCAAACAAAATGGTTTGCTTTGTTCATGATTCAAAAAATATCTATTTGTTGAAGCGGCATATGCTCCCAGCCTTCCACAGGCTGAAGCAAGGGGAGGGTAAATTCAAGGCCAGCCTGAGCAACCCAGTGAAACCTCATCGGAGATATGAGTGTGCGGGGACACTAAGTCTCCAGCCTTCACCTTGGATTTGTTTATATGTTGTCTTCCCTGGTGAGCTCAGGGTTTATTGGAAGGACTCAGACAAGAGGAACCCAAACATTCAATCCTAAATTACAGTGAGCAAGAAATAGAAACGTGTATTTTATTAAAGAAACAAAAGCAGCCTCTCTCAGACTGGATATATAATTTGATGATTAAAGACTTCATAGGGGTTAGCAAGGTGAAGGGTAGAATGGAAACAGAACAACACGCAGCGGGACTAAAAGAGCTTGTCACATAAAGAACTGAGACTATCCAACACAGTGGCACTGGGAGAGCAAAGGGGAAAGAGCATGTAAGACAAACCTGATATCACATTCACTGTATTCGATTGTTTTTGTTTGTTATTTTGTTTGCCTATATAGCTCTGGCTGTCCTGGAGCTCACTAGACCTGGCTAACTCTAAACTCACAAAGATCCACCTGCCTCTGCCTCCTAAGGGCTGAGATTAAAGGTGTTCACCGTGACATCTGGTCTGTATTTAACTTTTTAAAGCCAGGATATCTTCTTTTAAAAGTGTACTGCTATGCAAGGGTTGGACGTAGGCCCCCTACACATTTCCAGCAGATGTGCAGTTTGGTCTTTGTGCTGAGCCCCTAACAATCAGAGCAGAAGCTGTATCTGACTCTTGTCTGTCCCTGGATCCTCTTCCCCTAGCTGGACTGCCTGGTTGGACCTCATCAGGAGAGGTCCTGCTGAGACATCTGGACTAGATGTCTCAGAGTGAAGTGGTACCCAAGGTGGGCTTCCCCTTCTCAGAGGAGAAGGGGAGGGGTGATAGAGAAGGGATTTGTAAGGGCTGGACTGGGAGGAGAGGAAGAAGGAGGGCTGTGATCAGGGATGTAAAGAGAATAAAAAAATAAATTATTGAAAATAAAAGTGTATTGCTAGATAATTGATGAGTGAATTTAAGTTTCCTGTCGCTGTTCCTCAGACACATAAGCCTCCTCCTGATATCCACGCTGGCATCTCCTACACTTCCACACACGGCTTTACCTAACTCTGTCCCTGTTCAGTAATCTGCATCTTCTATTCCAGTGTATCAAGTGGTCTAAATGTAGTAGAGGGCAAACAAGACCAGGTTTCCTCTGCCTTTTAAATGTGGGGTATAAAATCTTTTCTCCCTGTAATTTTAACATCTTAAATAGATGACATGAATTGATGATTACCTCATTTATTGATGGATCGCTCGGTCCAATGCACTAATTGCAGTCTTAATTCAATTGGGGATTGGTTTCTTTCCCTTGGCTAACAGCAACCCCACCCAGCCTGAGTAATGTGGAAAGTGGCTGGCAACCTCCAGCTTCCTCAGACTCCTCTAATGGATGGTCCATCCCAGAAGCTGCCACAGTCAGATCTCAGGTGACCTGTATTCCAAAAGGAGTTTGGGCTTTGTCTTTTAAAGGACACAGAGAAAGTTAAACAAGCAGGCTTTTGCTTCAGAATGGCACCGCGGCCCAAACTGTGGCGAGCTGATGAGAGAAAGAAGGGGGAGGGGGCTTTGGACAGGAGCACGCCCTCCCGAGTGCTCACCGATCTGCTTTCTCACAAGGTTCTTCTCACAAATGTCCCCGACCTTGGAGAGTATGAAGCTCTTCTCTAACCTGGGACAATTATGACCATAATTGGGAGACTTTCAAAACCCCACCATGAGGAAAACGGCACTTCTACTCAATCTGGATTAGTGGTAGGAAAACATTCAAATCAGTCTCTTTCTCCTTCAGAGTTTCCTCTGAGGCTCCAAAGTCTAAGAGCAATGGAAGTTGAGATGCTGGCTCCTGAAGCAACCCTGCTGTGAGGAGAATAGTGGCTGTGAGACTTAGTCTGCTAGCTAGCAGGGGGGTGGGGGTGGGGTTCAACTTTGTACCTCCGGATCAGTCAAAAGTTCCCCCTACTGAAGCCTACACAGAGAATTGTTCTGGATGTGGGGGGTTGGGGATTCAATCGAAGAATAGGACAGGGGAAGGGAGGAAAAAACACTCCCCTGAATCAGATAAACAAACCTAGACCTGCAGATGTGGAGGGAGACTCGGAGATGGACTCTGCCTCCACAGAAACCAATCAAAGATGCTTTGTGGGAGGGGAGTCGTCAGATGGTGAAAGGCAAGAGCGGGCTGTGCCGGGGAAAGATCTGTGGTCTTGGTGAAAGTGAAAAGGGGGCATTTGTCTCTCAGGACTCAGGGGGATCCTGGAATAAAAGGCAGCCTGGGATAGTAAAGGTCAACACAGAGAGATTCATCGAGAGTGCTGTGCTGCTCAGTGGTTAGGGCTAGAGTGCTGTGATAAAACAACTCCAGTCCTGGCTCCTCTCCTGTGAGGACAGGAGACACACGGGACAACACAGTTCAGGAGAAAAAGAGTCAACTTTATATCAGTCTCTGACACGATCTCATCTCTACCACCTGTTCTTGACTCTGGGTGATGTTTGTAACTCCTTCCTATTTGTGTTGTTTTATCTGGTATTTTGGGGTTGGGGGTGTTGTTTTACTTTTTGTTTTGTTTTCAGTACTGAGAATTGATCACTAGGGCCTCCTCCTGGGTGTTAGGCAGAAGCTCTGCCAGTGAGAAGCAAATCTAGCTCTTTACTAGCAACTGCTGCTGCTGCTGATGATGATGCTGATGCTGATGATGGGGAGGGGGATGATGATGATGATGAAGTTTTGAGATGGAGGTCTCACTAAGTCAAAGTAGCTGTGGTTATGGGTGTGTAACTCCATACCAGAGTGCGACTCACTTTTAGCCCCTCACTAGGCTTGGTAAGAAAAGGCGACCCCAGCTTTCACTTTGTATGTTGAGACTGTAACTTTGGCATTCCTGACTCTACTAAGACTGCCTATTTTGAAAAGCCCAGGCAATAAAGAGAGAGGCAGACATCACTGTTCCATTTGAACTCTTGCTGCCATTATGGAGTACCAACTGACAAATAGTATCTGCTGCCAGACAAGTGAATGAAGATACCTTCAGAAGATCCCACCCCTAATTCCTGAATTACCCTTAGCCATAGGGTCTTCTCAAGTGAGCCCCAGATGACAAGCCAGACAAACCACAGTCTACAACCCATTCACATTCTGAATTAACACAATCTTTCATCACAATAAAATACTTCTTTTATCCCCCCCCCCCCCTTATAATGGGCAAGAAGACACCTTGGAGGTGGTAGTAGTGTTTTATATCAGTCTGCTCTGACTGATGACAGTTCTTTGTTTGTCCTAGTTTGATCCTGGCTTGGTGGCTCTGATGTTTTGTATATGCTCAGCCCAGGAAGTGGCACTATTAGAAGGGGTGGCCTTGTTGGAGTAGGTGTTTCACTGTGGGTATAGGCTAAAACACCTTCATCCTAGTTGCCTAGAAGTCAGCCTTCCACTAGCAGCCTTCAAATGAAGACGTAGAACTCTCAGCTCTGCCTGCACCATGCCTACCACCTTGAAAATAATGGATTGAACCTCTGAACCTGTAAGCCAGCCCCAATTAAACAACCTTTATAAGACTTGCCTTGGTCATGGTGTCTGTTCACAGGAGTAAAACCTTAAGACAGTGACCAAAGCTGTTTTATGCCTAGCACATGTAAAAATTAAATCAAATTCAGGTGTGGGCCACCACGACCCCCACAGACCTGCCCTCCAGTGCACAGCACGGGTGGACCATAGACAAGTGCTTGCCAGTGCATCAGGCAGCGTGGATGGAGGGTGACCTCCAGGGGCTCACTAGCCACGTGGCCAGCCTGCAGCTGGAGCCACCACAGTGTGAGAGTATGTGGTCATCAGATGGGAGAGCAAGAAAAGTGGAACAGCTTAAGCATTATGAAGAAAGACGGAACTGGAGACCCAAGGGTGGAGAGGAGTAGCCTTCTGTGAGTGGCTAACCCTGCCACATGGGGCAATGGTGTGGTCGCAGCCCACTGCTGCTAATGACCATTTCTGAGTCCATTAGCTACACAGTGGCAGAGGTTAAGTGTCTGTGCCCGTGGCTGATATTACCACTGGAGAACATGGGGTTATCCCGGGTTGGGGTAGCTACCGGGGACCACCTGAATGTTCAGGAGCTGTGTAGAACTGGTTCTGCCCCTCACTGGGAACAGCACTCTGGAAAGCTAGCCCCATCTCTTCCCACCAGCAGCACTCCGGAAAAGGAGCCCTGCACCCCCCCCCCAGGTGCTGGACCCACTGGTAGAGGTGTGAATGAGTCAGCCCTAGGACGTGAGCATGGGAGAACTGACCCTGCCACTCGTCTGCCATGGAGTGGCACAGGCACAGAGATGATGCCCTCCTTGCCCTTTGCCACTTCCAGCAGTTGAGAAAGCGGCCCACAGGGTCCTGAGCTGCGGAGAGCTAACACTGCTCCTCGCTGACTGCTGCACTCTGTAGAGTGGCCCAGGAACCTCATCTGAACAGCATAGGGCGAAAGCATGGGACAGCTGGTCCCGCAACTCAACCACTGTGCGGTGGCGTGTGTGCAGGGGTTATACCTTTCCCACTTTGCCTCTCACCACATGCAGCTCTCAGGAGAGCAGGGCGTGCATCTCACCTGGGCAACACAGTAGGGCTGGCTATGGTCAAGGGGTACAAGTGAGCCAGCCCCGAGGGCAAGAAAGCAGGAGAGCTGGCCCTGCCACACTCGTCTGCCAAGAGGTGGCATGAGTACGGGGATAATGTCCCCTGATCCCTCAGCACCTGCAGCAGTCGGAACTGGTAGGCCATCCATTCCCCTTCACTGGCGACACCGCTTGGGAAAGTGGGCCCTGAACCTTGACTGGGCAGCACAGTGGAGCTGGCTCTGGAGGCATGGGTGCAGGTGAGCTGACCCTGACTCCTGCTAATGGGTAGCCCAGCCAAAGCAGTGCTGGAGAGCTTGCCCTGGTATTGTGATATGGATAAGGGAGAGCTGATGGGTTGAGCAGCTCTGCTACCACCTAGGCCTAGATCCAGTTTTTGAGTGGGCTCTGAGATGGCCCACTCAAAAACTTGTATGATCTGCTAATGGTTAGAATGTGTAAAGGGGCCAATCCTACTGTTTCAAATCTGCTTGCACAGGGCAAACAAATCTCCATGACACAGGGCAACAACGGGATAATCAGGATGAGTCCCGATGAGGATCCAATATTGATGGTGTCACCGAAGCCAGAGATCTTGAACCAGACCAGTGACGAACATTTGCAAGTGAAGATGTGTGGACAGAGGGTTGTACTGTGGGACACACTGTGACACTCTACAGCTTCCATGATGAGATGTTTTCTATGCTTTGTTTTGTTGTTGTTTGTTTGTATGTGTTTTTATTTGGGGGGGGGTGTAAGGGCAGAGGGCAGATATGAGGGGATGGGGAATTGAACAAGACAAACTCACAAAGAATCAATATAAACTTTCTTAAAATGCTTATTTTAAGCTGTTAATTTGGGGGTGGTTTCTTACATAGCAAGAATAAATATAACAACAGAAATCCGGCAAACGTTGTATGGGTAATTTCTAAAATTTACAAGCTCCAACCCTCACTTTTCTTTTTTTTTTTTTCTTCTGTGACAGGGTTTCTCTGTGTAGCCCTGGCTGTCCTGGAACTCACTCTGTAGGCCAGGCTGGCCTCAAACTCAGAAATCTGCCTGCCTCTGCCTCCCAAGTGCCACCACTTGGGAGTGGTGTGTGCCACCACTGCCCGGCAACTGTCACTTATCTTACAGGCCCAGTTTTCCCTCATTTGTCTGTTGTGATTTAATTTAATCCCCCACCAAATTCACAAGAGCCTAGGACTCCGGTCCTCAGGTCTGCCTTCTTTGGTAGCAAGTTTTTTACGGAGGTCAAGTGAGAACTCAGAAGTCTTTTCCATGTGGTTAGCCCAGTGACATTTTCATTCAAACCTGTGTTTAGGGCAGCCTCTAAAATACAGTTGTTTTCAGTACAGTAAATCTGAAGTAAGGGCTTGTTCTTAAATAAATAATGGA
The DNA here is from genome assembly GCF_978045245.1 of Mus caroli. Classification (NCBI taxonomy): domain Eukaryota; kingdom Metazoa; phylum Chordata; class Mammalia; order Rodentia; family Muridae; genus Mus; species Mus caroli. Next base: position 32,146,066 of record NW_028227258.1, read on the forward strand.
AAGGTTAACGGAAGTTCCCTGTGCCTGGCCAAAGTTCAACTAGATTATGGTTATTTCAAAGTCAACCAGCTTCCTGATAGTCTCCTTAACAAAGCAGTTTAAGAATTTCTGAGAGTCGACATTTAGACATTCTGACCATGTAAGTATAACAATTACAACACAAGAGGTCTTGAATTTTAGAGGGGCTGGACGTGAAAGAGGTTGAAGGGGAGAGAAGGAAGGGTGGGAATTGTGTGAATGTAGTACTCGAGTGTCAAATTATCTAAAAATGAAACAAGAATAAAATAGGAATCATTTTCTAAGATCCTATGTGCTGGATAAAAGCTATTCTGCTCCTGATACACTCCAACTGAGGTACTGGCCACCGAGCCCAAATGCTAGAATGGGTCCTTAGGGAGGGTGTGTAGCCCTGGGTTAGGTCCCAGCACCAGGAAACAAAAGAAGCAAGCCAGCAAATACTGAAGAGTATCAGGTCTGGGCCCAGTCTGCGGCACAGCTCTTCCTTTCCTCGGGAACTAGGAACTTTCCAGCCTGTGGCTCCTGACTCTTAGAATCGGGCTACAGTAAGGGCTGAGGGGAAGGCTTGGTCAAGGGAAGAATAGTGAGGGGCTTTTGACTGAGTGACTTCATATCTTATCCCAGCATAAACTCATGGTGAAGACTGGAACTTTAGATGAAATTAAAGAGAAACCATAACAAAACCAAACCAAACAAAACAACAAAACAGTTTGTGGGGGGAACCTTTTTTAATTGTCAAAGTGGGAGACCCTGTATAAGCTTAATGGAAACCACAGAACCCAGTATACTAGGAATTCACCTTTATAAAGCAGTGGTTGCCAACCTGTGAGTTGTAACCACTTTGGGAGTCAAGTGACCCTTTCGTAGGGATCATACAGCAAACATCCTGCATACCATTATGATTCATAACCATAGCAAAACAACAGTTATGAAGTAGCAATGAAAATATTTTTTTTGGTTGGGGGTCAGCATACCATACAGGGTCGCAGCATTAGGAACATTGAGAGCCACTACTATAAAGTTTATACCCTTTAATGTCAGCATACAAGGAACAAAGAAAACAAAGCCATTAGCAATGGGGCATGAATAGGCCATTCATGAAACGAATATAATCTACAAACAAACAAAGAAGGTGCTTGCTTACAGTTTAATTTTTAAAAGGGAAATCAACAAGGCAGAAAGTCTCAAACCACCTTCTCCATGAAGGGACAGCCTGAGGTTGTGAGGTTACACCAGTCGTTTCCCCAGTAGTCACACAAGGTCTCAGACATCAAAATACCTGATGCTTCAATTGCAGTAAATTCAGACATTTGAAAAGAAATTGAGACCAAGTCGTTAAAAGTGGCAGAGCACAAAATGTGTAACTTTGAGAAAGATGGGCGTGGCACAGGATTCTCCATAAGAAAGCCCAGGCTTCCCAGGGTTTGCAGATGCTGTGGTAAAGGATGACATAGAACAAGAGAGTGCAGAAGGAAAAACAAAATGTAATCTTTCACCATCAAGAAGATGCTTTGGGACCCTAGCAAAAAGTACAAGCCCTTTCAAGAGAGTCACAAGGTTATTTAAAAACAAAACAAAACAAACAAACAAAAAACCCTGATCTAAAAAGTGTTTAGTTCATTGACTAAGAAAGCGACAACAAGTCTCAAATAATTTTACATTGGTATGGATTATTACAGTGATATAAATGTAAGTTTATTTTGTTACGACACAAGGTATGCATGTTTCAACTCTTGTTTAGTGTATTGTGTATATGAAACTCATTTAAAAAGTAGTGTAAAGTTCTAGTCTTATGAAAGCCACTATCACAAATTGTTTACAATAATTAGAAATGCAAGTGAAAGACCTCCGTGGGGATACCCCCACCTGAGTCACGAGATAGCATGTACCCAAAGAATCATGAGAGACCATCTTGATGCAAACACACGAGGTAGTTTAATGATGGAGCTCCAGGCAGACACGTATCTCACGCAGGAAACAGAGGTGCCGATCACGAGGCTCAGAAGCTAGGGATTTATATAGGAAAAGAGTGGGGGTAAGGGAAGAATTGGTGTGACTTCACACAATTGGACAGTTTAAACATCAGCAAACTGTATGTGCAGATCAAGGTAACAGCAGAGCATCTGGTTAACATTTAACCCATGTCAGAAAGGCAGGAGATAGGGAGGCTCCAGGCCAGTCCAGACATTCTTGTATGTCTTCCCTATCTTTATGGCTAGTTGGTTCCTGGGATAACTTTACAGCCTTTGTTCTTTGCTCTAGGCCCAAAAAGCCCTCTTAACTAGCAAGCTGCGTGAGTTATGGACCTTGAATTTTAATTATCTTTTACAAGTTAGTAGTTAGTCACCTATAAATAATCTTATTTGTAGACTTATTAGGTACAAGGTTGGTGAATTACAGAAATAAGCTTTATTTAGCCTTTTGTATATGTTTTCAAAGTTAAGCAGATAATAAATAGCTAGAAACAAGCAACGTTTGTCTATTGGAATATATGATAGGTAGATAGATAGATAGATAGATAGATAGATAGATAGATAGATAGATAGATAGATAGATAGTCTTCAAATACTTCAGAGATCTGCAAAATGTAAGGTTTAAAGCTGTTTTAATAATAAAAGGCTTTTCTGACACAGAGACTCATCAGCTCCTGGCAGCTCCCAATCTACTTTAAAGAAGATAATGGACATTGAAGAACCTCCACCTGGAGTTTGCTTCAATTGTGGCAAAGCTAGTCACTGGGCAAAAGCTGTCCTTGCCTCTACTGCTGACAGCAGGCTGTCCAAAGTGTGGACACACAGGACGTTGGAAAGTTGACTGCCCAGTTTGCAGAGACAAGGTAGGTCAGTCCTTCAAAATTCCTGCTTCACAAGTGTCAGATATTCTTGGCCTATAGGACAAAGAATGGAAGCCCCAACAGCACAGAGAAACTTTGGGTGGCTACTGATGCAGCCAGTGTTCTCTGGAGTTATTTTTCTAGTTGCTCCCTGTTTACTCAGGCAATATTGATCCTTCTCAGGTCTCTGATGGGGTTGAAGACTAAACAGTTATCGTCTTACAGTTTTCCTTATTAAAGATTAAAGACATAAAAGCTTAAGCTGTTTACGATCTAAGAAAAATGCTTTAGGGTTTAAAAAAAGATGTTTTAAAAGTGGAAATGCAAGTTATGATATGAAAGTGATTTGAGTACAACTTTGGACTTCCCAGGATAGGATAGATAGATAGTGGAGTACTTTCTCCAAGGTTGTCAATACATATGGACTGACATTCTAAATAGAATTCTTACTTGATAGTTCTCATAACTGTTCTTATTTGTATATGGTTTATTAATGTTAGGGAAAAGGCCATTTTTGGACTAAAAGGGGGAAATGTAGTGAGAATTTTGGTTTTAAAAAAAACTCAGTTATGTCATGTGACTAGGTTTTTCTTTTTATTCCCAGGTGTACTTCAGTTTGTCCACAGCCGTTAGCTATGATTGTCTCCTGCTCTAGAAGGGGCATGATCCTTGCCAGCTGCAGAGAGTTTAATTCTGGGGACTCTGGAGAGGGAATAAATGCCATCGCCCCAAGAGGAGAACTTGAAGGTGGGGGCTGGGATGAGGTTATCTCCAAAGAAGAAGAAGCAGACAGCTGCACCCCCTATTGTTCCTAGTTGCTGTTGTTACAGGTTGTTCCTGAGCACAGAGAGAAAAAAAAGTCGGATATCCTGATGACAAAGATTAGGCTGGCCACAAGGGAACGCTACATTCCTAACTAGCATGAAGTGGGCCTCCTTTCCCTCCTAACCTTCTTTTTCTCCTACCTTGTGTTAGAGGGTTGAAAGGAATCAGGGTAGAAAAGGGATTAGAAGGAAGATAGAAATGTAAGAACATGATGAATTAGCTAAGGAAAAAATCCACCAACGAAAAGGCCACAATCAACTTATTAGCACTTCTTTTAAATATTTGATAGAACACCAGGTTGATAGGAGCTGAGAAAAATGGGCCTTTTGTTCAAGGTTAATGAAACATTGTTTCACATTTTTTAAAAAAAATATTGTATTGAGACTACTAGTTTATGCCAAAATCAAAAGAAATTCCAGAGGTATTTCAATCCAGATGTCCCTCAACAGAGGAATGGATACAGAAAATGTGGTACATTTACACAATGGAGTACTACTCAGCTATTAAAAACATTGAATTTATGAAATTCTTAGACAAATGGATGGATCTGGAGGATATCATCCTTAGTGAGGTAACCCAATCACAAAAGAACATACATGATATGCACTCACTGATAAGTGGATACAATTCGAAAAACACATGAAACTCAAGAAGAAGGAAGACCAAAGCGTGGATACTTCGATCCTTCTTAGAAGAGGGAACAAAATACCCATAGAAGAAGTTACACAAAGTGTGAAGCAGAAACTGAAGGAATGACCATCCAGAGACTGTCCCACCTGGAGATTCATCCCATATACATCCACCAAAACCAGACACTATTGTGGATGCCAACAAGTGCTTGCTGATAGGAGCCTGATATAGCTGTCTCCTAAGAGGCTATGTCAGTGCCTGACAAATACAGAAGTGGATGTTCACAGCCATCCTTTGGACTGAGCACAGGGTCCCCAATGAAGAAGCTAGAGAAAGGACTCAAGGAACTGAAGGGGTTTGTGACCCCATAGGAGGAACAACAATATGAACTAACCAGTACCTCCAGAGCTCCCTGGGACTATACCACCAACCAAAGAAAACATATGTTGGGACTCATGGCTCTAGCTGCACATGTAGCAGATGGCCTAGTTGGTCATCAATGGGAGGAGAGGCCCTTGGTCCTGTGAAGGTTCTATGCCCCATGTACAGGGGAATGCCAGGGCCAGGAAGTGGGAGTGGGTAGGTTGGTGAGCAGGGGGAGGGAGGAGGGGATAGAGGGGCTTGGGAGGGGAAACTAGGAAAGGGGATAACATTTGAAATGTAAATAAAGAAAATATCTAATAAAAAATTGAATTCAAATAAAAGATACAGGAAAAAATGGGAGAATGTCTTCAAAAATTAAAATAGCACAAAAAAAAATTTTAAGACTCCAAAGCCAGCAAGTACCACAGAAAGCTTTTAGATTGTGAAGCCAAGTTAAGGTCCATAATTACTCTTCATCAAAAGGCTGCAGCAAGAGAGCAGATGGGCTGTGGTGGGAAAAGGGAGGATCAGAGTGAAAGCATCTGCTTCCAGGTAGTCACCCACCCCTCCGGACACAGCAGGGCATCTACATACGTGAACTCACAACAGTCAGTACAGCACCTGCAAACGCTGTCCAAACCCAAGACAGGCCAAACCCCAGAAGGGAAAGAGGAGCTGGGCACACCATCCCACCCAAGCCACGGAGCTCATGGCAACAGTTAGAGGCTGGAGGAGAGAGATTCTCTAAGCTGACCACCTCTCCAGTAGAAGACCATCCAAGAACAGTTGGGTAGAACGAAATTGGACTAACCCGTGTAGACCAGTTGGACATTATCAGTTCCTTTCTTTGCTTATATCATTAAAAAGTGTATATACTCCAATGGTATAGGGATCATAAGTAATTTATAAAATTAAAAATCTTCAAATGGCAACGTTCAGTGAAGAATAAGTGCCGTGCTTTCTTCCAGCAGTGATTCAGTCTAAGTTGTCAGATCGCTACTTATACCCCTGTCTTGTTTCTTCTATAAACCGTGGGATACCAACTAGAATATCAGTCATCTGTGTTCAAGTTCCACTCATCACCAGACTCTTACAAAAATCTAAGGATGACAGAGATGAGTTCAGAAGTGAGTCATAAGCTTATTCTTGGAAACTTGGCAACGCTTGCACGTCTCCTAACTTCCTCTTCGGTTACTAATGTCTGCAGCCCACTTTCTATGTGCTTCAGGGATGGGTTTGTGTGCTCCTCTCCTGCATCCCTGGGCTCTCAAATGCAAGTCACAGTGCTGGCCTGGGCTCCATGTTTTCTTCTACAGTGTCTTCTAGACACAAATCTCATGGCAGATTAGATTTCCCCCTAACATTGCTGGAAGAGCCACCCACTCAGTACCTTTCCAAGCCCTTTTCCAAGAGTTCATCGAAGGAGTTCCAAAACAGAATTTTCAGAAAGCGAACACACTTGTGAATCCAGAGCCCAGATCACCTGAAGCACATAGCCAGTGCACCTCATGGGGAAGTTCACTTGAAGCCTACATTAGATCCCCTCAGAACCTTTCCTCATAATTTGGTATTTTCAGTTTACCTCCAGGACCGCAGCAGACGTCATTCTTACAGGGGGTGGAGCCATAGTGTGAATCTATGAGAGAAGCCTGCAGCCCTGATCCTATGCCTCACTATTTGATCTTGGATACTTTATTCGTCCTTTTATTCTTTTCTTTATCGATGGCTAGATGGATGGATAGGTGGACGGACAGACAGACAGGTGATAGAGAGATCTAGATACAGATTCAGATACAGATATAGAGTCGTAAACTGACCCAGAACTAGCTCCCTAGCTCTGCGTATTTTACAATATTCATGTCTCTGCTTCCTGAGTATTAAGATTATAGACTTGGGCCTCCATGCCTGGCCATACTTATTTAATCCTACTGAACTTCATTTACTTTATATGCAAAAGCATATGAAGACATTTCTAATTCTTTTCAATTTTCAGGGAAAAATAAGCTAAGCCTTGCTGAGAAAATACAAGGTAAAAGAGAACGGGCATAGACTCCCATCAGGTATCATAGATGATACGCTTCTACTTCTGTCTCTTCAAATCCCATAGCAACGGGGCAGGGAGAGAGTGAAAAGAAAATGATATATAGGAAGAACAGATAAAATTTGATATGTAAATTTACATAAGTTTGGCTATATACAATAGGATCCCCCCCCCCAGCGGTAGAAAAAGAAAACATGACATTTTCAGGAAAATCAATGGACCTGAAAATCATTATGTTAAGCAAAATAAGCCATAAAGACAAATATCACATGTGTTTTCCTCTTACATATGCAGCCAAGATTTAAACTTATCTGTGTGTTCTGTGTGAGGGTGGACCATGGAACTAGGAAGGGGGCCAGGCAAGGGAAAGTAGAGATGTTAGGGGATTTCAAACATACAGGGAAGGCAACTGAGTGTGTGTGGCACGAAGCAAAAGTGGGGATGTCTAGGGGAAGGGAAGGAACCTGCTAGAGGGAGAAAGGGGTGTGTGTGTGTGTGTGTGTGTGTGTGTGTGTGTGTGTGTGTGTATGACTAGAGGGGAAGAGGATAATTAGAGCATAAATATAATAATGATGCACGGATGTAAACATGGCATAATTAAAGTCCATCACCTCATATGCTTACTTAGAAAATTATTTTTTACTTAAAAAAATGACAGTAGTCAAAGAGAAATGTCTAAATAAATTTAGTAGAGAAGAAGATGGAGTAGGACTAATTAAGCTAGCAACAATACATCAGTGTCCACTGGCAGGTACTATGCAGAACCAATTTGCTGTCTAGAGGCCCCAGGCCATGTTATACCCATGGGAGTGTCCATAGTAAGATGAAGTGAAGCTCAAGTTGAAATCAGGACCAGGACTGTGCTGTGAAGCAGTCAGAAGTCCAGGCTCCCTCCTCCCCTGACCTCACCCATCAAGGACCAGAAATGGATTCAGAGAATCACCAGTCTTCTGCAGCCGCAGCAGAAAGTCTGGGTGTGCTGAGAGCCCTAACTTGGAACGGTGTTTTCTACTCTGCCCTCGGAACAGCAACCTGACAGAGATGGTGTTAACATCTAGAAGTGTCAGCAAGAAGATCTAAGCACATGTGGCACATGACAGCTATGACAGAATTAATAAGAACAAAAGAAATAGGTGGTGGCATGGGGAGCAGAGAGATTCCACAGAGCCAAATGTCTCTGCAGAGTCACAGTAAGGCACACCCTGACGGTTGACTTGGCCAGATATGAACCTATCTATGTTCTGCAGTGAGGAAAGGGCCAAGACACAAGCATATACTATGTGCAACCAATTGTTTGAGTTTGGAAGTCCCCACCCCTTCAATGTGGATAAGAAACTAACCTGGACTGCATTCTCCAAAAACACTTGCTTTTATGGGGTTTTTGTTTTTGTTTCGGGGGGGGGGGTGTCTTAAATTCTGTCCCAACATGCATTCAGGATTTGGAAGGCAGAAGTGAGAGAAAGGTTTGCGGCTGTGACTCTGGCTGTGGCTGTGGTTGTGGGAGTGGCTGCTGGCAATCAAGGTGTTAGATTGGTAGGAATGTTTGCAGGGAGTGGACTTGTACATTCCAATGTCTATTATGAACCCCTGGGCTGGGCTCGGAACATTGCAGAGCTAAGAGCAGTGACCTCTGTGTCACATTACTGTGGAGCCGCTGAACGCAAGAGTTCTGTAGTGTCTTTGCCCTTGTTCAAATATTGCCCCCCTGTACCGGCCACAGCCGTTTGTTCTTCACCGACTTCTCTGTGTTTAGTGCCTAGAATGGCTATAATCCCATGGATTGAACAGAGACTTAAAAAACAAGCAAAAAAGAAAAAAGAAAAAAAAAAAAAACCCAAACCAAAACAACAACAACAAAAGCCTAATTCTCAACTGATGTTGAGATATAGAAGAATAAGCTCATTATTCAGACATCTAGAATGGCCCAGGATATGAGTTAGCAGAGGCCAGAAATCAGCCCCAGTGATTGTGGCTCGTAGTAGGTTATTTCTCCATCAGCTGAATGAGCCAATTCAACCCAGATTAGATTATATTTAGTGCAGGTTTATTGGGAAGCTGCTCTCAAGCAGGCAAATTCACTGACCCCAAGGAAGGAAACCAGGGAAGTCCCCATGAGGAAGGAAGGGGGCAGAAAAAAGGGGTGTGTGCATGAATGCAGGAGAGGGGAGGAAGAGACTAAAATGTCTGGATTGTATAGGGAAGAGCCTCTGGGAGGAGAGCCCAGCCGTTAGACTGGAAAGTTCAGTGTTGAGGCAGGATATGCGAGGTGGGGACTGAGGGATGCTGGGATAGCGAGGAGGCCAGGTCTGTTTTAATGTCAACAACTATGCACCTCAGTCCCTTGTCCTGGGTCTGAAACCAAACAGCTACCAGGCTTCTACTCAGGCTGCTCTAAGCATAATGTGGATCCGACCTCCTTCATTTAACACTGTTTTAAGATTAGTGACAAAATACCACAGGGTTGCTTTCAACATGAGCATACACATCAGTTCTCTTCCCTAAAAGGCTTCTTGTGTGACAAGCTTATAGTCTTGAAGTGCCAACAGAAGCAGTATATCCAAGGTGTGGCCGGGTGTCTGACCATCTATTCTTCCACTGAGCTCTAAAAACAATATAAATGCCATGTAGTGTTAACGCAGACAGGGTTTTCATGCTTTCTCACGCTTGCCCATGAAATTCCAGCCATCTTGAGGACACTCTGCGATCACTTTTGGTTCTTCTTCTATGGAATGAGCCTCTCATGCTGTCAGCCCACAGAAATTCACCCCAGGAGCTCAGTGGCTCGTCCTGCCTTCAAGGCTCACACCAAAAGTATTAGTACATTTATTTCAGAACTCTTGGGTTTGGTGGCTCCACGGTCAGTCCCCTCTGTCTCACAGACCTTCATTATATGTATACTGATAGAATAGAAACATCTTTAAAAGTGTCGTTCTAAATTCCTGCTCTTAGCAAGCCTTGAAATTTTTCTCACAACTTGGCCTCTTGTCGCAATGCTCAGACCTCAAATCATCCCTCTCCTGGGCTCCACTCATCGCAGGAATAGGGGACAGAAGGTACAGATAGGGATGCTTTCATGTTACAAAGACAGACTTACAGTCCATACTGAAGAAAAGAATCCATTCAGACATTGTTAATGTCTTAGAGTGTGCTTGGCGCTAATGGCTTCAGAGTCAACTCCTCCTCCTCCAGCCCAGAGGGAGGGAGGGAGGGAGGGAGGGAGGGAGGGAGGGAGGGAGGGAGGGAGGGAGGGAGGGAGGGAGGGAGGGAGGGAGGGAGAGGCAGAGAGGGACAGAGAGTGAGACAGAGAGAGACAGAGAGAGACAGGGAAGAAGGGAGGGAGGGAGGAAGACAGAGAGAGACAGAGAGGGACAGAGAGTAAGACAGAGAGAAACAGAGAGAGACAGACAGAGACAGAGAAAATATAAAAGTGCAGACAACACATGTCTTAAAGACACAGCTGACCACCTGATCAGAAGAATAAGACTAGCTACAGACCCTATCCCCCTGCCTTGCCCCTTGTACCTGTGTAATCTACTGGCTGGAGATGGGAGGTATGACAGATTTTCATGATGTCAATTCACTGTCTTCTCTTATCTCTGGATCTCTGAGTAAAGCAACCTTAACATTCAATTCCTACCTCTTTTTATCACCTTTCAAAGGAACAAGACAGATTCCAGTTAGGATGTGTCTGTGGGAGAGGAAAGATACAAATCATATTTTCGTATAGAGAAGCCTGGAGGTCACTCCACACTTCTCAGTCAGACTCATCGGTGGCCATCCAGCATTCAGAGGGGTGGGGGAAACTTCAAAACAGGCACTAGTGAGTGACAGCAAGCTTTCAGAATAGGATTGTTTGAATGTGGACTGTCCACCATTGTGTTTGAACTGTCTGGCCAAGCGGGTGACACTGTTTTAGAAGGCTGTGGAACTTTTGGGAGTTGGAGCCTCAGTGCAGGGAGGTGGAGTGGGTCTGTGGGCATGGACTTCTGTGCATCTTACAACCTAACTCCACTTCACCTGCTCTCTGCTTTCTGTTCTGCCAGGCTGTGGGCAGATGAGGGGGCCAGCTGGACTCCTGCCAGCTTTAAGACACCTGTCATCATGCTGTCACTCGAGGTAGACCCTGTCTCCTCCGACTGTGAAGCACAGGGAACCCTTCCTCCCTCAAGTTCTTGACAGATATTCAGTTTCAGCCACAAGCCAATTGTTGATTCCAAGGTAATCAGCTGTGAAGAGAAAAGCCTCAACTCAGACTGCGTGAAGAACGACTTCCTGGTTCTGAGAACAATTAAAAAATTGAAGGTAATGCCACGAGGAAATGATAACATGCCACGTTTGAAAATATCATGAAAGGAAAAATAGCCAAGCCTTTGGATAGAGTACATGTATTAAGATTAGGTAAAGAATCTCCAAACTAGCCTTTTTACTCCAAACTCGCTTTTCTTACTCTCTAGCCCTCTTTCTCTCTTTCCCTTCTCCTCTCTCTCCACACGGCCAGTCTCTCTCTTTCTACCTTCTCTCCTTTCTCCCTGCCTTTCTACAGTAAAGCTCTAAAACCATTTAAAAAATAAATAAATAAATATAAAAATCTCCACACTATCATGGAAATAAAATCCTTTGCATGTGCATGGTGGGGGTGGGGGTTGGATTCGGAGCACAAGGTGCAGCCTAGAGCAGACTCACCCAGCTTTGCCCTTCTCAGGCCCCACTTCTATAAGGAGGGGGTCCCTGGGCCCTCCAGAAGAATGACTCCAACCCGCTATTCACCCCTCAAGGTACAACCCCAGGGCTAAGGAGAAGAGACACCCCAGCCTTCTCATTTTTCCCCTGGAGGCTGAGTTGAATAAGTCACTACTTGGTGGCTTTCCAGGACAAGGCAAACATGCTATATCATGTCAGCACCAGCCCAGTACATGATTTAGCCTGTGGCAGTGGCCTTGACAGTTTCCCACAGCTCCTAACACTGCCTGCTACTTTATAACTACTCAGGATATATTTGTCCTCCACCTTCCCTTTAAACGTGCAACCGCAAATGATAGTTTCTATGAAATACGGGAAATACAGACAAAATTCCAAAGGTGGGATTAAAGCTTAGTCCCTAGAGAATAAACTATATTCTTGAAAAAAAGTTTTTATACTAATATTTCTATTTTTTTAAGATTTCATTTTAGATGATGTATAGAGAGAAGAGTACACATGAGCGCAGTTATCCTTGGATGTCAGAAGAGGACTCGGTAACCTGGAGTTACAGGTCATTGTGAGTTGCCCAACATAACACCTAGGAGCCAAACTTGGTTGCACACAATACTGGTGCCCACCTGTAACTTACAAGCCATCTCTCTAACCCCAGTAACATACTGTAATATAAGTGTAGTGACTTAAAGACCAAAAATACCCTTTAATTTCAATAAGCCTATTGTAAACAGCTAGACCTTAACTCATGACAGTCTAGGGACAGCCTCTCTCATTCTTCAAAAAGGTTTAGCATCAAGCTTCCAGTCCATGAAAGACAATGCATTTATGGAACTTGTTATCTTCAGTCCTCCCTGTAACCCTACCAATGTCATTACAGAGACTGGACAGTTTGTACAGTTACATGTTAATCTGTGGCATCCTGCTTCGTATACAGAGATACATTTTGGTTTTTCCCCTTTCATGCAGACTTTAGTTTTTACAGTGACCTTCCTGACTAGGATGGTTAATCTCAGTTATCACGTTGATTGGATCTGGAATCGACTAAGAGACACATTGCTAGCACGTCTGTAAGGATGTTTCCTAGAAGGTTTCCTGAAGGGTTAAGACCCCTGAGTGGCAATGGCCAAGATATAACCAGGGGAAGACAGAGTTGCTCTTGGCCTGCTTGTCCTTGCACCTTGCTGGTGAGTGCATCAGCTCCTCGCTAGTACAGCAACTACCATAGCAGACAAAGAAATGAAGCTTCCAACACAGACTAAGGTCCAGTGTATCCTGGGATCCCCTAGACCTGCAGCACCGTACTGGGACTGTTAAGGCATCCAGATTTACAGACTAAGCAGGTACCAGGTTCTCAGTCTCTCTAAAGTACAACCAGCCACTGCTGGACTACTCAGCATGCTGTGTCCAGGAATGAGTACATTTTCTTTGTTATGTATATCCATTTGTTTGGTTCTGTTCTGTAGAGAGCCCTGAGGAAGACACTGCCTACAGATCAATGCAACCTGCCTTAACACAACTTTTAAAAGTCCCTGCCTCTGTCTTGGTATATTTAGGCTACTGTAACAAAGTATCAAATATAGGATAACTCTTAAAAAACAGAAAGTTGTCCCACAGGCCTGGGGAAGTGGGTGATCAAGGTGCTGACAGATGTAACCATGAAGGGACCACTTCCTGTTTCACAGGCAGCTCTTATCTCACTGTATCCTCATCTGGAGAAGGGTGATGGAGGTCTCTGGGGCCTTTGGAAAGATACTAATCTCATTCATGAAGCCACTACCTACCAGAATCCATTATGATTATCTTCCCATGGCCCTACTTCTGCTGCATACACATCTCTATGTAACAGTCTAGAATCTTTATATATATATATATATATATATATATATATATATGAATTATTTATATGCCTGCATGTACATTTGCACACCAGAAGAGGGCATTGGAGTCCATGGGACCACAGTTGTAGATGGTTGTGAGCCACTATATGGGTGCTGGGAATTGAACTCAGGACCTCTGGAAGAACAGCCACTGCTCTTAACCACTGAGCCATCTCTCCAGCCCCAAATCTTTATATTTTTAGAAATTCTGTTTATATCTTTTAGCTATTTTGAGTTCATTTAATTTATATTATATATATTCATACTTAATTTAAATTATAAGTCCAACTTTTCATATATATACATCATATGTACATATATATATATGAGAAGAATATTTGTGTGGGTGTATGTGTGCATGCTCAGGCATGAATTACTTGTTCACACAGTTTCTAGTCCCAGTGTGAATACTCCCCCTCCCCATGGACAAATGTAAAGAAATGATGACTTCACAACCAGCTGAATATTTGTCTACAAATTTTAGAACAGCTAGCTGATAACACTACTATGAATGTCCCAAACACCCATGTGCGAACTGGTGGTAAAATTTTGTTAAAACTGCTTTGGAGGAATTTGAAGACTAACAATAAGGAAGTTGCTGATCCTTCACATAAAAGTAACAGAAAGATATAGTTTCTGAAAACCTAACAATAGATTACAAAACTGCATAAGTAAGAAGCCCATCAAATGAGCATTAAAAGAACATCATTCAGAGAGCAGAAAAGAAGACACTGTTTCACAACAGCATACACCCTACCCAGACCCCAGCAAGCCAGGCGATGAGCTGTGGTGAGGGTGGGAAGTCCCTTCCATAAGGACCAAGTGGCCTGGCTCTTCCCAGCCCCCCGAAGCAACACACCCATGGTCTCTACAGTATGTTAACCCTACAGCTTACTTCTTTATTCCTCTCAGTTTAGAAAGAGTAAGTGAATCTCTCTCTTTCCAGAAACCTCCCTGGGTCATGTACTGGCAGGAGCAAGGCAGAAGAGGAAGTGAGTCAGAAATCATAGTTTTCTCAGGTGCAAATCTCACACTACTTCCGTCTAAGGCATTTGAGAAGGGCTTAACATATCAAATATCCTGAACATCCTGTCTGCTTCTACCATGTAGGATGCCCTCCCTAGCTGCAGTGATTAACCAGAAGTACTGCAGCCAACAGGATGCTCAAGACTTTCAATGGCAGCTGCAGAAGCTAAACACTCACCTCCCAGTGAGGGGACCCATTCATTCCTGGTGGCCCTGAGAAAAGTCAGCCTCAGGCTAAATCTAGCATGAGTACCACAGCAAAGCCTGAGCATCCCGGGAAAGATCCAGAACACTGAGAAAGCCACTCTTGCAGAAGGTCCAACTTCTTCACTTTTTAGAAAACGTAAGCCAATCCCTTTCCTTGAGTCAACTGAAGCTTATTGTTTTACTCTAACAAAGGCATGAACTGGGTTTAATGTATAATTGTAGTTTTGGTAGGTATAGCTTTTGTTTCAACTCTTTTTAAATGATTGATTGATTGATTGATAGATAGCACGTATATGTGTGCCTGAGTTTAAGGCACAGGTGTGGGACAGGTGTGGGACAGGTGTGCAAGTGACCAGAGAGGCCAAAAGAGAGCATTTGTTTCCCTGGAGTTGGTGTTGAATTGTGGCATTGTTGGTGGCCTTGTGCACGACTAGATGTTGGTGCTGGGAACTAAACCCAAGTCCTCTGCAGAAGCAGGAAGTGCTCCCATCTGCTGAGCTATCTCTCCAACCCCTTGATTTAATTTTTCTTGGTTATTTGACACTGTCATAGTTTTGTGTTCCCGGGCTTTTACCCAGCCAGTGTTTTTTTGTTTGTTTGTTTTGTTTTGTTTTGTTTTGTTTTTTGTTTTTTTCTTCTACCCTTTGAAAGCTACCCAGTGTATCTGTGGAACAGTAGCTAGTTGCTGTAAATCCAGGCTCCCCTCTCCCTTTTCACTAGCAAGCTGTCCTCGCAGAGCTGTGTGACCCAGATTTGGACCGTTTGTCCTCATTCTAACCTTGCGCTGGGCTGGGCTCGCTTGCAGAACTCTACATCTGATCATTGCACACTGACTCCCTGGGGGAAGATGTGACACCTGGGATAGGAGACACCTGCCTTGGAGTCCCGCCCAGGCTAGTGTGAGCTGTTCTGTCTGAAGACTCATCTGACAAGAAAGGGTATCAGATAACAAAGGAAGTGCTTTCTACTGCTTTTTTTCCCCTGTTTTCTGACAATTCCATCCCCTCCCCACCCCACCCTACTCCCCATTTTTTCAAAAGTGATAGTGGCTCTGCTTGCTCCATAAACACTAGCAATTCCTCAGGTTTAAGGGCCACACAGAACCCCTCTGTTAAGGGCAGAGAAACTGAGTTTTCTTCCCAAGTCCAGAGTGACAAATCCAAGCTAAGAGACAAATTCCATCAAGTCTAAGCATGTCTGGTTATTTTGAGGACCAAATTGAGCAGTCCTATGATGGCACCCACAGGACCATCCATGGAAGGCTTCACCATTGACTATGGAGGTCACATTTAAACAGAACCTTAGTGACAAAATACCTCCTAAGACTGGTAGGTCCAAAAGGCACTTTCAGGTGGAGGAAGCCAAAGGACTTTATTAAGAAAAATGGGAATTATGGGTAAAAGGAGCAGCATAGCCAATTTAGATTAAATGCACTGGAAAAAAAAATCCATTTAAAAAAAATCAGAATTATTCCATATAAGACAGGTTGACTTGTGAAGCTGTGAGATCAGACCACTAAATAAACTCAGTCAGCAGTTAGTTAGATGCTTGGATAGAGACACAAACTTTTTTGTTTGTTTGTTTTGTTTTGGGTTTTTTTTTTTTTTTTGAGACAGGTTTCCCTGTGTATCCCTGGCTGTCCTGAAACTCACTCTTTAGACCAGGCTGGCCTCAAACTCAGAAATCTGCCTGCCTCAGCCTCCCAAGTGCTGGGATTAAAGGCGTGCGCCACCACAGTCCAGTGAGACACAAACTCTTAATCAGAAATGATCAGACAGATTTCACGGGCTTGTGTCTTTTGTAAATTCTGGAGTGTGCCTCAAATGAAGTGCAGTCAGTGAGATCTTAACTCACTGACTCCCCAAACTTTGGTTTACATAGGAATCTGCTGGAAGAGAGATGTATTGCCCACACCCAGGGTGGCACACACCAGGGATTCAGAAACAGCCAGTCCAAGGCAAGGGCCAAGAATTTGCTTTTCTAATAAGGTCCCAAGTGATACCTGCTGCTCCGAAGGCCATGCTTAGAATAGCTCCATAAATCAGAATTATTTATTAGATATCCGTGAAAAGATGATGGAAAATTAACAGGCTTTGGCAAGGAAGGCAGAAAATAAAATGTAATGTACTTAGCACTCTTATAGGAATAAAATGAACTAGTGTGATCGCTACTTCAAAGGGAAGGAATCCTTCTGGGGCAGGCCACATCCATTTAACATTTGGAAGGCCTCGAACTAATCGTCCTGCGTCTTCATCCTTCAGCAAATCCTGCACCACCACAACTCAATGGCTTGATGGCAGAAGGCGCTTCTGACTGAAAGAGCTGAAGGGGTTTGCAACCCCATAGGAAGAACAACAATATCAATTAACCAGACCACTCAGAGCTCCCAGGGACTAAACCACCAACCAAAGAGTATACATGGCTCCATCTGCATATGTAGCAGAGATTGCCTTATCTGGCATCAATAGGAGTGGAGACCCTTGGTCCTGTGAAGGCTTGATGCCGCAGCAAAAGGGAATGCTAGGGTGGTGAGGTAGGAGTGGGTGGGTGGATTGGGGGAGCACCCTCATAGAGGCAGGGGAAGTGGGGATGGGATAGGGGGTTTGCAGAGGGAGGACAACATTTGAAGTGTAAATAAATAAAATAACCAATAAAAAAGAAAACATTTGAGAGGAAATTTAGTGGTAAAAATGGCTGTTCATTTCTAGTCTCTATGCTCTTCTTTTAGACACTTGGCTTATAGAATTCTGAGGAGATAACAGAATTTTAAAATCTTAAGTCTGGGGGGGTCAGGGACCCCCTCATATTTGAATATCTCTCCTGCTATCTCCAGTGCCTTCATCATCAACTCCCATCAGCTTAGTAACAGGACTCAAGGCAAGATTTTTTTTTTCTGTTTTACATAAAGCACGACTGTTTGGGATCAGTAGGTTGCTGTGGTCTGTAAATGTCTTTACCCTGAAAGTTCAGCAGAGGCAGTCGTCTATGTGACAAGTACAAAGGCAAGTCTTGCCAGTCCTCCAATGTTCATGTCAAATTTCTCATGGAGTCTGTCTTAGTCAGGGTTTCTATTCCTGCACAAACACCATGACCAAGAAGCAAGTTGGGGAGGAAAGGGTTTATTTGGCTTACACTTCCATGCTGCTGTTCATCACCAAGGAAGTCAGGACTGGAACTCAAGCAGGTCAGGAAGCAGGAGCTGATGCAGAGGCCATGGAGGGATGTTCTTTACTGGCTTGCTCAGCCTACTCTCTTATAGAACCCAAGACTACCAGCCCAGGGATGGTCCCACCCACAGGGGGCCTTTCCCCCTTGATCACTAATTGAGAAAATGCCTTACAGTTGGATCTCATGGAGGCATTTCCTCAACTGAAGCTCCTTTCTCTGTGATAACTCCAGCTGTGTCAAGTTGACACAAAAATAGCCAGTACAATTGACCCCTTGTCAACTTGACACACAAAAACATCACTAGTAAGCCTCAACCCTTACATTCTTATTCATCCCCAAGATCTAAATAACTTTAAAAGTCCCACAGTCTTTACATATTCTTAAAATTTCAATCTCTTTAAAATATCCATCTCTTTTAAAATCCAAAGTCTTTTTACAATTAAAAGTCTCTTAACTCTGGGCTCCACTAAAACAGTTTCTTCCTTCAAGAAGGAAAATATCAGGGCACAGTCACAATCAAAGCAAAAATCAATCTCCAACCGTCCAACGTCTGGGATGCAACTCACGATCTTCTGGGCTCCTCCAAGGGCTTGGGTCACTTCTCCAGCCATGCCCTTTGTAGCACACACGTCGTCCTCTGGGCTCCAGATGCCTGTACTCCACTGCTGCTGCTGCTCTTGGTGGTCATCTCGTGGTACTGGCATCTCCAAAACACTGCGTGACCCCTTCAGTCCTGGGCCTTCAATTACAACTGGGGCTGCACCTTCACCAATGGCCTTCCATGGCCTCTCATAGTGCCAAGCCTGAGCTGCTGTGTGACCCCTTCATGCCTTCAAAACCAGTACCAACTGGGTGACCCTTACACATTACCAAGTCCCACTGCAGAAGGAGTACAACCTTGCCTATCTCTGGAACACAACCTCTTTGTGCTTTCAGAAAACACTTCCCAGAAGATGTCACCTCAACGATGCTGGTCTCTTCTTAATCACCGCTAATTTCTTAGCTCCAGCTAACCAGCATCAATAGTCCCAGTAATGCAAAGTTTTTGCTTTAGTAGTTCTGGTATCTTGTTAATCACAGCTGATTCTTCAGCCCCAGCTAACCAGAACTACAAAATCTTCACAATAAAAACAGCAATGGCCCTGAAGAGAGTCTTTAATTTTCCCTCTGAAATTTCACAACCCAGGCCTCCATCCTCTGCACTGTTCTCAACATTATCTTCCAAGCTCCTACACAGAATTCGACAGAGCTCTTAACACCGAATGGATCTTCTGGCCCAAAGTTCCAAAGTCCTTCCACAGTCCTCCCCAAAACATGGTCAGGTTGTCACAGGAATACCCCACTCTGCTGGTACCAATTTGTCTTAGTCAGGGTTTCTATTCCTGCACAAACACCATGACCAAGAAGCAAGTTGGGGAGGAAAGGGTTTATTTGGCTTACACTTCCATGCTGCTGTTCATCACCAAGGAAGTCAGGACTGGAACTCAAGCAGGTCAGGAAGCAGGAGCTGATGCAGAGGCCATGGAGGGATGTTCTTTACTGGCTTGCTCAGCCTACTCTCTTATAGAACCCAAGACTACCAGCCCAGGGATGGTCCCACCCACAGGGGGCCTTTCCCCCTTGATCACTAATTGAGAAAATGCCTTACAGTTGGATCTCATGGAGGCATTTCCTCAACTGAAGCTCCTTTCTCTGTGATAACTCCAGCTGTGTCAAGTTGACACAAAAATAGCCAGTACAGAGTCATTCCTTACCCCCTCAATAAATAGATTGTGAGTCCCACATCTTCACCTTACACTCGGATTTCTTAACGTATTACCCATGGTACTGTGATTTATAATTAATATTTCTTGAGTTATCATGGGTCCGATTGCAAAGCAGGTGAGACAAGAGAAGTGTATAAAACATCACTAAACTCTTACAGAAAGCAACCGTTAACAAGTATAAGAGAGCTAGACCTGAGAGGGATGGCCAAGGGACAAACAAGGCTGTAGGGCAGTGGCAATTCCTCAGACGTGAATGTAGAGGGTATAGTTATAGTTTCATTATGGAAACATAAATGTTCGGAAGTTTGTCCTGGCCAGGACTGATCTGGGGTCACTGGGAAAGCAAAGTGCTTCCCTACAGAGGCAGGTGATGCTATTGTGGAGTATCTGCCAGAGAAGACTGCTCAGACATGGGTTTAAGCCCATAGAAAGTCTTTGTTAGCCAGCCAATAACAACACTGGGTGTTTGGGATACCAGTGTAGCCCTGAGCCTTTCTCGGAGTGAGCTTTTCAGCACAAAACCCATGTTCTGGGCTGACATACCTCAGTTAACAAGAACAGTTACCCAAAAATGGAACTACAGAAGTCATAAAGCAAAGAGTACATTTAGAGACTTTCCCGGAGCTATGGGCTTTGATGGATTAGGTCTTTGTTTCCTTTTGTCAGGTGGTACTGTCCACACACTGCTGAGATTTATGGCCTGAACGGCCATCCATCATGGAGTCAGTTGTATTAAAGTCTAAGGACCCTGTCACAGGGCCAGTTGATCAACTACCAGCCGGGCAGGCAAGCACTGGCTGTGGAAGCCCAGGGAACAAGCAAGCCACAGAACCTGGAGAGAGATTAATGTTTCAATAGAGCCCTGTACTCTCAAGTCTCATGCAGACATGAATGTATGTGTACAAGAAGCCTTTGGGTCTCCAATTGCTAGGGTAGGGAGTCTATACAAAGCTTTTTACCAGGTTGGGTTTGGACCACATATTCTAGGTGTGCAGCTGAAGTAGAGTTTCCCAAGATGTCCTCCAAGCCATGGTTTTCACTTACCATGCAGCCGCTGTCAGGAAGAGCAGTACACAGACACCGTTTTAACAGATTCGTCTGGGAAAGTTTCCCATGGAGAACATTGCAAAAGGAGATGGTTAAAAGAACTCTATCAGTCACCAAAACCGAACAGTGAATCCAGAGTTGAGAAGCAATAAATTGAATACTGACATATTCATAGATTTTTCTTGAGATTACAGATGGTGGGGCAAGGTGTAGAGCCATGTGCCTTTAATGCCAGTGCTGGGGGGAGGGGGGGCAGAGGAAAGGGATCTCTGTGAGTTAGAAGCTTGTGTGATTCACATAGAGAATCCCAGGACAGCTAGGGCTACTTAGTAAAGCCCTGTCTCAATCAATCAATCAATCAATCAATAAAAGATGGAGTTTCCTTTTAAGTGTCTATGGTTCTTAGTTATTGTAATAAACTATTCCTCTGAGAACATTGAGAATTCTCAAGCTATTTTCTTTTACACATCATTTAAGAAATGAACAAGCTGTCCTAAAATTCATATGAAAATGGCTCAGCATAGCCAAGCCAGTGTTAAAAAAAAAATGACACTTTAAAGGCTGACACTTCCTGATTTTAAAACTTACTGTGTCACTCTATAGAAATCAGATACAGTGGCACAGCTTAGGTATGCAAGTGTGTTCGTTACTTTTCTGTTTCTGTGATAAAACACCGTCATTAGAACTGACTTATGGAAGAAAGGTTTATTTCAGAGGGATAAGAGTCCATCGTGGTGGACGGGCATAACAGTAGGCAGAGGCATGACATCCAGAGCAGGAAGCTGAGAGTTCACATCCTCAACCACAAACACAAGGAGAGGGAGCAACTGCAAGAGTTAAACACTTAAAACCCACCCCCTGTGATGACACACTTCCTCCAGAAAGGTCACGCCTCCTAAGCCTCTTGAAATAGCACCACTAACTGGGAACCAAGTGTTCAAATACCCATGGCTATGAAGGATATTTCTTACTTAAACCATCACAGTGGGCCAGTTGGTACAGCACTTACCTAAGATAATGTGGTACTGGCATAAAGAACTAAATACAGATACCTACAAGACTATATAAATTAGCTATTAAGTTTATGGTGTATTGATTTCTAGCATATGTGCCAAGGTTGTTCAGTGGGAAAGGGGGCATCTTTTCTCAGTAAGTAGCTGAGACAATACAACACTCACATGCAAAAGAATGAATGGCCCTAGACTCAGACCTTACACCATACACAAAGAACTCTCTAATGGATAATAGATTGTAGCATAAGAACAAAAAACTACAAAATTCCTAAAGAAAGGATATCTGTAAATCTTTGTGGCTTTGGATTAGGAAGTGGTTTTGTAGATATCACATAAAAAGTACAAATGACAAAAAAAATAGATAATTAGACATTAAAATTTTCAAAACTTCTACGCTTTAAATGCTCTTTTATCTGGTTTTCAAAAACTGCGAAAATGGTATAATATATAAGCTAAATAAAGGACATGTGAATTAAACAAAAAGAATGTAAAAAGACAGCCCACAAATGAGAGAAAATACTTATGTGTCTGATAAAGTATGCATATCCAGAAAATACAAGGAACTTTCTCAAATGACCAATCAAAACTCCAGTCTTAGACTAGGCAGGGCTTGGGGATGGCTCAGAGGTAGAGCACTTTTGACATATCTTTAAGGGAGACTGGAGAGAAAGTAAAATGTCAAGTTACTTTGGAAAAGAACCTGGTAACTTTGCCAAACCTTAACATATAATCCCATTCCTAAGTTTATGCAACAAAAAAATTAAAAATATATGTATGCAAAGAAATTACTTAAATGTAGTTTCATTAGCAACGTTATTCACTATAGCCAAAAAAGCAGAAATAACTCAAATCTCAATTAATTTGAGAAACTAGACCAAACACTGCATATTCATGCTATAAAATATGACTTTGCAGTCATGGCCTCAAGCAACAAGAGATCAAAAATTCATCTGAAAAATTCTGAAAAAGAATAATTCATCTGGACTGAGCATAACAGCTTTTATTTTCTTGTCACTATTCCGTCAATAGGATAGCTATTAACATATTATTTACATTGTCCTGGATATTTCAAGGAACCTAGAAATCATTTCAGGAGGAGGCACCTAGGTTATACATAGGCAAATGCTAGACACTTCTACTTATTGGTTAGGTTTTTGCTCATTGTTTTGGTCTTTTGAGACAGTCTGACTATATAGTCGAGGCTGGTCCCAAACTTGCCACCTTCCTGCCTTAGCTTCTGAGAGTTATGATTACAGGAGCTCACCATCACACCCAGCTCTCAACATTTGTTTGTTTGATACAAAAAACTTAAATATTTGAGGATTCAGGCATCCAAGGGGGCTCCCGAAACTAGTCACTCATAGTTAACAAGGAACAACTAGACATATGAGACTATTTTAAAAATTAAAGTACTGTTGCTAAAATCCCTTCCCTGTGCTCACCGAAACAGCATCTACACCTCTTCTAAGGTTCCAACAGCAAACGGAAGTATGGTTCCACAAAAGTTCACCCAGGCTGGGCAGTGGTGACACGTGCCTTTAATCCCAGCACTTGGGAGGCAGAGGCAGGCAGATTTCTGAATTCAAGACCAGCCTGGTCTACAGAGTGAGTTCCAGGACAGCCAGAGCTATACAGAGAAACCCTGTCTTGAAACCTGTCTTAGTTAGGGTTTTACTGCTGTGAACAGACACCACGACCAAGGCAAGTCTTATTAAACAACAACAACAACAACATTACAGATTCAGAGGTTCAGTCCATTACCATCAAGGTGGGAGCATAAAGGCATCCAGGCAGGTATGGTGCAGGAGGAGCTGAGTGTTCTACATCTTTATCCAGAGGCTGCTAGCAGAATACTGACTTCCAGGCAACTAGGGTGAGGATCTTATACCCATACCCACAGTGACACACCTACTCCAACCAGGTCACACCTATTCCAACAAGGCCACACCTCCAAATGGTGCCACTCCCTGATCCAAGAATATACAAACCATCACATTCCACTCCCTGGCCCCCATAGACTTGTTCAAACACATGAGTCTGGGGGAGGGGGGCATACTTAAACATAGCATAATGCAAAATGCATTTAGGCCAACTTTAAAGTCCTCATAGTCTATAGTAGTCTCAACAATGTTAAAAATTCAAAGTACAAGTTCTCTTCTGAGATTCATCCAATCACTTAACTGTAATCCCCGAAGAAAGACAGGAAAGCAGCAGGGCAAACTCCAAACTCTGCATCTCCATGGTTGATGTTAGTCTTCAGATCTCCACTCTTTTTCAACTTTGTTGACTGCAACAAACTGCTTTCTCCTGGTCTGGTTCAACACCCTGATAGCAGCTTTCCTCAGCATGTAACCCATGGCTCTGGCATCTTTAACATCTTCGAGTCTCCAAGGCAATTTCAATGGTAACATCTTCGTGTTTCAGTGTCTGGGATTCCACTTGATTTTTTTGGACTCCTCCTAAAGGCTGGCATCACTTCTCCAGATCTACCCTCTGTAGCACTCTATGCTCAGGTTGATCCACTCCATTACGGCTGCTGTTCTTGGTGATCATCCCATGGTATTGACATCTCCAATACACTGGGGTGTTCCACTCCAATTAGGCTTCACCAATAGCTTCTCATAAGCTCTCTTCATGGTGCCAAGCCTCAAATCCTTTGCATGACCCCTTCAGTCCTGGGCCATCAACTACAGCTGAGGCTCTACCTTCAACAATGGTCTTCCATTACCTCTCACAGTGCCAAGCCTCAGCTGTTCTTCATGACACCTTCATGCCTTCAAAACCAGTACTACCTGGGTGACTCTTATATATTACCAAGTTCAGCTGCAGCACAAGGTACAACCTTGGCTATCTCTGGAACACAGCTTCTTTGTGCTCCCAGAAAACACTTCCCAGAAGACTTCACAGTGATGCTGGTCTCTTCATAATCACTGCTAATTTCTTAGCTCCAGCTAACCAGCATCAATTGTCCCAGTAGTTCCTTCCATTCTTAACTTTAGAGCCAGAGCCACGTGGCTGAAGCTGCGGAGTTCTGCTGCTTGCAGGAACAACAACATGACCTCCTTGTACTATTACATTGTCACTAGCTTTCTGTGTTCCAAATCCTTCACTGCCTAAGTGTGACTATCCTGGATCTTGCTCTGTAGATTGACTTTAAACACAGAGATCAGCATGCCTGTCTCCTGGAATTAAACTTGTGTACCACCATGACTGGATTTAAATTTAGCTGGGTAAGATCTTGCCCCAAGGTCCCACTCCCTTAATCTGTTATTTCCCAGAACACAGGATTTTGCTCTATTTCACTTCCTGGTACCACTTTAATACTCGAACCATATATTTTAATTTTTCCTTTCTAAGCTTGCTATGCTTGTTCAAACTTCTCTTCATAAGACTTAACCAGAGAACAAAGTCTCTGCTGAGCTTTTTTGAAACTTCCTTGGTCAATGCAATTAATGTGAGTCTCTTCACCTTAGTCTGGGGCAGACTTTTCAGACAAGGGCAAAAAGTAGCCACATTCTTCACCAAAATACCACAAAAACAGTCTTTATGCCACATTCTGAAATTCTTCTCCTTTGAAATCTCTTGGGCCAGGTCAACATAGTTCAAATCACTCCCAGCAACAAAGTCTTCCATATTCCTACTAGGATGACCCATTAAGCCCCATTTAAAGCATTCCACTGTGTTCCAAATCCAAAGTCCCAAAATTCACATTCTTTCAAATAAAAGCATGGTCAGGCCTATCACAGCAATACCCCAGTCCCTGGTACCAACTTCTGTCTTAGTTAGGGTTTTACTGCTGTGAACAGACACCATGACCAAGGCAAGTCTTATTAAAAAACAAACAAAAAAAAAAACACAAAAAACAAAAAAAAAAAAACATTTAATTGGGGCTGGCTTACAGATTCAGAGGTTCAGTCCATTACCATCAAGGTGAGAGCATAAAGGCATCCAGGCAGGCATGGTGCCTGAGTGTTCTACATCTTTATCCAGAGGCTGCTAGTGGAAGACTGACTTCTAGGCAACTAGGGTGAGGATCTTATACCCACACCCACAGTGATACACCTACTCCAACCAGGTCACACCTATTCCAACAAGGCCACACCTCCAAATGGTGCCACTCCCAGGTCCAAGAATATACAAACCATCACAAAACTTGCCCCCCTCCCCCCAAAAAATCACCCAGGAGAACTAGGGAGTTTATTAAACCTATGTACAGAGCAATGGGTGAGAAGCTATGGTCCGAAGCACCCATACTGGAAGACCAGCATCGAGCAGGGATGATGGCTATATGGATGAAGCCCCACCCCTCCATCTTCCACACCTATATCTGCCCATCCCACAAGACCATATGCAATAAGGTAAAAATTCTATATAGCTGGTAGGGATAAGTGGGCGAATACTCAGTCAAGGGTCCTCTGACTTTGCTCATCTTTCCTCATCCTATAGGAGGGAAGGAAAACACTCAACAAGCCCAGCTATGGTGATCTTTGCAAGCAAGCCCAGCAGAGCACTGGGAGATGGCTGCAGTTGAACTTGAAGGAAAGTCTTGAACTAAAAGTAAGGATACGTGCTAGAACATGAATAAATGTTACTCTAAGTGAAATAAGACATACAACGAAGTCTGACTAGTGTATGAGTCCGTTCATATAAATTCCCCAAACAGGCAAATCCATAAAGTCCAAAGAAATGACTTGCTCTCGTGGACTTGGGGCTGAGAGAGTAGAAATGATAGGTATGGGTTTGGAGAGAGGAAGAATGAGGCTGCCATAGGGTGGGAAGAAACAGTGTGTGCACAGCTTACTAAAAGTCATCGAGCTGCGAGCTTTCAAGGAGGCCATTACAGTGGCTAAAGGATAGCCACAGAAAGCTGTAGGTGGGAAATTTGATCCACAATTTTGACGTTTAATGCCATTTCCTGCTTCCTTTCCAAGGTGTTACATCAAAAAAAATTTTTTTTTTCAGGAAAATGGAATGTAATAATCTCTGGCCTCAAGTCTGACATGTTCTTATTAAAATTTCTAATTCCAGTTATTGGTTGTCATGAACCTTGACAGATCATAAAACCAAGTGAAATAGTGGAGAAGCTGGAGGGTGAGATGCCAAAAGGGCAGAGGATGCTTAAACTGCCTCTCCTAGAGCTTCCAGCATCTGAGACAGGGCAGCTAGGAAGTAAGACCAACATCAACCGCCATGTTCTGATTATTTGTCCACCCCCAAATTAGCATTCAAACAAAATTCCCAAAGACCAATCAGGATTAAATAAAGGAAGAATAATTCTAGTGATTATATCTTAATCATCTAATAATCTCTATGAAATGCAGGTGAAGCTGTGCCATGTGCCTTTCTCTTCCTTGTGAGAAAGCGTGTACCCCCTTTCCATGAAGTTAAAGGACATGACTCCAACGATGTTTGTATAAATTATCCTTACATTTACGTGTCTGACATTGTTAGAATGAGCTCTTTACCTATTTAACTCCCTTGAAAATTCCAGTGCTGTGTATATACTTGTACTTCACATAGATTTCATTTTTCTCTGTATATAGTTAAAATACTGGCAGCTAAAAAAAAGCATAAGCTATTTCCGTCAGCCCTCTCCCGGGACTCTGCTCCCTAGTTAGGCAATTACTTAAAAATTGAGCAATTGCAGTGTCTTTTCTCCTACTGGTTATTATTTCAAAAAACTCACGCCATTTCTCTTTAAAGAAACAGCACAGAATAACGCAAAAATCTCCCCTCGGCTGGTCAGTGTGCTGCCTTTAAACACAGTGGGAACTCTGAGGTCTGTATTTAGATTGTAGTCTATATTTAGACTATCCAAGGGAGTCCGCGGACAGTAGGCAGACCATGTGTTCTTCTGTTAGTCATTTTAAGAAATCGTTTTCCCTTTGCCACTTAGAGGGGAAAAACCCTGAGGGATCACAGAGAAGAAATAAGTTGTTGATTAAAAGCAGGAAGGAAAGATCATGGGTAAGAAGAACTCAAAGCAAATCAAGTCTGTGCGCTCCCCGAGGCGCTCCCCACAAGGGCAGAGCCTGTTGTGCCTTTCCTCTGTGGGTCCAAGCGCCCACTGGAACCTGTTGTGTATTGATTTGTTACTCAAAAGTCTGTCCCCTGCTCTTCAGATTCTCCCAAAATGGAGAGCAAAGCTTTTTATTTGAACAGTCCTTTATCCAGAGATTTTCATATCTCACTGAAGTGGTGGATGCCTCAGATGAAACACTGGCAAGATTTCTAATCCCCGGGTTTCAGAGAGATTGGGAAGATCAGCATTTAGAGCCCCCTTCCTGTCCTGTAAGGAGAGTCCCCTACCAGGCGCCCTGACTTCAAGAGATTTTGTAACTATTTCTTATCATTCAACAAAGTTATTTTCTCTTAATAAACTTCTATTAAGGCAATCATCTTGATTATAAGAGTATTAATTTATTCTGTCTATCACAGACTTACTGAGTGTCCGGGGCAACAGGAGCCAGGAGCTGGCAATCTTTTTTTTTTTTTTTTTTTTTTTTTTTTTGTATCTTATGATGTCATTAAGAGAATCTGTAAGAAAATATGGATTTATGGAGCAGTAGAGTACTTGGTTAGCATGCACAGGCCCTGGGCTCAATCCTCAGCACTGGAAAAAGAAAATGACCTTTTCACAAAACAAACAAACAATCACCCAAAAAGACAGAAAGAAAGGAAAATATGGATATATTTCCCAGACAAGGTGGTTGTTATTCTAGCAAGCTAGCAGCAGGTCTTCCCACTTATAGCATATTACACCAGAAGATAAGCATCCAGTAAGTCTTGCTAGCCACAATTTTTTTTTAATACTACAAGAAGAGTTCACAATTCTCCAGACAGTTAGCCACTCTTGGCCTACATGAACACAAGTAAGCAAGAGAGGCATGCCATATATTATCCCAAGATGCTTTCGAAAGGGAAGGGAGCAGTTGCAACCGTGCCAAGCAAGACAGCATAGACAGAAGATACTATTAACTATTCTGAGAGCTCATTAAAATTTGAAAGATTTTCCTTATTTTGTTCATGTGCTTCCATGCATGTGCCGTGCCCCTGTACCCCAACCTGTACCCTTGTGCGCTCTCTCTCTCCCTTTCTCCCTCCTTCCCCCTCCCCACCCTCCCTCTGTAGGCCAGAGGACAACTTGAAGGAGTAGATTCTCTCCCTCTATCATGTGGGTCCCGGGGATCCATCTCAGGTTGTCAGGCTTAAATAAAGCAGCTTTACCCTCTGAACCATCTTAGAAGCCACGCTCCCCACACCCGCACCCCTGCCTCCTTCCCCTGCTCTGTTCATTTTTAAAGGACATTGAGTCCTTTTAGTCCAAAACTATCCCCTTTCTCCCTGCTTTTGAGGCAGATCTAACACAGGCCACCAGAGAGATGACATTTGAATATCTGTCTCTTGTATAGACTTCAGTTTATAGTGAGATCTATAAATTGAGATCTATTCTGCAAGACTCAGCATCCGACTGGGGGAGAGATGCTTTCTTAAGGTTTATTTCACGCTCTTGAATCATACAAGTCTGATCTGAAAGATAATTATTTTAACACAAGTGTCTCTAAGTAAAATACTTTCTGGGCCTCTAATATGGCATAATCCCAATATTTTTGTAAAAAGCAAATAAACTTAATTGATCAAAATTTCCTACAAGGTATAATCAAACTTAGGTGCAATATAAACTGTTAAGTCTGTGATTTTAAGACATATGTTTGACCATGATAAGCTCATCATATCATCTCCCATAATTACCTCCATGAAGCAGGTGAGTGACAGACCTGGAGTTAAAACTCCTCCCACTACAGGTGTTGAGCTCTTTCTTGTCAAAGTCTGTGCATTTATCAAGGAATTTTCCTTCTTTGAACTTTCCTGTCCCTCTACCTGTAATGCTAGCATAGCCCAGAATACCATATTCCCTAGACAGCATATCAAATATCTCTTGCAAATCAATTAGTTCCATAATAATACACTGAATGATAATAACTGTCATAATTTAGACAGGCAAACGGTATTTTCAGTCCTTAGTAATAAAATTAAAACCTCAAGTCTTCTGAGACCACTTTTAAAAAAGAAATAGCTCACAAAGAACCATCTCTTTGAATATAAAACAGTTGTAAATATGAAGGTAGAAAGGCAGCTAGAAGAATTTTTTTCATAACCTAAAATCTACCCTGTGCAGTTTCAAAACTGATGGCTATTGAGGTTTTTAAAAATAAAGCTTCAAAAGACAGTTTTTTGTGCATGAATGTATTGCTGTGCATGTGTGCCTAGGTGTGTGTGCATGAATGTATGGCTGTGCATGTGTGCCTAGGTGTGTGTGCATGTGTGGTCATATGCACAGGAGCCCAGAGGTTGACGTCAAGTTCTTTCCCAATCACTTTTCACCTCATTTTTTGAGACACGGTCTCTCACTGATCTTGAAACTTGACAGTTTGGCTAAGCCAGCCAGGGTGTCCCAGGGAGCTTCTTCCCCACTCTGCCTCCTCCTAGGCAGACTCTGGGACTACCGGGTCATTCTTCTCTACCTGGCATGGATGGATGATTGAAAGTAGTCCTCGTGTGCCTATGGAAGGCACATTGCCAACTGAGCCATCTCCCTAGCCCCTTAAAATAGATCTAAGAATGGAGATAAACATACAATATTAAATCATCAACTGTTTTCAGTAATAAGAAATGACTAGTAATATTAATACTTTCAAAGACACCACTGTAGCTCTGTGGCCCAATGGTAGCATACTGGATTTCCAAAAGGCATCACCTTTTATTAACAAAACACTACCTTTTTTTGGTGCTAGAATTTGAACTCAAGGACTTGCTAGGCAGTTCTCTAACTCTGAGCTACACTCCCAGACCTAAATACTACGGAGAGAATGACAGAAAAGCCTTTATGGCTAAAGTCTTTAAACCCAAATAATAAAAAGTTCATATGTTGTAGAACTTTTAAAACTTATGGTTTTTAAAAACTTATAAATGTTTTAATGTTGAAACATAACATGGTAAGCCAGCATCTAATGTTATAATGCAGAATTTCCTGAAAATGTATATTTGGAAACATCAAGCAAAATGTGCTATATTTCATTAACTAGCCATTGTGCACCACTTCAATGCCCTTTATAAAATTGGTTGGAGTCTATGCCAATTTACATGCACAAAACCATAGAGAACTTAGTTAACAAATAAAAATAAATTATAGGGCATCCATTTGTATTGTCCTCTATTCTTATATGAATCAGCAAATATAAGTCTGGGTCAAGATGGAATGAAAATTCTCTTTCAGAGTAGGTGTCTCTGAAAACCCCAGAGATGTTTCCTTGACACATCTTGACATTGTCTTAACTCCAAAACATGTCTTCTGAGTTGGGTAAATGCCTTATATTTTTTTACTAGTTCTTAAGCACTTAGGAACAACAAGTTAGTCTGAACTCAATATGTATTGCTAGCTACCAAGACAAACAAATAATTTGATGATGATGATGATGATATAACAGAAGTCTAAGCACTAAATGGTTCATGGTGGCTAATAAGTCTATTTTTGATGACTCAAAAACAACAAGCTTCATGAAAGAACTTTTAAAAGGCATGGCTTTTTTTGTTTATCTAGAATCTAACAAAAGCACTAATAAGGATTACATATTTACTCTCCTCTCTACAAGTAGGATGAAAATAGCATAAACATGCATTTGGGACATCCTTAGAGTTGAATCAAATAGCAAACTCAAAACTAAAAATCAACTGTCACATAAAATGTATCTAATTGAAACCAAAGCTGCCCATGAATTGTCTTGCAAACACATAAAGTGTAATCCTGCTCAATTCAGGCAAAACTCGGAGGCTGATTCTGCACTAGGACCCGGAAACTTAAAACCAGCTGGGAGCAGGAAAGCCAGAAGGAGATTTCTTCAAAGCCACCTACACAGGGGTTGTCTTCCTGCTCCAAGACGGCGGGTGGAAACGGGCTTACTGCCTGAGCCTGAGCAGCATGTGATGTCCACGGAAAACTGTGACATCAGCCAAATTCCCACCCACAGCAGCATCTGTCCTCAGAGCCCTGAGAAGCCACAGAAACCAATAGACTCGGCTGTACGGGCAGAAGAAACCCCTGACCATCTTGCTTGTAAAAGGCAACCTTCAGCTACTTTGTAGAGAAGCAACCAGGCAGTCTAAGAGAATCATGAATGTAAAAAAGCCAGCGCTGAAAGGAGTCGTTTCATCTGAAAAGGAGACGTCAGATAGGAAAGACTGAACGTTCCTTAAGTGTAGATGGGGAAACGTGCATAACACGTTAAGAAACAATTACAAAGAGCAGAATTAATGGGGGGGGGGAATCTATTTCAGAGTAAGTGGAGAAGTAAAACATAAATAATTGAGCAATATTAACTGACATTGAACCTTATCTGCCCATAATCATTAATGAACGTTATTACAATGTACTGTTCTCTTGAGAGAGTTTAACCATCTTGAATGCAAATCTTTCTGAAGTCTATTGCACATTACTCTGACTTCTTCAACTTGATTCTTAAAAACATGTGAAAGAAAGCAATAGCTGGGCACTGGTGGCTCACATCTTTAATCCCAGCACTGGGGAGACAGAGGCAGGTGGATCTCTGAATTCAAGGCCATTCGGGCTGGCTTAACCGAATGTCATACACTAAGTGGCTTAAACTTGGGCATGGAGAGATAGCTCAGAGGTTGAGGAGCACTCGCTGATTCTCCAGAGGACCTGGGTTCAGTTCCCAGCACCCACATGGTAGTTTACAACCATCTGGGACTTCATTTAAAGTCTGTGTTCTGGACTCTGTGGGCAGTACATGTATGTAGTCCACAGACAGACATGTAGGCAAAACCCGGTCATACAAAATAAAAATGGATGTAATTGTCATCTCGGAGGCTTACTGCCTCCGATTGCTAACCTAGACCCAGTCCAGGAAGCATCTAGCCTCTGCACCATCTAAACTAGGCCTAGAATGTTTTCTGCCTCTGAGATTTAGTGCTGAATAAGCTCACCCTTTCTAGTTCTCTCTGAACTCTGGCTGGCTGGTTCAACTCAGCTGTTCTGGCTCAAACTCCTCTCCAAGATGACTGATTCAATCTGGCTTCTCTCAGCTTCTCATAAATTGCTCTGCTTGGCCTCGAACTAACTCTGGTAATCCGTTCTGATCTTCTGGCTCTTTCTTATTCTGTGGCTTCAACTGCCTCTGCTGTGCGAACTGAACAGAACTAAACTCAACTCCACTGCCTTCTGTGCTGACTGTCTGAACAGAACTGACTGACTCCTGAATGCTGGAATTAAAGGCGGATACCACCACTCCTGGATCTAAGCTTTTCTGTACCAGGAAGTTGCCCTGTACCAGGCTGGCTTTGAACTCAAGAGATTTACTTCTCCTTCTCTACTGGGATTAAAAGTATATCCGTATTCCATCTAGAGTGGCCATGTTGCTGGATTAAAATTCCTCTACAATCCATGTTTTAATTCATAGACATCTTTCTGTCTCTTCATACAGCAGAAGGAGCAAAGGAATTCTCTGCTGTCTTTCTTATAAGGATAATTTTGTTGTTGTTTCTGCCCCTAAAGACAGATTACATGTTACAGTATATTTATATGTAATTACATATTACAGATCTCATTTCAACATAGGAATTTGGGGGATTTACACGTGAACATTCTGAAGTAAGCACCTAATATACACGCTCTGACAAACAAAGGTGAAGAAAACGTAGTTATCAAAGAATTCCCATTCAACGAGAGCGGAGGCATAAGTGCACAGTTGTAACATGATGAGGTTACTTTAACAGGGTCAAAGGGGAAAGAGCTTCTTATATAACCTGGGGTTCTCGAGATGGTACTATCTGGGGGCACTCCCTCTGAGAACCCAGGAAGCACTGCTAACTTATTGGTCAAGTGAAGTTGGAGAGGGAATGAAGGGCAGGGAATTAGGACCTGATGGTAAAAGGTGAGGACAAGATAGCCATTTCAAGGTATATCTTACAGCCAGCAAAACCATGTGGGCATACGCCGGTTATCACTGTGATATTTACAAAATGACTATCTGGTCAGTGGCATGTGGTGTGGCGGCGGCGACAGTGGCGCAGAGGTGCGGCATTGGTGTTGTTGCTGGTGGTAGCTTTGTTTGCTTCTTCTTCTTCTTTCTTTTTGATGGTTATTTTTGAGACAGGGTTTCTCTGTATAGCCCTGGCTGTCCTGGAACTCACTTTGTAAACCAGGCTGGCCTCAAACTCAGAAATCTGCGTGCCTCTGCCTCCCAAGTGTTGGGATTAAAGGCGTGTGCCACCACCGCCCAGCTTGTTTGCTTCTTCTTTTAGACAGGTTCTCACCAGATAAAGTCGGTGTTCTGGACTCCAAGGGTACCCCATGCATCTACATGTACCCACAGACAGACATGTAGGCAGAACCCATTCATACAAAATAAAAATGGATGTGGGCTTGCCTGAATTCGATATACATGCCATGCTCTACCAACTGCAGGGACTACAGGCAAACAAGACCACACCCATCCTGACACGGAACTTTAAGAAATAGATGGAAAAGTGTAAGTTAAGAATTCATGGAAGGACTCTAAGCCAGTAGATCTGTTATAAAGGCCGGCCAGGGAGAGTAGTTACCAGCAGAGGCAAGAACGGTGGGTTAGGTAAGGAAAAAGGTGTGTCGGGGATGGCACACTCCCTCTCATCTGGAGTAAGCCACTTATCCCTTCTAAGTGTCCTTTATGCAATTTAAAGCCCAGAAGGCCTCCAAGGGAATGTCCAATTGTAAAAGCTACGAAGCATTAGAGCACCTGTTGCTGTGGCTGTATTATTCAGGGATGGCCTGAAAGTCTTTTCAAGTTTGTCCCTATGGTCAGTGGCTCCTGGAATAAGGTTCAGATGCTATCCTAAAGTACCTTTAAGTTTCCACTTTGTATTAACTCAACCTCAGCTGCTGACAAGACAATATCCCTGCCTACAGCAATCCCTGCCTCCAACCCCTTCCAGCTTTGCCATTTCAGTCCTGTGCTGTAGGCATGAGCAATCTCCCTGCTTTTGAACTGCATAGCTGTCCATTTGCAAGTCCCCATGAGACTTAACTTGGGGTTTACCCTTTGAGGCCCAAATGCTTTATGAGCTCCATTAAGAGTTTTTTAAAAAATGAGAAAAAGGCTCCTTAATAGTCTTTGTGCCCCTTCACATCAATCAGCCCCCATGGTGCCTTGCATATACAGTCCAAACATCACCTGGCATCTTTGTGCATCCTCAGAGGTTGCACTTGCCGTTTATGAAGAAGCAGACTGTCCCCTCTGAGAACCCAGGAAGCACTTATTTCTAAGTGGTTGAGCTAATTAATACTCAGGAGGTTCTAGAGTCACTTAGAAGGCCTTAGTATAGTTCCTTGTTCCTAACTGTGCTCTAGTTTATTAAGACTCGGAGATATGGAAGAGCAAGACAAGAAGAAAGAGCAGGAGATACCTCAAGTATCATCTAATAAAAGAGGCAGCTATGCAAGAAAATAGGCATGCACCACCTTCCCTGCTTTCTTTTGTGTATTTCCATATTTTTATTTATGTGTCAGTCAGATGTGCCTCTTCTCAGGGGACTTTAAACCTGTGAAATTGTTTGGATAATCCTATAGGAATGTTTTTATTCTCTTTTAGATTTTTTTGTTTTGTTCTATGTGTATGAGTGTTTTGCCTGCATGTATGTCTGTGTACCATGTTTGTGCTGTTTTTGGTACCCTTGGAGGTCAGAAAGGAGTGTCAGATCCTCTGGAACAGGGGTTAAAGATGTTTGGGAACCACCTTGCAGGATCTAGGATCCTAACCCAGGTCCTATGCAAGAGCGGTGAGTACTCTTAATCAAAGACTGTCTCCAGTTATAGGAATAATGTTGAGATATTATGTCTGCTTTTCAATTATATTGTGTTCCCTGATAATTACATCACACAAAGAAATAAGTTGGGGGCTGGTGAGATGGCTCAGTGGGTAAGAGCACCCGACTGCTCTTCCGAAGGTCCAGAGTTCAAATCCCAGCAACCACATGGTGGCTCACAACCATCCGTAACAAGATCTGGCACCCTCTTCTGGAGTGTCTGAAGACAGCTACAGTGTACTTACGTATAATAAATAAATAAATCTAAAAAAAAAAAAAAAAAAAGAAATAAGTTGAAGCTGAATAGTATATTGTAGATGACAGATTGCGCCATCTGGGACATCCTGAGTGATTTTGACCTTGCTTATCTGTAAATGTTTGAGGGACGTATCTCATCCACACATTTCAAAGCCCAACCATGGGGGCTCTGACCTCATCTCTTACAGGCTTTATCTTGTGATGGCACTGCATCGCCCATCAGGTTTCAACAGGCCAGTTGTAGGGCACACCTGAGACCATAGCAGCAGTGGACCAATATGTCTCATGCCATCCTGTCTTTCTTCCCCAGTTCCCACAGCTTTCTTAGACAACACGCCAGGTAGCCTCTCTCGAAAATCAGTACATGAGATGAAACCCACTTGCCTTCCTGGATCGAGGCTTACATCCACAGAACCACATCAGCACATGCTAGTGACAGTCTGCTTTCTTGCCCATAACAAGCACACATTCTATAAATCCCTTTTCAGTGTTTCAAGTTCCTTTATAATACAACCTAAGTCCAACCCCATATAATATAATCTAAGATTTCCTTTTTACAATAAAAAATTTATCAAATCTTCCCTTGTGTTATTGGTTCCACTGTTATAATATTAATGCTGACTGATGTGGTTTGGGTATAAACTTAGATGTCAATAATGCTCTAAGCTTTGTAAATAAGAAAGTAGACGCCTAGTGAGCCAGAAATTCAGACGCAGTCAAGACTTAAAGCTTCTACCCCTTATACTATACTACCTCCACTCCTTTAGATCCTTCTACAGTGTTCCCTGGAAAAGGTAGCAGTCTTCTTAGAAGTCTGTGGTTTTCTCATGTGTACACTTAAGAGCAACAGACTTGCTCAGGGAAAGCAAACACATACAAACATTAGCTAGACTCTGTGACTTAGCTCTACGGTTATTCACTGTGCTATTCTTACAACTTTCCTGAGGGCACACAGTAGGTTTGTTTTAATAAAGGAATAAAGGAGCATGAGACTACTATCGGCTGAACAGAAATTACAGTCTTAAAATTATGAGTGTCTTATAATTACAATAGGACACATTATATACACATCGAGATATTTTAAAGGCGATTCTTTGCAGTGGGGGAGGATGGGAAACTGCAACTTTAGATGATTTCATTACTAGGGACAAGATGAAGTATCACGAGGAAATTGCTTCTATTCTCTGACTTTTAAGAATTAACCCCTCTAATGAGGACAATTTCATACTAATTTCAATAAATGTGGTGAACACTAGCCAGAACACTCGGGCTGAGGCCAGGCATGGGGGCGCACACCTTTAATCCCAGCACTTGGCAGGTGAATTTCTGAGTTGGAGGCCAGCCTGGTCTACAGAGTGAGTTCCAGGATAGCCAGGGCTACAGAGAGAAACCCTGTCTTGAAAAAAAAAAAAAAGGAAGGAAGGAAGGAAGGAAGGAAGGAAGGAAGGAAGGAAGGAAGGAAGAGGAAGGAAGGAAGGAAGGAAGGAAGGAAGGAGACCACCACTCAGGCTGGATCTAGAAACACAGCCATTCAAA
This sequence comes from Mus caroli, assembly GCF_978045245.1. Classification (NCBI taxonomy): domain Eukaryota; kingdom Metazoa; phylum Chordata; class Mammalia; order Rodentia; family Muridae; genus Mus; species Mus caroli. The sequence goes on from NW_028227258.1 coordinate 32,183,229, forward strand.
GGTCAAGAAAGTTTAAATGCAAGAAGATGCCTTTTGAAATATCTACTGCTCATTTTCTTCTGATGATGAAAGCCAGAAGCAGACATTCTCCAGGAACTGCCTAAACTTCCCATAGGCTGATCATCAAAGAACTATTCTTCCTCCTGTATCCCAGAGTTTGTCATTCTGACTCTTTCAGTACTTGACGAAAAGCCAACCCAACAGGCTCATGAGGGATACTGGGAGGAGGTGACACTATGCTGATAGATTTGCTGACTAACATAACTGATAAAAAGCGTGCAGAGATCCCTCTAACTTAGGGACCAGCTGGCTTACAAAGTTCACTAGTCAGCTGTAAGTTCTGTTGGGTTGACTCCAGTCTTGGATGCTATGCAATGGTTTTCCTGCTGTCCTACATAAATCATTGCACGTCAGTCACCTGCACAAGACATTGTTCTTTCTGTTATACATACAAACCATGGGCCCAGAGTTGAATTTCACTGGTCCTAACTGGCCTGGGTTGGGTTATGTGCCGATCTTCAAACCAGCCACAGTGGTCACTAAAAGCGAGGAACAGTGAAATATATTTGAATTTTTAGTCAATAGCATATTCTCCCATGATGGGCTCAGGAGTAGGTTCCCAGCTACTGAAATCATAGTATTGGCAAATAAAATTTTTAGCAGTTGGAGCATTCTTAACAAAACAGTTGTATCCTGCTTCCTGGTAGTGATAAATATGCTATGCCTTAAACGAAAACAAAATAAGGTGGAGATAGCAATGGCAAAATCCAGTATCTACCTATGCGCAACAACTGGGAGAATAAAGATTAAGCAAAAATAAAAACTATGTAAATTTAAATTATTTTTTATTTTTAAATTATTTTATATTTTTAAATTAAAATATTTCCTGTATATTTAATTAATGCTAATAATTAATACAATGGCAATTATTTCTTAGCCAGCTTTTTCCTAAAAAACAATACAGAGAACTTTTAATATTTTAAAGCCATAAGCCTTAGCTGGGCAGACTCTTAACTAGCTCATCTAAGTTAACATGACCACCTAGGCCCATCCAGCCACTTTCAAGTCCGTAGTCATATGTCTGTCTCTTCTCATGTCTCCTGGAGAAAAATCTTCTCTCCTTCTTCTTCCCAGTGTTCCTTTCTCCCTCCCAGGAAGTCCCACCTTCCACTTTCTGCCCAGTTAATTGGCCATTAGATCTTTATTAGAGCTAATCAGAGAATGCCTTAGGTAGGGGAGGAAGGACAGAGACACAACTTAACACAGCGTACCTCAACAAAACTATTTTAAAAAGAAACACAGAAAGGGGCAGTGAGATGGCTCAGCAAGTCTGATAGAGTTCAATCCTTGGAACCTATGTTAAGAGAAAAAAAAATCAACTGTACAAATTGCCCTTAGACCTGCACACACATGCTGTGGAATGCATGTTCACACACACACACACACACACACACACACACTAATAACTACATATTTTTAAAATCTCAAACTACTATCTTTTTTGTTTGTTTGTTTGTTTTGGGTTTTGGTTTTTTTGGGTTTTTTGTTTTGTTTTGGTTTGGTTTTGGTTTTTTTTGAGACAGGGTTTCTCTGGAGCCCTGACTGTCCTGGAACTCACTTTGAAGACCAGGCTGGCCTCGAACTCAGAAATCTGCCTGCCTCTGCCTCTGCCTCCCAAGTGCTGGGATTAAAGGCATGTGCCACCACTGCCAGGCATCAAACTACTGTCTTAAGGGGAAAAATGAAATTTTTTCATTTGATCTGTTGAACTTCAGGAATTAATTTGTCTCAGTGGGCAGAGGAGATACAAATTAGATTTAGAAAGTGGACGGTGCTGGCAAGGTGCCTCAGCAAGTGAAGGGGCCTGTCATCAAGCCTGAAGACCTGAGTTTACTCCCAAGAACCCACATAGTGGAAGGAGAGAAGCAACTCCTACCAACTGCCCTCTGACCTCTGTGACTGTAGTTAGGATCCTACCCCCATAAACGAGCAAATAAATAAATGTAAATTAAAGTTTTCAAGTCAGTGGGCAGAAACGACTTGCCAGCAGTTAGAGTTATCCAGTAATTAAGCAGATGGTGTGAGGTTAATAGTGGGTTTGCCATAGCAGGCAACTGGTCTACGTTGTTATCTATTGCTGTGATAAGACACTGACCAAAACCAACACAGGGGAAGAAAGAATTTAATTCATCTTACAATTCCTGGATCACAACCCATCACTGAGGGAATTCAGGGCAGGAGTTTACTACGGCAGGAACCTGTAGGCAGGAACTGAAGCAGAGACCATGCAGGGACCCAGCTTACTGGCTTGCTCTCTATGGTTTCCTCAACTGACTTTCAACCACCTGTCCAGAGGTAGCACTACTCACAATGGGCATGGCCTGCCCAAATCAATCCCTACGTGAAAAAAAAAAAAATGCCCCACAAAAATGCCCACAGGCCAATGGGATGATGGCGGTTTTTCAATTAAGATTCCCTCTTCCCAGTCGATTCTAGTTTATGTTATGGTGACAAAAACTAACCAGCACAGGAGTCTTTAAGGACAGTAAGGGTGACCACCTGTGTGAAGCGTGGCAGAAGAACTTCAACATTGCGTGATGTGCTCTAAGCTGCCTCTTTAGTTCCTTTCCAGCTCTGATTCTAAATTATTGAGACTAGCATGAATAAAAGATCCAAGCCCACTCAGGAACTAAATTATTCAACAAACGGTCACAGCGCTTTCAGCAGCAACGACACCGAGTCTACTCGACTTTGGGTGATAGCGATTCTGCTTCACAGGGAAGACAGATACAGATCTTTGACAATACTGTACTCTCCAATCAAAACATGAAAATCACATTTATAAGAAAGCACCATCCAGAGCCGCATTCCCTGAAGGGGGCTAAAAAACAAAACACATTTTAGAATTCTGATTGGAACTTGATCTATTTGTCCTCAGAGTTTCACATCTGAAATTCTTAATCCCTAAACTGAGCAGAACTTAAATTTCTTTACTGCTGCTTTCTGCCTGCATCCTGGATTGCAAGACAACAGGGTTGTTCTGCTACACTCAGTCGGAAGTGACTTTTCTTGTTCATTTGCTTTGGTTTCTCTTAGTTGTTTCTGAAAATGTTCTCAATATCTACGGTTGCCGAGCTGGGCCTCAAACTCACTGTATAGCCTCAGCTGGCCTTGAGCCCTCCATCACCCTGCCTTACATTGTATTTTAAAATGTTTGGCATAAAATGTCATCTTAGACTGTAATTCTACTTGGACATCCTTAAGCAAACACTTTTAAAATATTGTTCAACTTTTATTTTTGACAAGTAATACTTAGATGCACTCATGAGGCAATGAGGTACCATAGATGTGGTGTCTCAGAATATTGTGTCAAGCTAATCAGCATATCCAGAGCCTTGGTTGCTTGCTGCTTTTTTACAGCTAGAGCATTTTCAATGTCTGCGCTCAGAACATTATGTACGTTGAAGTACATACCGGAGTGTTATTAAATATAGGACTATGGGTCACCACAGGGCACAAAAGGAAAGCTTATTCCTCCTATCTAATGGTAACTTTGCTCCCTTTAAATAACTTTCTCTTTGTTCAGGACACACCATTTGAATTGGTTCCTGTCTGGGCTTAGTGGCACAGATACCTTTACAGTTGAGTGTGCACTGTCCTAAGAATGCTATCGGTCCTTTTTCTTTTTCTCTCTTCTCTTCTCTTCTCTTCTCTTCTCTTCTCTTCTCTTCTCTTCTCTTCTCTTCTCTTCTCTTCTCTTCTCTCCTCTCCTCTCCTCTCCTCCCCTCCCCTCCCCTCCCCTCCCCTCCCCTCCCCTCCCCTCCTCTCCCCTCCCCCCCTCCCCTCCCCTCCCCTCCCCTCCCCTCTCCTCTCCTCTCCTCTTCTCTCCTCTCCTCTCCTTCCCCCCTTCTCTCCCCCTTCCCTCCCTGTCTCTTCCCCTTGAGTTTGATAGTTTTCTCATGCTTTCCCCTCCCCAACCCCACCTGAAATGACAACATTTCTACTGCATGGAAAGAAATCAACAGACCACTGAGCAAAGATAACACACCAGAGGAAAGAAAGCGAACAGAGTTTAATGAATTCCAAGAGTAGGGCAAATTGTCTTTGCAAGCACCCGGCTGTCTGGGATGGTTAATCTGCAACCCTGTCCCGCTCTTCTGTTTTGCTTTCTGTTGCTATGGTTGCAGCAGGACTAAGAGCAGCTTGTGGAGGGAAGGGTTTATTTCACCTTACAGGTTACAGTGAACCATTGAAGGAAGTCAAGGCAGGAATTCAAGGCAGGAACTAAAGTAAAGAAAGATCCGAGGATTGCCACTTTCTGGCTTTCTTATGCTGGCTTGCAGTCAATTTTCTTACATAGCCCAGGCCCACCTGCCCAGGGATGACATCACACACAGTGGACCGGATCCTCCATCAAGTAGAAACTGAGAAAATGCCATATAGATTTGCCATGGCAATCTGATGCAAGAGATTCAATGGTAAGTTTCTCTTCCCAAGAATGTGTAGGTTGTGTCAAGTTGACAACAGCTGGAGAGATGAGCGAATGAATCAAGTGAAGGAGTATTAAAGCTATAAAGGGGTAACAGTGCGATATAAAGTCATCTTTACAGCAACTGCGTAGGCCATGCTGTGCTACACTGGACTCTCTGTAAACAAGTAAACTGTGCCACTTAATTCCTGGGGAAAAAGGCAAATATACTAGAAAAAAATTCAGTTTGACATGTTGTGGTTGCCTAGGTAATAACAATCTTATATTTCCCACGGGCAAGTGGCTGATAGCTTTCTTTAGCTGTTACTCATATGGCTCAGAGAGTAAAAATAGCCCACTCTTCCCATAAAATGCACTTGATCTGGGATTTAATCTGAATAATGTCTTGTGTAGATACTATTATTAGATTTTCAGCAAAATGTAATTCTCTGGGTCTCTAGGAAAAACAAATTCTTGGGAACAAAAGCATATCATTTGGGGAAAAAAAAACCCAAATGTGTATCATAGAAAGAGACTATTAACATAGGACTCTGCCCATGCCTTGGTAAAAGTTTTTATTTTATTTTACTTTGGCCAAGAGAAACATACTAGAATGTGTTTATTAAAGGGGAAGTTTCCTGAGAGTGGGGCTATCTGTCTGAGCTCAGTGCCTCCTAGCCATCAGTAACGACCTACTGAAACACTAAAATGACACTTCTCAAAGAATTAAGGAGCCTGTGTCAGCCCGCTAGCATACAGCAGCAGTCACAGCCCCCTGGAGGTAGATGCAGGAGAGACTTGAGTGCAGGCCAGTCGGTGTTCAGAAGCAAGGCCTTGTCTTGGAAAAGGAGGAGGAGGAGGAGAAGGAATGAATGTTTAAGAGAAAATCAGACAGCATGTTCTAAAGGACTCATGCGCTGAGCAAACTAAGCTCTGGGTGTCCTCACTAACCCGTCTGTGCGCATCTCGTGCTATTTGAGCTCTCACAGATCCAAGAGGCTTCCCTTTATTCTGCCCAATGGATCAGTGCATAGCTGTTGCACTCTCTGTATTACTGCAAGCATGCAAAAGAGAGACACAAATGTCTTAAGTCCTCAGGGTTGGTAGGGAAGGGTAATGTTCTCTGGGCTGCTACATAGGGTCCTAGAGTTGGGTTTTCTTAAAGATCATTTATAGGGAACAATAGTCAAGAGAAATTTCCAAAATTCAAATGAAATGTTGCCATTAGACAAAAAGAATGAGAATGTATATAATCAGGAGCCAGTGCCACCCTGTTTGGAAAGAGGGAAGTGTCTAGTGAGAAAAGCTGGGAGGAGAAGAGAGAGTATTTGGTCATATTTACACACACACACACACACATACACACCATTACACTCTCTTTCTTGTCCTCCCAGCCTTTCCCAAAAAATGCTTTCCTCTTCCTGATTATGTACATACAATATTTATTACTGTCATCGAAGATTTTAAAGTCCTTTAAGACAGACATTAAGCCAGATTCTTTTTTTTTTCCTAATTTGTGATGTCCAAAAGCATATTTTTCTTGTCTCTAGGGACAGTGTATGTTTGGCAGAAACCATTAAGAAGGATTTGTGAGATGCTGTTGTAAGAAAGAAACTAGGTTACATTACAAACTGTAACAGACTGGGTATAAGAAAGGGTGTTTGTGTGAGACACTGAGTACACACACACACACACACACAAAGAGACAGAGACAGAGAGAGAGAGAGAGAGAGAGAGAGAGAGAGAGAGAGAGAGTTAGGTGTGAGCAAGAGGGACAAGCTTCTGCCTACCCCAAACAAAACAAAATTTTATTTAAAATAAGCCTGTAAGTCCCTGCCTATTTAATTCCTTGGCTGGGCCTGAAGACATTTTAGGTACTAGTCTTTTCTTTTTTTAAGATTTATTTATTTTATGTATCCGAGTGCTCTATTGCATGTATACCTGCATACCAGGACAGGGCATTGGATTCCATTACAGATGGTGGTGAGCCACCATCTGATTGCTGGGGATTGGACTCGATCTCTGAAAGAACAGACAGTGCTTGTTAACCACTGAGCCATCTCTCCAGCCCCTGAAGACATTTTAAAAGAGGCTTTCCCAAACAAGTTACTCGTCTCTTGGTCTATTTGTCAAATAGGGAATAATTTCCATTGACAGTCTGATATACTAGCTACACCATAACCTTTTCCTCAATGCACGGATAAAAGGAAAGCATGAACATTTGGTGTTTTACTTTCATGCCCCTCAGTTTACCCTTATATGACGGGCTAGCAAGAAAAAAGAAAAAGAAACTAGATTTCTCTCTCTTACCAGTCACTGAGAGTTTTTAAACCATTTCTAGAAATGCACACTACGGCAGAGAGACCACGAAATGAGCCCAGGGCTCCCACAAGCAACACACACTAGGAAGCAGAGAGAAATAGGCATGGTCACTCAGAGATGCTTAGGGAGAGGAGGCAAAAGGAGAGGAGCAAGCGCCAGAGAGCCTGCACTCCTTCCTCAGCACAAGCAACAGCACACCCAGGCACAGCTGAGCGCCTGCTGCAGCTGCTATAGAGGGATACTGTGTGTCTGGGTGGTCTTTCACACTCACAGAGCCTCTTACATGTGCCCACACCTTCATGCCCACAGCTCCCTCTCATATGAGCTTCTTATTCTCAGTTGCCCTCTTCTGTATACCTACATCCTCACACAAACTTTCAACACCTATGATCTCACACACTATCCTGTCACAAAGGACTCTGGTATACACAGTCTTCCACAATCTGTTGTGTACAGGCACACAATTAGACACAGGCTTTTATAATACTCTATCAGACAGAGTCTCATACATCTAATGGTTTCTTTCATATAATCTCCTGTATGTACTTGATTACAGTCTGTTACAATGTTTCTTACACACACTTTCTCACAACACATAATTTCCTCCTCCTCCTCTCTCTCTCTCTCTCTCTCTCTCTCTCTCTCTCTCTCTCACACACACACACACACACACTAAACATAACATCTAAGTGTGTGTGTGTGTGTGTACAGTTACCCACAGACACACAATCACACATGGGCTCTCACATGCATTAAAAACCTGTCAGATACAATCTCCCTCATGCACGTATGGCCACTTTCATACATAATCTCCCTTATGTAGTCTGTTACAGTGTTCCTCACCTCTGACACTCTCTCTCTTCCTCGCTCTCTGTCTTTTACACATACACACACACCACAGGATATCTGTCTGTTGGGTACAGATAGTTACAGATACACAATTTCACAGATACTTTAATAGGTATATTTTTTCACAGATATACTTTAATAGGTGTCAGACACATACAACCTCCCTCAGAAACCTATGGCCTCATTCATAGTTTCATACACTAACTGGATTAATGCTACACCTCCCTTGGTTCCGCCCCTCCCTGGCCCCGCCCCTCCCAGAACCCTGCCCACCCCACCAGGTCCCGCCTTCATTGGGCCGCGGTCCGCTATGGCCCCGCCCCTCCTCCCGCCCGCGCCCCGGGGTTCCGCCCCCGAGCTGGGGGTGGGGCGAGCGGCTGACAGGAGGGGCGGGCGGCTCCTGCACTTCTGGCGCCCAGGCCGGCGGGCGCGCTTCTAAGGATTCCCGTGAGCGTCGGGAGTCCCGGTGTGGCCAGCGGCAGCCGCGCGGGCGGCCGGAGTCGGCGGTGGGATGTGCTCGGCCAGGAAGCTGCTGCGGGGCGGCGCCGGCAGCGCCGGCGGGGAGTGCGACGAGGACGGGGCGGCGCCGGCCGGGCGGGTTGAGGAGCCGGAGCACGGGGCGAGCCCGCGGCGCCGGCGGCCGCAGGACGAGGGCGAGCAGGTGAGCGCGGGCGCGCGGGCCGCGGGGTGGCGGCTGGGCACGCGGCGAGCGGTTGACGGGCGGGGCCGGGCTCGGTGGAAATGCCCTCCGGAGCCTCACCTCAAAACCACCCGGCAACTTGTCCTACGTGGGCGCGCCGTGCACTCGGATTCCGAGTACTGCACGCGCCGGGGACGGGGTGGGCGGACGGCCCGCACAGTAGGTCGGGAAGCATGGGTCGGTGCCTAGGTGACACCGGGACTCTCCCAGAGCAAGTTTCACAGCACCACCGAGCAGAGCTGAAATTCATTTTAGAAGTGGAAAAAAAAAAAAAGAAAATTGCCTGCTGTGGGCACCAAAGGGAAGGAAGCTTTAGTAACAGACATAATAGGGAAACTGGGTACTTTGAAAGTTCTCAGAATTGGATATCATTGAGAAGACTAAGGGAAGTTATAACATCAGATGCCTGTAAGACTAGACTAGCAGTTGAATGTAAAGATAGAGTTCTACGTGGGACGATTTGTTTTTTTAACAGGCAGTACAGTAATTAGCTACTCAAAAATCCCCCAGATACGAAGACCTTTAGAAATCACATAAGTAAGCCTAGACTTCTGGAATCATGTTATTAATACCTGTAACTTGTCCTCTAATATCACTAAGTACATTAATAACTAAATACATTAGTAAAACCCATTACTTAAGAAACAAAAATAATGCTAATGTGGGCTTGGGCTTGATCACCATGTAGACAGTAATTATTCATCTATGTGACAATATAGGAGCCAGTGACTGAAGCAAATCAATTGGTAGCTAGATCTTGCTGATTCCCTTCCGGGCGGTGTTCTTACCTAACTGTACCATGCATGTCTCAATAGAGAAGGTCTTGCTTTCCTCTTACTCTTGCTCAACTGGAAAACACAGCCAGCGACTAAAACTCCTTTTCCAAAAGTAAATGTGCAAATGGTTGTTAATGGCATATGTGAAATCCTTCCCTTAACGATCTCTGGACCTTAGCAATACAATGACATAAACAGCCCCAGGAACTCTAGTCTTACTGATATTGTTAATAGAACAAGGAAAGGGGATGAAACCAAAAATTAAATATACATTCTAGAGAATAGATACCCTATCACATGCCTGCTTCCTCCATTGTACTATGAAATTTCATTTTCCTGTACTTCTTAGACATGTTGCTTGTGTCGTTGTACTTTTGCTACATACTTTACCTGTACACTCTTAAGTTCTCACACTCATGGGAAAAAACACACCTGAGATCCTACTATATCAGCACCTGGGAACTTCTCATCGGGAACTCAGAACTGGTACAGCCCAACCCGCTAATGCAGAAAGCAAACTTTTGTGATCAATTGTTTGGCAACAGTATCACAAAGCCTATCTTCTAGGGTTTTTTTGTTTGGTTGGTTTTTTGTTTTTGTTTTTTTGTTGTTTTTTTTTTTTTTTTTTTTTTTACAACCTGCAAATGAAATTTAAAAATCCATGCAATGTCACATAGATAGAGCTATTTTTGTACACATACTATCCGAAGGAGAATTAGAGTTAACAACATAAAACATTCCAAAAAGTCATTTTAATTTTTCATCATGGAGATATTCTCCTGTTCGTCTTTTTGGATTGGTTTTTAAGGATACCATAACTCCAAATTATAAATTGAATAATTCTGGAAAATTCCTTTCTAAGTTATTTAAAATTTACACAGAATTTTTCCATAAAAAAATCAATGACAGAAACCAAAATGGAAGCAAAACTAGTTAGGTTGAATGGAGACAGTGGCCGTTTTCCTGCCGTCTTTCTGCTTAGTGTGTTGTTCAGTTGCTTTTCCAGAGCCTCAGCCTCCTAGACATTGAGAGGGAACTTCAGGCCACAGCCCTCTGCAATGCCTTCTTCTCTTGGGCGGGGCCAATGTGGTGGGCTCCAGAATCTGCTTTTTGTCAGTTCCTAATCTTACATGTTCTATCCTGTTCGCTTTCTGTTTCCTTTTCTGATAAGAAGCAGGCTGGGTTAGTTCCCAGCCTACAGTCTCCTCATACATCTCTCCCATCTCTGCCTTTCTTCTGTCTGGAAGGCCCATTCCCTCAACCTGGAAGACTTGTATAAACATGTATCCAAAACTTCTCTCTGCCTTGTTGTTGCTAAAACGCCCGATCAGAACGCACCTTCACTGTATGTCCTGCGTCCTGCGATTCTGAAACACTGCTGTGGATATAGGTGGTTTATTCATAACTAACATATTGTCAGCATCATACTTTACAGTTTGTCCTTAGCCGAGACTCCATTTGAGGAAAAGCTAAGCTAGCATTTCTGCCTGAATCCTTTCCCAGGCGGGATGAGTGACAAAAGAGGTCTTGTTAAAATCAAGGATTCATTAAAAAGGAAGCCTTGAGAAAAAGAAGCTGTGTCTCACGAGAAGTACAAGGCCAGCCTCTAAGAGAGATAAGAAAGAGGAGTAGTAACGTGTGCTGTTATCCAGGGAACCAGGGAGTCTAGACTTAGATAGCTGTGTCCACATGAATTGGTAATTCTGTTCAGGAGAGATGATCCAAGTCTATGGTTGACAGTGACTGCCTGGTGGTTTTGTGGAAGATGAGTCCCCTGCTGGACGGCTGGAAGGCTAAACCTCTCTAGGTCTTACTCCATGTCTGTTATGTCAGTGGCATTTGCTCATATACAACATAGATTATGATTCACGATAACCTGAGATGGCTGTATTTACAGAAAGCATGGGGGCAATCCCATGACTCCCAAATTGACTTTAGAATTATTAATATTAATTTTATGATTATATACATATTATGTATTTCAGAAATTCTAAAATACCTGTGAAGAAAATAAATACTTGTAAGGAATTATTCCAAGTGATGCCCTGAAGTCAAGCACTTTGGGGTTACTGTATCTGTTTTGGCTTAAGTACCCATGTATACATCATGTGCTTCAGCCAAGTTTTCTGTCTGATTTTTCCCTTGGTGGTGGGGGGCGGGGGGGCTACTCTTTTCTGAAGGGAAAGAAGGAGGAGTGGATCTGGGGGAGCAGGTAGTGGGGTGGGAGGAACTGGGAAGAGAGAAGGGAGAGGAAACTGTGGGATGTAATACATGAGAGGAGAAAGAATAAAAAAGGAAAAGCAAGTGAGCATTATTTCCCCATATTAGAAAAATCCCATGAAAGAATGACTTTTAGAGCTTCCCAGTAGTCCATTCCCCTAACAGTGCACACTTAGGTGACTTCAAACTTTCTTTCATAAATAATACTGTCTAAAAAATATGCGCTAGTAATCATCACACTTCTGTGTTGAAATAGATTCCTAGAAGTGGAGAAAGTAGGTTGGAAAGAGCCAAGCTCCTGGAAGCAACTTGCAGCATCCCAAGGGGTGCATTCAACAGGTGTCCCGCTTTTTGCTGTTTTGGTTTTTGAGGCAGTCTCACTGTGCAGCTCTGGCTGGTATGGATCTCAGCATGCGAAACAGGCTACCCTGGAACTCAGAGAGATCCCCCTGCTTCCTTCAAAATAACTAACGATGCTTCATTTCTGCTTTTCACCTGTCGCAATGCCTAGAATTTTACAAAGAATGATACTGACTTAGAAATGTAAGTAAGAAGATGGATTTCTATGGCAGTGTGTATCAAAGTTTTTCAAAGGTGATTCAGAAAATAATGGGGTAACCTTTGATCTATCATTAGAGGTAGGATTTGCGTATGGATTCTGGATGGGTTTGTACTTATAACTGAAGCTTTAGGTGAGTTCATTAACCCTCCTCTGTGGACTTCAGTTTCTTCATTTGTATAATGAGAATGATAATTATGCCAGCTTCCTAGGAGGGGCGGATCGCAGGAATTAATAATGTATGAAAAGCATTCTTAGAGAGGTCCCTAGTGCATTAGCTAGCATGCAGGTGTTAGCTGCGGGAGCCACTTTGTCAAACCAGAACTGAGAAGAAATGTGACAAGTAGTCTTTAAGGTTTTTCACACCCACAGTTAACCGAGAGACCAGGCAGAGGGCGACTGTGGCAGCACTCTCAGCTAACGAGCATGACCTGTCATCTCTGACTAACAAAGATTTTGATGTAGCTAATTTTCAGTAAGGATCTGACACTTGGCATCCCTTACCAGAATCTCAGGTGGTGCAGTGCTATGACCACAGACCACAGTTTGGCAAAGAAATAAAGGGAATACAAGTGCACTAACCCATATCATTCACTATAATGGCCCTTTAGGGTAGTATCAGTAATCGATGTATGTAAGGAAGCCATTTAACAGCTTCTCCCTCAAGTGCATATTTGAACTCTTGGTAAGGCAAGAGTTCACAGGCAACGTAAGCTGACAAGGTAAGGGGTACCAGAGCAGAGGAGAACCCAGGTCTCTAAACTCCAAAGCTAGTCCTCTTAACTTACATACAGAGTCACCATCATGGTGACTGGTCTCTGATAGCTCTGCTGCTTCCCCTTAGATTATATAGCTCAAGACTAGGTCTTTGTCTATACCAGATTGCTTCACATCTTTTAAAAGCAGCTTGCAAACAATACGGTGTCAATCCTGAGTTTAGATAGTCAGTAAGTAGTTCTCAACTGGAGACAGTCTTGTGTTAGGATCCATGTGACACTGTGTTAATAACACCTTTGGTTGTTGACACACGGGGTAGTTGGTGCTACCAGGCATCAAAGTGTCCAGGAATATTGCTAAACAGCCTTTAATGTAGAAAACGGTCCCCTTGGGATGGTTAGTTGTGACTGGCAACATTACTGGATCAAGAAAGAGAGAAAACTAGGTTCTGTAGTGCACATTTGTCATGCTAGCCTGGGCTACACAGTGAGTTGAAGGTCAGTTTAGACTGTGTAGTGAGTGAGACTCTGTTTAAAGGAGAATGCCTAGAACACTAGTAAAACCTCTGGGTAGTCTGCAAGGTCACAGAAGGTTAGAGGTAGATCATAAAGCTCACCCAGATGGAGTCATAGTGTGATAACACTGGGAGCTGAGGAAAACCCCTTCCTAGAGGCCTCTTTTGTCTGCTCTGGCTGCCTGACGTAAACTGTTCTCTCTCATGCCCTCTGCACCCTAAATCCGAATCAGTGAGTCAAAATGAACCCTTGGCCTTTAAGGTGTTTACAGCAAGGACTTTGGTCAAAGTGATAGAAAGGAACCAATACCACAACAAAGTATTATCTGCCTTAAAATGTCAGCCATGCCAAACGCTACCCAAAAATTCACAGGGAAGGAGGATTCAGTGCTGTGAGTAATTACCGTGCTAGTCTGTGTCCCCCCCCCCGCCCCCACAGAAGAGGTGAAAATAGTTTATTTCTTGTCTTGAAGAGTATATTTCCATCAGATAATCCCAATTGATAATCCCTTATCTCTGTGTCTCTTCCTGCTAACTTACCTTTTCTCTCCTCCACATTCTTTTCTACATGTTTCCTGTTGGGCTCGTTCTCCCATGGCGCTTCCATTCCTTTCCACTCACCTGTACCACATTCTCTCTTTCCCATGTTGTCTTTGTTGACATTTTTAGGAAGCAGCAGAGGATTTATAGTGTGGTCATTCTAAGTTTAAAGCCTGGCATTACTGCTTGATCAACCCGAGCCTGATGACCAGTTTCCTCATTTGTAATAGGTCTAGTGCTGTCCACCTCTTAACTGAGATATACTTTACACAGAATGCCCAGCACACAGTAGGCCTTCAGTAAGTATTAGCTCCCTATCTCTACTTCATGCTCTCTTCTTCACCTTTCCCTCTGGTTCAGTTTTATTTGCCTCAACTAGTAGCATCATAGAATTTCATTTTAGTAAATATTATTCTCTAAGATAAATTGTTTTATAATTCTCTAAGGAAAAAACCTCACCAACTTGTTGGGTTGTTGTTGTTGTTTGAGACAAGGTTTGTTTTGTTTTGTTTTGTTTTCCTTTTAAATGAAGATCTTAAGTTGATTTTCCCCAGTTTGTCACTAATTTTTGACAGGAGCAAAAATAATCCCATATGACATTTTCTCAATTCCCTACTTAGGAGAAATGATAAAGCAAGATTAAAGGGCCAACTAAAGACACCATGGCTGTCAGGCTGGCTCAGGGAGCATAAGTAGAAACCTTATCTTTGTCTGTGCCTCCGTGCACCTTAGTCTCCTGTCTTTAGTTTTGTCTGCTCTGGGCTCACAGCTCTTCGATAGTAACCACTTATCTGCAAAAAAACGTTAGTTATGGGTGTGCATGTAAGGGAATTGATAAGACATTTAAAAATTAGACTACATACATAAACTAAACTTTCAGTGAACTTGATAGAAAATATACTTTCTACTCTATAATCTAATTTTCTCTTGTATCTAAAGGGCTTTCCTTCTTTTCATTTAACATCATTGGCATCTGTGCTTAATCTTGGCACAGGAAGAGGAAATGACCTGCTTTGTGCCTGTTTTTTCCTACAGCAACAACGGCAGCTTATCAGAATTCTGATCAAAGGAAAACATAGCACAAGTATTTTGAACTTAGGAAAAATGAAGACCAAAATCATTAATATCTACTATTGGAACATTCTTAAGAAAATTAAATTTTTGTTATATTTCCTTTGATATATTTCTCTGTAATACCAGAAGGAATTAAAGGAATTCCCTGTAGGGAAAAATAGGGAATATTTTTCGTTCTTCCAATTAGTAAAAATTATTTTTAATCCCTTTGTTCACATTTTTACCTTTAGATGTGCAGAATGCCTACAGAGGTAGAGAATTTAAATCTGAGGTCTTGCATATTGCCAATTCCCTCAATCTGATCCAGAATTTCTCATCCCATAGTTTCCAGAGGTAATTTTTTTTATACAAGAAAGTATTCTCACACTGCTACAAAGTGAGACTTGAGAAGGAAAGTCACATTGTAGGAAAACTGTGACTTTGGCTAGTTTATTATTCCATCACCAATTCATACAAAGTCTTTTGGTGAGAAACCTGATCTGGCTCCCTGTGAGTAGATGCTGTGACTGTCCAGACTGTAAGATACACTAGTGTATCACAGGAAGAACGCAGGAAACGTGCCTAACAGGCTGAGTATCTGTCTGCTGAATACCTCAAGTCCTCCAAGACAGTTTACAGTCACAACTCAAGTACACAGGAAACTGTGCATTCATTACCCTTAGGCAGAGCGTATAAGGTATATTAGAAAATGAATACACTTGATATTTAGTTCTTTCCCCTTTATTTATTGTATTGATTAGTTTTATTACAGTGCATTTTACACTGTAATGAATATGGCATAACATTGTGATATTTCTGGATGTTTCTTAATCTTATAGAGTCAAAGTCTTTAGGCACCCTATATTTGTTTACTGTTGTTAAAACTTTGGTTGTTCTAAAAACCAGGCCATATCCTAAAAGTGGGCTTTTCCTATCCACTTATATCATACTGAACATCTCATGTTTAGAAAATTATTACAATGAGTATATCCTAGAAGGTTTTCTGCTTTGTTTGTTGTTTGGTTTTGTGTTTGCTTGCATTTGTTTCCTTGATAGCTTTTTAATCTAGTCAATCAAAAACTTGGAGTGAGTCACCTATTTGCCAGGCCCTGGTCTAGGCTGCCATTCAAGTAAACAAACTTTCTCCTCTAATTAATCTGGTACTATGTATGGGGCGAGGGGAGACTGTGCATGAAGGCACTAGTCACTCAGTGAATTACAGGTGCTGTGAGAAAATGAAAGCACACAAGGTGGCTAGTGGTGGGTGTGGAGGGACTGCTGTCTAGAATGGGTGAGCACACACAGAGGGGTCCACTGAGTGATGGCTGATCCTACTCAGTTGGGCTTTGCTCTGACTCATCAGGAGGGTAGAGCCAAGTAGGAGGCTGCGTCTTAGTAACTGGGCTAGCACAGCTCCCCAGTCCAGGTTCTCACCATCCATTCGCTTCTCTATCTTACACTACTATTTTACTCCTATTTCTCCTGTAGCAAGTTCAAATCCTTCTGGAAAGATCAAAGGGTAAGTAAGTCATGAATGCTTTTTAATTATTACGATCAGCACTATGTACATGCAAGGGTACGTGTGATAGTGAAGGTTAGACAACAGCTTTGTGGAGTCAGTTCCACCCATCCAGCTTAGTGTGCGTTCTGAGATTGTGCACACATTGCTGGCTTGTGTGGCAAGCACCTTTGCTTACTACATTTTGAGTCATCTTCCTGGTCTCTGAAGTTGTTTTAGTCGGTTTCTCTCCCTTTTCCCTTCTTCCTTTCTACCTACCTATCTTCCTTTTCTTTTCTTTCTTACTGTATTTCTTGAAGGGTTGGAGAAATTGCTCAGTGAATCGTTAAGAGAGTTTGCCACTGAATTTGGTGTGGTTTGTTTGCACCAGCACATTGTGTGGGTGGCTCAAGACTACCTATAGTTCCAGGGGTCTGATACCCTTCTCTGGTCTCAGTGGGCACCTGCTACCGTGTGATGTACACGTATTTAGGTGTAAATAAGTACACATAAAATAATAAATCTACTCTAAATACATTTCTTGAGTTATAATCATACTTCATAATGTATTTGTTAAAAATTTGTTCTGTTTTTAATGCCTGGTTATAACTTTGGCAGTAAAAGGTTTAGAGGTCTGATTCCTTGTTGAGAAGGGATGCGGGTGAGAAAGAAGATATGCTATTTTGAGATTTCTGCCTCTCCAGAGCCTCATGATAGATTTTCTATTCCTGAGACTTACATGTGTGCATACACATGAACACACAAAGCTTTAAACCTAGGTTCCACATATAAGAGACAACACTATGTCTTTTTTTTTTTTTTGAGTCCGACTTATTTCTCTTAACATAATGGTTTTTCCAGTTCCAGCTATTTTCTGTAAATGTCAGTTTTACTTTTCATTTCCTAATTGGTAAGGATGCTAAACACTTTTTCAAGTTTTTTTGCCATATGCTTTTCCTTTTTTTTTTTTTAAAGTTTATTGCTTCATCTATTGACTGATAGTTGGGTTAGGTATTTAACTTTTGCAGTTCTTTATATGTCCTTGCTGTTAATCTCATCTGATGTGTAATCAGTAAAGACTTTTTCCCCCTTATCAAACTGTATTTAGAGTGAGCAGAAACAGCCTGGTACTGGCTATAAACTTACCTCTTAGAATTGTCTTTACTTCATTATAAAAGTTCTAGTAAGTTGTGCTTTTATTTTCAATTGATTCTATGAAATTTTAAATTGCCTTTGGTCATTCAAGAGTGTTTTGTTTGTGTCTAAGCATTTGTACAGTTTCTGTGTTCCCAGTGTGTGTGTATATGTGTGTGTGTGTATTTATTTGTATATATCTTGTACATATATAGGTGTATGCATTCACATGTGTGGAAAGCAAAGGTCCACTTTGGGTGTTATTCCTTAGGACAGTGATCCACTTTGTGTTTTGGACCTGGAGGTCACCAATCACCAATCAGCTCAGCTGGCTGGCCAGAGCATCCCCAGGGAAACCTAGAGTCCCTAAGTCTCCATGCTAGAGTTACACATCTATCAAGCACACCTGGCGTTCTGTGTAGGTGCAAGAGCCAAGCCTGAGCTCTCATGCTTGAACCAAGCACTTTACCTCATTGGGCAGCTTTGCAGCCTGTCTGTGGTCTTTCTTCCTAAAGCTTTCTACTTCTCTTCCACTGTGACCCAATAAGGTGCAAGAAATTATTTTAATTACCTTACATTTGTTAAAGCTTGGTGTTTGACCAAAAGTTCATTCTTACTGAGAAAAATGTGTATTCTATATCTGTTTGGGGGAATATTCTGAAAATATCTCTTAGTTCCGTTTGATTTGTTTTAATTCAACTGATATTTCCTTGTTTTTTCGTTTTAGTGACCAAACTGGAGATGAGAATGGCATGAGGGCATCACCCTTGCTTTTATATCTAGCTCCATTTGACCTTATGTCCATTATAGCCCTTGTTTGTTTTATGAAACTGGAAACCCCAACATTAGGAGTACAAGCTTTATATATTCTTGAGTAATTATTCATCTTATTAATATGTGGTAGCTTCCTTTAGCTTTTCTTAGGACTTTTGGGTTGATATCTGCCGTACCAAATATCAAAAGAGCCATCTATGCCAGCATGTCTGGGGTTTCCATTCACTTCACGTTCTTATGAGAGTCTTTCTTCCTTCTCTTGTGAGCTACTCCTTAAGTATTTTCTGCAGTGCTGGCTATAGCATTGTCCAACCTTATTTTGACATAAGTGGTTGAGTAAGGGAGTTTTCACCAATCAGGTTAGGACCTGGGAAGATGAATGTAGTTTAACCTTGCCAGTGAGATGAAGAAATTGTCATTGAGATGTCTGGACTCAGACATCTGTTCCCTTACAAGTGATCCTTGAGACGTCTGGACTCAGAAAACTGTTTCCTTGTAGTAGAAGCAGTTCAGCTATTGGGAAGTCCCCAGCTTTTCTAGGGCCTGGGATCTTGAATTCAGTTTCTCCCTGTGATTAACTGGAGTCTGAAAATGAAATGGTAGTACTTAAAATAAGTTTCTTTTGCTTGTCCCAACACTCGGTAACAAGCAACTGGGAACCACCTTGATGTGGGTGCTGGGAGCTGAATGGGGGTCCCCTGGAAAAACAGCAAGTACTTTTAACCACTGAGCCATCTCTCCAGCCCCAGACTTTTATTTTTGATATCTTAAAGTGTAACATGGTATGGAGAAATTCTAACTTGGTCATAACTCTTTGGGGTTCTACATGTTTCTTGTATTTGAATGTTGTGTCTTTCTCTAAATTTGGGAGGACTGCCTGCTATAATTTCACTGAATAGATTCACTGTATCTTTAATGTTTATCTTCCCTCCATCTTATGTATACTTAGCTTTGATCATGTCCCAAAATTTTTGATTACTTCAGTCAGGCTTGTTTTTCCCCCTTGATGTTTGCATGCACTGTTCCTTCAACCCTGTCCTCCACTCCTCAGTCTCTCCTCTCTCTGTTCTTTCCTTTGCCTGGCCACGCGTGTTGCCAATGCCATTCTGTGTGTTTATTTGATTCACCTGTTTCTTTTCCAACTTTTCTATTTGGTGGTTTGGGTTTGTTTGGTTTCTTGGGGAATAGGTTTGTTGTTGTTTTCTTTCAAAGATCTCAATTTCTATGCTGGATTCACCTTTCATTTTGGTTACTTTTTCATTCATATTGCTTATTTTTTCCTTCGTTGGGTTTTCCTTCTCTGTTGCTGGCTTTCCTCTCCAGGTGTTAAGCTAAATCTGTTTGCTTCTTTGTGCCTTTCTTCAGATAATTGAACATTTGTACCAGAAAACTAGTGAAATTTTCATCAAGCAGTTTACTTATTTCAGTATCTTCGAGTTCAGTACTTGAGGAGTTATGATCTTCTGGGAGAGTCTTTTTCTTATTTCTCAAATTCCTCTGTTTCAATTTGAACATTTTCTTGTTTGGCTATCCCTTCTGGTGTTTTGACATGGGATCTGGCTGAGCAGATGACTGAGCAGGCTCAGTCCCCAGGACTGCCCACAAGGAGATAGTAAGCCGCTGTGTCAGCAACATCTGCCTACCTGAGAGGAAGATACACTTAAAACACTTAGCATCACATGATGTTTGGAAGTGAATGAATGAGAGAAAGGAAGATGACATGGAAAAGGAAGAGGCAGAGAAGCAACGTTAAATAGGGAAGAAAAGAGTAGGATGTCATTGACGGGAAGAGAAAAGAACAAGAGATGGAGGCAAAAGGGGGAAATCAAAACCAAGACATCTCAATAATGAAAGTTCAATAATGAAAATTAGATAAATGTAAAAAAGGAGCAAAAAGTAAAGCCAAAGCGCTACTACTTGTTGAGGAAGATATAGGGGAATTGTGGGGTACAAAGGCTGAAAAAGGCAAGAGGGCTAAGAAAAAGAGACTGCCCGATAAAGTGTAAGTAATGTTAGATAAATGTATGAGGGGAAATAACAAAAAATAAAATGTAATACATAACAGTAAAATCCTGCTAAACACTGAGTAAAAATAGTAGATAGGAATCTTAAGAGTCAAAAAAAGATATCCACAAGATAGTGGAAACGTCAGTTTAAAGCTCAGTGTAGGGGGGCAGCAGTTGAACCTGTGGATTCTTGGTCTCACCCCCCCCTCTTTCTTCCCCTCTCCCCCTCCACCTCTCTCCCTCTTCCCTCCCCCCATACCAGGGACCTCTGAACAGTTCCTCTGTATGGCTAATGTTTCAGCTAGAGGGTATCCTTCAAGTGCATCAGGAATGTGGGAGGCAGTCCCAGCAGTGAGGTTGGCATATGCATGGGACTATCTTCATCCTGTCAAGTGTTCAGAACTCCACTGGAGTGATGTAGCCTTTGGTACCAAGTACACTCTAGAAACTATTAAGCATTCAAGTACTTCAGCAGTGAATAAGAGATAAGGTGGCTCCAGGGTTTGATCTGCCCACTGGCCTTGGACTCTAAGCTTTCTGACACCAGGGTTATTCTCAGCTGATGAAAGCTGTGGTCCACCTGACAGTGAAGTTCTGTTGTTCTGTGTACTTCCCTGCCTGAGCCAGCTTCCTCCCATCTGTACCTTTGGTTTGTCAGTATCTGACTCTAGGTCTTCTAACTCTCTCTCACCCAGCAATTGTACCAAGCTGAATGAAGTCTCCCTGACTTGGTCAGAGGCCTGTATGGTCAGTTTTTAACAGTACTTCCTCTCTCAGGATGGTTCCAGGCCCTAAAAATGAGGTTTCTCTCTACTACTGACCTATATGCCAGAGAAATCACTGTGTAGCCAAAACCCACAAGTGGGTTTGAGGATGGTGAAAGCCATGGACTTGTCCTGAGGGTAGGGATACCCAGCTTTTATCTGGTTTACCTTTTGGAGGCCATTGTTTCCCCTCCTTGTCCAAGGAGCATGGCAGAAGCTGAGTTCAAGTACACTACATTGCCCATCCTATTTTTCTGATCTTTTCTGGTACGTTTCTGTTCCCTTTGTGGGCTTCCCAAGATCTTCCTTTATTTCTCTCTTTGGGATATGGTGCATTTGTTCATATTCTGACTCTGCTTCATCGGCTCACACAGAGGCAACGCTAACCTGCCATCCCATTCAGGCACAAGCCCTTCACTCACTCACTGTTCACTTCTCTTTATCTACAAGGGTAGATCCCTGCAGATCCTTTAGTGCTATAAATAATGAAAAGCCATTAAAACCGGTTTCTCCCAATTAGTCAAATGATTGATAAGTGAGACATTTTACTTAATAAGAATTGCACAGTTGTTATTTCAGAACAGCAAAGAAAAGAATCAGCCAAGTCACTAGACTTGACAGAAAGATGAGTTCACAGCAAGAAGCTTCTATGGTATAGGATGTAACGAGCAACTCCAAACATTGCTATAGCAATAGTACTTGTGTAAGCTTTGAAAAATTGTCAGGCTTTGAAGTACTGTTGACTTTGAGTAAACAAATCATAATATAGGCCTTAGAAAAGAAATGAATTTAAAAGGAACTTAATTCTAGCACTGACCATTTATAGTTGAATATTTCTTATAAATGTCCCAGGACATTCTAAAATGGGAGCAACAGAGCTTATAAACATCTGTAAACTGTATTTTCTTGGCTTAGATACAAACTGGAAAACTCTATCCTAAACCTCAACAGAAGTGTGTTTACAAATCATAAATTTTAAAAACTGTTTTCAGTATATTACATTCAGATAGCCCAAACAGCAGCGTCAGTGCTTTTAGGAGTTAGCCTTCATCTAGGTAAAATGTTCTGGCATCCTCCAAAGAGAAGTGTAACTTGCCTAGTAGTCTTCAGTTTTAGTTCAAATCAAGATCTTTTCTTTTTCTTTTTTTACTATAGGAATAAAAAGTATATGTTACAGTATAAAATATATGCATTGACTCAGAGAAATGGCTCAGTGGGCAAAGCACTTGGTGTGCAAGTCTGATAACCTGTATTTGGATACCCCAGAACCCACAGTCTAAAAAGCTGATACAGTAGCATATACAGCTGCTATCTTAGTAGGCACCTGAGACAGAAGAATTGCCAGATTGGGGGCCAATTAGACGGGTGTATGCAGCAGTGAATAACAACAAAGTCCCTGTCCTAAACAAGGCAGTGAGGGAAACCTGAAGCTGTCCTCCGACCCCCATACCCATGCCGTGCACTCATGCACACTTCCACATACAAACACACAGACAGACCGACAGACAACAAAGCATAAACATGTACATAGGAAGATAGAATAGTAAATTGAATCTTAAACAGAAATAGTATGTTTAGGAAGGAGAATATAAGAGTGAAAAAGATTTGGGTCAATTCACATGAGAAATTGGATACAGGTAATGAGAGGTGACTGAAAGGATGCAGGAGTGTGGGGAAAGTATTAGGAACCATGAGACATGCTCTTATACCAACATATCTGGACACAGTGTCTACCAGTACCACAGAACAGGGAGACTGGGAGCCCTTGGAGAGGAACGAGGAAGGGCAAGTGTCTAAACTCGTAACTGTAATGGTAGACTAAGGTTCTAGGTTGCAAGGAGAAAATACAAGCCAAAAGAACCCAAGGTACAAGTAAATCAGAGGCTTTCAAAATTCATAACTGCTTAATAAAGACAGTCATGAGCCCCTTATTATAATGTTATAAACTATTGTTGCTTTGCCTGTGTGTCTCCTCCCAAGAAGGTAACAAGACATTTTTTTAAAGCAACCTTTCTTTTGAGAAATTGAGTGGAATAGTAGAGTGGATTAAGTGGAAAAAGAGAAGACCTAAGTACAAAAGGCCTTAGTAAGTAACTCCCAAGTTCTTTTTTTCATTTTTCTTGCTCTTTCTTTTTTATCTCTGTGTAATTTTAATGGATTAAAAAAAAAACAAAACTAGATGCCTGTAGGCAGCCTCACCATGATCCCTGGAGCTCCCTCTGCAGAAGTTCTCAGCTCTGAGCTATCATTAAGTATATTACTACAAAGTCAAGAAAAGTTTGGTGGGGGAAGAGATGGTAGTTATTTCTGGTTGACTGAAATACATTTCTCTCTTTACTATATATAGTTAGGAAACTGGAATATTACCAGCTTCTGATGTCTCTCATGCTTCTAGTCTTTAAGAAAAATAAAATGGAAGAAATTAATCCTTGCAAGTAATTAAATATTGAAGTAAAGGTTGGTTGATTGGTTGTCAAGGGTTGTTTTTTTTTTTTTCTTCTCCAAAAGAAAGATATGTACCCAACTAAATAAAGAAGCAAGGCCATGAAGAATTAGATTTTGCTTAAAGAAGATTATGTGGTAGAGGTGATCGAGTTGTTTTCTAGTCCACAAATAAATTGATCAGCCCTGCAGAAGGGATAAATAGGATAACAGTCTCCCTTTGACAGGACAACATTAGGTTTTCAAAAGAATCCTGTTGTACCATCTGGCAAGTTGAAATTGCAAGTTGTTCTAAAGTCCTTTCAGTTAGGGGTTTTGTTTGTTTGTTTGTATTCTATTGTTTTTTTTTTCTTTTTTGTCAACCACAGAATAGTTTGTGCTATAATACAAAGACAGTTAAACACCTCATCTTTAAAGATATAAACCTAAATATTTTAATATTAAGATTTTGCCGACTCCTTTCAAATTGATTTTTATTCAAGTTAATAGAAAAGCATTTTGTAACTTTTAAAATATCACATTTTGGTCAAAAATATTCTTACTTAACACTTAAGAACGGTGTTTTGGCATTTGAGTGACACCACACTCGATCACTGTTCCCCATCAAGGTGCAGCATTAGCATCTCCATGCCAATGTGTGATGGAGAGCAAGAATTTCACCTGGAAAGGTGTCCTCCAATGTCTCTCTTCCTCTTCGCTCCCGGCACCCTTACAGAGCTCTTTTCTGTGTAGGCACGGCCAGTGGGGCCAGGCCTGTGTCTCTCCGGCCGGCCTCCCCTGACAAACGGAATATAATTCACAAAAGGGCATACAAAAGAAACAAAGTAGTTTTATGATATATTTTTAAAACCGCACCAAGCTGGACACACACCTTTAACCCCAGCATTCAGGAGGCAAAGGCAAGTACATCTCTTACGAGCTGGAGGCCATCCTGGTCTACAAAGTAAGTCCCTGTCTCAAAAAAAAAAAAAAATTGAAGGCAATCATACTTAGAGAATGAAAATCGAGGAGGCTGTATGGGTCTATGCTAGATCCTCTACATATATGTTATGGTTGTTTGTCTTGATCACCTAACAGTGGGAACGGACTGTCTCTGACTCTTTGCTTGCTTTGGGGATCTTTTTCTATCTAATGGGTTGCCTTGTCCATCTTTAATATGAGAGGATGTTCCTAATTTTATTGTTAACTTTGTTATGCCTTTCAGGGTTACACAGGACTGCTAGAGAGTGTTCTCAGCAAGGCACTGACAGCCCTTGTTTGTTCATGATTGAAAACATACAGAGAAATATAAGAGTGACCCAGCTAATTCAAAATCCTTTTAAATGTTTTCTTTTATAATGTGTGAGTGTGTATGTATATATGTTGTATGTGTGTGTGATATCCTAACTAACTTTGATATCCCTGGGAGGTCTGTTCTTTTCTGAAGGGGATTAGAGGAGGAGTGGATCTGGGGAAGGGGGGGGGGAATAGGAGAAGAGGAGGGAGGAAAAACTGAGGTTAGGATGTAACATACAAGAGAAGAAGAGGAAGAGAAAGAAGAAAACAAGAAAAAGAAGGAAGATGAGAAGGAAGAGGAGGAGAGAGAAGAGAGAATGTTAAAAAAAAACAAAGAACTTACTTAGTAGGTTTTTCTTATGAAAATTCTGGAGTTGATAATACAGTAATCCAGGCATAGGTAAAATAAAACTATAAAATCTCAAGATCAGTCGGGTAATTTCAGTCACATCAACAAACAGGAAATAGGGATATTGAGAAAGAGAAGGTTGTATGTAGGTGTAGATTTTTCAAAATAAGGGTTCTTAAATGCTTTAAGCCCTTTTCTAGCCCACCACCCACCAGAGGTAGTGGAAAGGAAAGGTTAGTAGAGCAAAGGAGGATGTGGACCTGTTTAGAAACAGTTCTTTGGAGAAAATCCAATCTGTGTTGTAAAGATACTCAGCAGTTCAGTTCATATGAATCGGTAGCAGCAGCTCAATCTACTGGCAAACACTACTCACGAATCAGCAATGGCAGGTCAGTCCAGAAGAAACCACCAGGCTCTGCTAATCGGCCTGAGTCTGCGGAAGCAGCAAGTAGCCACTAGAACACCACCAGAAGTTTTTTGGTGCATTTCTCAATAAAGTCACGACAAACAATGACCATCAAAAAATGTCAAGGCTAACCAGTATCAATACAGTGTCATCAGCAAAGACCAGCATCAGCAAAGCCCAATGATGACCAACAAAGAGTGATAAGGTGAACCAATGCCACTGTCTGTTGGGTTATACTTACACCCTTTCCAAACATCACGTGTTCTCTTAAGCATCTGCCCTAGCAAGACATAATATACCCCTTTCCAGGCTACTTCCAGGAAAACACATGTCTGTTCTCAGCAAAACATCCTCCCACATGTCTGCTTCAGCAAAAACATCCTCTCATAAGACAGTTTCCAGAACAGAACATCACATGACACAACTGAGTCTCCAAAGAATTGGAGACCAAAAATTTCCACTTCAGAAGATATAATATTTAAAATAAAACTTCTACAACTTGATGAAAAATTCTAAAGTATACACATAATTCAGGCAAATCTACATACTATAAACATGAAGGGATAAAATGTGTGGTTAAAGTGCTGAAAGTCAGAAAACCCTAAAAGCAACCAGAGAAAAATAACTCACCACATACCGAGAAGCTCAGTGAAGCTAACAGCAGATTGATCAGAAATTGTCAGGTAAGTGAAGAGAGCGGCTGAGAGATCTGAGCATGTCAGTGACGCCGAAAAAAACCTCACCTTCAAATGAGTAAAGCTCGGTTCACACGCTGTCACCCTGCTCAGAAAGGATTTCTCTTTTATTTGGTATACATCCTGGTGTAAATTCACCTTCCTCATTATGACTTCCATGGGCTCATGTCACCAAAGATAAATCCAGCCTGAGTGTTTACTGCTATAGTCATATGTGTTCTCTGAATATTTACAGCAATGGCTTGTCTGCTTATTTGTATGCAGTATTTTAAAACAGTGCCTTCTTTTTATTAGTAGGCTTATGGAACCTGACCTTTTTCTTCATGGTTTCTAAAGTATGAAAGTGATGTAATTATTTTAAGGACTTTTCTCAAAAATCTTATTTAAAAATTTACCTTTAGTTTGTTACCATTAACGATTTTGAGGACAGCAAGATGGCTCAACCAGGAAAGCTGCCTGCCTGTTACACAAGCCTAGTGCCATAAGTTCAGTCCCCAGAACTGAAAAAGGTGAACGGAGAGGACCAGCTACACAAAATCACTCTCTGACCACCACACATCTACCATGTATATACCCATACAAGCATCACTCATGCACATCTACACCCTCTATACACACACACACACACACACACAGATACACACTCACACGTGATAAAGGAAAACATTTAAAAGGATTTTGAATCAGCTGGGCCACTCTTATATTTCTCTGTATGTCTTCAATCATGAACAAACAAGGGCTGTCAATGCCTTGCTGAGAACACTCTCTAGTAGCCCTGTGTAACCCTGAAAGGAGCCGTCTATTTGACAAATGGTCTTCATTGGAGCCTCACACACAAAGAAGAAAGTCTGGCAGAGACGCAGATGATTGATGTCAGAGCAGGGAAAGCTCCGTGTGCCCTTGTGCCTCGGGTTACTGTTCGTGTGTGCAGTAGACTTTCTTATTCCAGTCCTGCCAGGAGAACTTGCTTCATGCTGGATAGAAGGCTTGGGGTCCTTTCTCCTTCTTTTTCTTTCTCTCTTCCTTTCTGTCTTCTCTATCTTTTGACATTTTAATGCGGATTCCAGTCACTATAAGCTATGAAACTGTACACGTCTACAGATAGCTTTACCTCACTTAAATTTTTGCACAAGATGAAAATAAGCTTGAATAATTTTCCTGGTTAATAAACTTACTTTAAAACTGAGAGAAAAGATGTAAAGTAAGAATCCTACTGATGCTCAGTTTGCTCTGTTAATGAGTAAAGTGTTCTTCTGTAAAACAAATTACCTTAGCCTTTGATTTTCAGAGATGAAATATATAAGATGTATCTGAAAACTGAGGTATTCAGCACTAATTAGGAACTGGCTGTGTATGGGACTAGGGTGTGGCCCACAGACCTGTCTGTGCTGAGCGTGAGTGGCAGCTTCTTCACCTCTAACAAGTTAATCAAGGTAGCATAGTGTTTACAATTGCAAAGGAAATCAAAGATTCTTCATAGTAGGTGCTCCGTGTCTCCACTTCCGCTCCATCATTAATAGTGCTACTGGTATCACAGTTACCCTGGAGGTAACCACCTCAGAAATATACAAGGGCCCTCCCCAAAACTCCTCTATAGATGCAGAGAGCTCAGACTGGGGCCCACTAGACCTTGCTAGTTTAGCAACATGGCCCTTTTCCTCCCTGTGCTTGTAGGTGGCCTCCTTGAATTGTTTGAACTGCAGTTTGTTGTAGGAATCTAATGTTTTCCTAGAGTTGTACTTGTGAATACAGGGTTTTTTTGGGGGGAGGGGGCATTATCCTAGTAACCTTTTAGTTGGCCACACTGAGCAATACTGTAGTGAGGTAGCAAAATTTAGTACTCATTAAATTTGTCTGATACTTATTTTGTTCATTGTACTTATTTTCTCCAATGTGTATATATTTGAAAAAATATATCTTTGTATTTGTTTGAAAATATTGAATTTGTAATATATTCTATTTATATATATATACTTATATATGTAATATTTATACCTAATATATAATATAATGTAATATGATATAATATTTTAATAGAATCCAGCTACAATAACTACAACTTGCCCAAATTTACTTGTACGACCTTGCCATCTCAGTGGCAACTCAAGGCAGCTCCTACAGGGTCCTTTTGTCTGCCTTTGCTGCACTGAGACTCACAGTTAACGAACTCCCTGCTGGAATAAAGTGCTACAACACCCCCTCTTTTCCTGAAAACCCCAGGCACATTCATAGACTTAGTTCATTTTATAAGGACATTAAAATAAACACCTATTGTATCTGATCTGGATGCTTTGTTCATATTAAGCCCACAAAATACAGAAGGAAAAAAAAACCTTAGAACCCTTCAAGAACTACCCAAAGTACAATGAACGAGTCCATAGAAAACAATTGATTCTAAACTTTTAAAAATAATAACATTAAAAAATAAACCAAAACCACTATTAACATTATTAAACACTAGAGAAATCAAGATGTGGACCCAGAACAATTGCAAAGTAAATCAAAGGTTCTTCAGATGCTGCTATGGAGGGAAATGGCTTCATATCAGACAAGGGCAAATGTGCATGTTTTAATGTGCTATTAGGTGTCATGGAACACATACGAGAATGAGGAGCTAATAAGCATAAGATTAATCCAAACAAATTACCTTCTCTATTTGTCTGTGTGGTGTCTCTCTGGACTTTCTATTGTTAGAATCTAATAGGAGCCAGAATTCAGAAGTGTTTGCAAAATTCCAAAGGATTATTCTATTAGTCAGTTTTCCATTACTGTCATGAAATAGCAGAGACAGGCTAAAAAGAAAGCATGGTGTATTTAGCTAGTGGTTTTGGATCCCAGAAATGAAAATGAACTGATAGAGGCAGATTCATGTTCCCCGTGGCTGTCTTCCCTCAAGGTAGAATGCAGTCTCGGGAGCAGTGGTTGCGTGGTGGGACAGGGATATAGACAAAGCGTGGTTGGAACAAGGTCCAAGTCTTTCCTAACAACTCACGGGAAAGAATTAATAACCAATTTTTAAAACAAACTCCCAGTCAGCATAACCTCCCTACTAAGCTCCACCTATGAAAGCTTGAACTCCTGACATCTGTCATACTAAAGACCATGGCCTCAACACATAAACCTTTGAAGAAATAAATATTAAAGCCACAGAAGCGGGGTGGAAATATTAGGAACTAGCGTAGTGTTCTAAATTGTAGAAAGATGGGGCAGTAACAATACACTTTGAATACAGTTGAGTATACATGGAGATTTTCTGCAGCTCTGAGAAAGTGGACTTTTGGTCTTGTATAAAATTAATCCTATTTCAAAACTTTGTTTCCCCCTGATGATATTAACAGGAAGCATTTACAGTCTCAGTAATGTTTTGACAGGAAGCTGTGCAAGAGCCCCCACATCAGCCTTCATAGCTAGCAGAAGCTTGATCACAACAGCAATGGCTGAGAACAGTAACTGGTCATTCTCCAGCCAGCTGAGCTTCAACTGTTAAAACTTTAGTTCACAGACACCAGGCTAGAGTGACCAGGAAGCCTGTGCTTCATGAAACAGGAGAGCAGCAGAAAGGGGCTCTGCAACCAGGCTCTCGAGACAGAGGAGAACATCATTCTTTACACAGGCGCCTCCGTGCAATTCCAGGATCTGGGGAGTGAGTGAAGGTGGATGAATCAGACAATGATCTAGTGGGTATTTAGTCAGTGCTTTCTCTCTTCTTGAAAGGAGGGATAGACAGAGGCCAATCCAAAGGAACATCCCACTGTCTGAACACTGGGAATTTGTTCTGTGACACAAAGTTATTATCTTATATTCTTGGAGATCAGGACTCCAGATCACAAGGAAATGTTCCTTTCAGAGATACTAGCCTGTCCTTTTTCTCCTCCTGTGTCACAGGCTGCCGATAGTCATGCTATGAGCCACTGCTCATGACTCCTCCCTTCATCTTCCAGCAAGAAACACAGCATCTTACCAACTCTCTATTAAAACGGTTCCTGTGTTAGGTCAGTCCGTGAGGCAGGTTGGGGTGGCTCCTTCTCAGAGTCAAGGCCTTACTTGCATCTGTAGACTTCCTCTGCCATGTGACGTTATATACTCATGAGTTGTGGACAGCTTTATTAGTGTTTATGAAATAATTACCAGAAGTGTGTGCCCAGTTATTTGGAGAAGATAGTAAGATCATTGTTATTAGATATATTTACATGTTTCTTATGTCCATATCTTGGTTTGTCTTTTTTTTAAGGATATTGAAGAACCACAGAACCACTCTGGCGAACCCATTGGAGATGACTACAAAAAGATGGGAACACTTTTTGGTGAACTGAACAAAAACCTCCTCAACATGGGCTTCACAAGGATGTATTTTGGAGAACGAATTGTGGAACCAGTAGTGGTCCTTTTCTTTTGGCTTATGCTATGGTTCCTGGGCCTGCAAGCCCTTGGACTCGTTGCTGTTCTTTGCCTTGTCATTATTTATGTACAGCAGTAAAACACTGGACATTTGATAGCCATATATGTAACTGATATACACTTGGGCTTTTTGAAAGCCAAAATAGTTTGACATATTTCCTATTGTGTACTGGCTATTTTGTAATTTAAATTATAAATGAGTGTTCTTTAAAACTCAACTCTTTGTTACAACAAGGATGAATATATATATTTTTGACTATATATTAGCCTATTAAAACTCTTTTTCACTCCTGTGATCTGTACCTACTGTTAGATACTGCTTTCCCATGCCAAATCTGAATATCACGAAACAGCAACAGGGCAAATAGTGTGGCATGGGGTTGCAGTGAGATGGTGTAGTTCTTGTAAAGTTACAATAAAGACATGTTGAAAGGAAAAGAGACATGTAGCTAAGAATAAGTTTTAATTGGAAAACTCTTCCACCTGCACCTCAGTTGAAAAATCCCATTTTGGGAATATATTTGTCTCTGTTATCTCTGCGTAGTCCAAAACAAAGTAAATGGTTCTGCTGTCGTGCTGCAAAGGTGAGAACGCTCGTGTCTTCAAACTGAAAATAATATATTTATTATTGTTGGTAACGTTTTTGGGTTAAATATAAGTTTTTATATGTTGTACTCAGGCCTTCATGAGATTGTAAAGTTAGAGATGATTCTGGTGCTAACTTCTTTTTGTGAGTTCCACGGCCGGGTGCCTGGCAGTGTCTGCCATACTGTCCCTAGCCGCTTGCATGTTTTTTTCTAGAGACATTTTCAGTGCATTTCTTCCCCAAAAGTTCATAATTTTATAGTTCTTTTCTAATAATTACTCTGAGATGTAAACAGTGCATTTTCTGTCATGGCATGGAGTTTTCCTCCCAAAAGAGTAATTTCTATCTATTTAAAAAAAAAATCAAATAAATTTTCTTTGATATCTGTATTGAAGAGTACAAAATTCAGAATAAAATCACATGTTTAAATCTAGAACTCAGTAGCCACTCATAATATTCTAGGATTAAAGCCAATTGTCTAGTCATGTTTCTAATGTATAGTATGGGGTTTTATTATACTGAAACAAGCATTTCTTTAAATACATTTTGAAAATGAAAAATGACTTTGATATTTTTGGTTTTCTTAAAGAAACTAAAAGGTTACACTTTTGTTTAAGAGTCGTCTATTTGAACAAAGAAATTTAAATACAAAAGTGAGGTGGTGAGACATTTTTGTTTGACAGGGCATTAACTAAACCCTGCTTAGTTAACTTAGTTAAAGCGTGTCTATTAGGCCATTTTGTAACGTTCTTACCCATGCAATTTTAAACACTATTCTGCAAGAAATTCTGAAGCAGAATAGTGTGAGAACATTGAACTTGGCCTTCTGAAATCAGTAATCCTGCACAAAATAATAAGAATTCAGGAGCACAGACTATATTGTGCATCTCTAGATTGTACATAAACATAGGCCTTTACATTTGGCTTTTCAAAAACCAAAGTTTGTACTATATCATTGGGTTTTTATTTTGTTTACAATATTCTTGTGTTTACCTTTGCGAGCTGACTATCAGTGTCGGGTGTTCGGAGAAAGGTCTCCTTTGTATACAGTAGGATTGCAAGGTTCCAATAGAATCCATGAGATTTTGCATATGTGCACAAAATGCTAACGAGTACATTCTTTCCTAGTGCTACCAGGAAAGCCAGTTTCCTTTTGGAATGCAAAATAAAAGATGCAGTGCACATAATAGCAGCTCTGGTTCTACCCGTGCTTCTTGTCATAAGTGCTCTAAAAGAAGTCTGAGTGTGTATTACGTAATAGCCCGACACTGTGTGTGTGCGCACTGGTGTCAATGGATATATATATATATATTAGAGGAGAAAACAGGGTGCATTTGATGGCTTTGCCTCCACATACATTATGGATGAATGTAGTATGCCATCAAAGTTTTTGCTTAGAATAGAAAACACATTAGAATGCAGATTGTACTGTTATCTTAAAGTGCAAAATAATTTCTTTGGTTCATAGTATAAAAATAGATTCAGAATGACTCTCAGTTACTTCAGTTTTAAATGTAAGTAAAAAGATAAAAAAGTAGCAGTTAGAGTGCTCAGGTCATCAGACTGCTGGTAATACTGTCAGCCTTGGGTTGAGAGAGAAAGCCAGGAACTAAAACCAACCTGACCACACACAAGCAGATCCGTTCTCTTTGAACTGAACAGTATTTGTGCAGCTCATTTTCCTGTGTTAAGGGCCATTCTTGTGAGAACAGAGTGCATTTGTCCACAGGAGCCACATGAACCGGCTCACAAGAGCCTATACTGTATGTTTTTCTGCCTTCGATGACATCACATTGGTAGATTAAATTGGCTGTGGTGAGAATATTTACATCATAAAAATTGGCAACACAAAGAAGGACTATTTTTTTTAAAGAGCAAGTAGAAAAAAAAAAACCCTCAGCATATTCCCAATCAGCCACCCTGCAGGCCACATTTCCATGGCTACCACATCTTCAAAGAAAAGAAGACAACGAATGTTATGAAACAAGAGAGGCAGGTGCAGCGTGCCCCCACGTACCCACCCAGAACCACCTCCCCCACGTACGCACCCAGACCGAACGTTTTGATGAGAGAAAATCTTTCTGGGTTGACAGTGAGCTCCAAATCCATAAAGGACAAGCCAGGAGATCAGGAAGAGAGAGCCACAAGTTTTGGCTTAAGACCAGTTGAAATTTATAATCTTAAAAATAGTCAAATCTAGGCATTGAGAAATTCAGAGATCTTTGGCTTATAGCTTCTATTTAAGTTGTTTCATAAATGTCTATTCATTACAGATTATTGAAACTACTTTCATCATCAGTTTTTGGCCTTAAGAAGAAAACAAAAGAAAAAAATCAAATTATACTTGTAGACCTGTTAAAACTCCAGTAAATACTTGGTCAGGAAGAACATACAAATTAAAGAACAATACGCAGGTCAAAACTTTGGCATTACTGGTGGATTTAGTCTATTGTAACTACAGCTGTTGCTTAGGGGTCAGACTGGCAGCCTGGTTTCTACCTCCACACATCTGTTTGTTGCTATTTGCATACTAACAGCTCCATCTTCATCTCCAGTAGAGAGCACTGGGCAGGCTAGAAGATCCCTCAATTTAACTGCTTGCTTGCTTGCTTGCTTGCTTGCTTGCTTGCTTGCTTGCTTGCTTGCTTGCTTGCTTGCTTGCTTGCTTACAAAATTCCTCAAATTCAGCACCTTCAAAAAAGACCTCATCTTTGTCTTTGTCTTCTCTTTGCATTGCCCTCCCCTTCAGCATGGGCACAACCTCTCCCCAACTCCTGAGGAGGAGGAATGGTAAGGCGGATCTTTAGCTCCTATCTCTCCCACACTGCCCACAGCCAGCCAATTACTGGGTCCTCCCTGTTTTGTTTCTAATAATGTCTTTAATCTTTCTACGTCTCTTCTTTCCCAGCATCACTCACAGTCTGATTCCTCCCCACCCCCCGCCCCTGAGAATCCTAATCGCTCTCCCCACCTTCATTGCCCACTCTATAGTTAAGTAAAATTTCTAAAATATGACTTTGATCTCCTTGATTTTAATCTTTTGACTGGCTTCTTGTTGCTGTTATGGCAAAGCCTACACTCACTCCGTAATAGTTATGTCTCCTTTCATGATCTAGTCTTCCACACCTCGTCTTTCTATACTACTGCCCTCTCCAGACTCAGCTACACTGGACCCTTTTATCAGTTTCTTGAAAGAGACACGCTGTCTTCTAGCACTTCATATGTGCCTTACCTTCTTTAGCTCCAATGCCCGCCCCGCCCAGACTGGCCAACAACCACATGGAGTACTCAACTTAAACATCATCAAACTTCCACTTTAAATACAGTTTGGGTATACAGTGTGCTTGGTTCCCTTTTAAGTGTAGACATCCATCAACCGTGCTTATGTAACACAGCCTATGTCAGTTTCTTCCCTTAGACAGTACGCTTCACGTGGACAGAGAATATGTCTGTTGTGTGTGTAGTTACATTGCCAATGCCTACCAGGACAGCTGGCATGTAATAGGTTCTCAAAATAATTGTCAAACAAGTGAGTCGACTTCACTTATTCCCATTCTCACCTCCTCCATTAACAAAGAAGCACGGGGATGGATGGTGGCTTGCGTCTCTATGGTAGTGTGTTTGCCATGCACGGTCAAAGCACTGGATTCCTTCCTGGGCACGGAGAAGGAAAACAAAGAAGGATGAAGACCTACAGCTGGTTGCACATTGTTGTGTTTTCTAAAAAATAGATCAGGATATGTTTTGTAGAGCCAGGTATGGTGAGGTGTGGGAGTTCCTCAGTGGGCCCATGCTGAGGTATCCCTTCCCTGTGAGGTACCAGCCACAGGACAGTATAGTGTAGAATAGAGTTTATTTAGGACATGGGAAGGGGAGGGGGGAGAGGAAGGAAGAGAGAGAAAAAAGGGTCTGGGAGAGAAAAGAGAGAGAGTAAGAGAGTGGGGCCAAACAGCCCCTTTTGTAGGAAGCCAGGCCTACCTGGCTTATTGCCAGGTTAACTGTTGGGAGGAGCCTAGAAGGAATGTTAACACACATCAGAATTCTTTGGTTCCAGAAATAGAGATTGTGCATAAAGGGAGTGGTTGCGTGTGTACATTGAATAATGTTTCTTCACTTGACTGCTGTTGCTGTTTGTGTACACATGCAGCCTTGCTATCACACATTCACATTTTTAGGGAAAATATATTTTTGATGCCATGTTTGGTTGAGTAGCTATTTCTCTGGAAAGAATATTTTATAATAGATAGGTTTACTAATGGTACTAAACTTTCACTCTACCAATATTTTTCAATCGAATCTTATCTGCTAAGTTGTAATTTATTTCAATGACAATTTTAAAGCAAGAATTTTCAAATATCTGACCTTGATATTTTAAACTGCAGAACAAGTTTGTTGTTCCTTTTAGCCCGGTATCCCAAATGTTGTATGTGAAATGGCAAGCGTTCTTTTCCACCCCTGCATTCTCAGCATCTCTCCCGCCTCCCTGCACCATGGGCTTCTCCTTAGGTCCTTGGTATCACATCGAGTTTGGAAATTGCCACAGCAAGAGCACACCTGAGGCAGAGTAGAATTTGTCTACTCATCCCTGTAGCTGGGGCAGAAAGACAGAGCCCAGCAGCTCTGTGTGTGGCCTCGAAGTTGAGAAGTAGGAGAACCAAGGTCACGCTCACCCTTCACATCCATGTTGTGCATATTCTTTTGCTTTGGCTGTTGTGTAAACGAAGATTCTGGAATGGTCTCAGATCCAGGACAGGCATTCATGTGCTTAACAAATCTGAGCTCTCTTTGCACAACTCTTAATTTAACATTTACTAGTTCAAAATTTCCTTTAAATTTCCCTGAACATTAGAGTGTAGAATGACTTAACGTGAGTGTGAATCTTTCCCCCCAGGTTATAAGCATGCATTTTAACATGATTTTTTAGATGAAGAAATGAAAAGTTTATATATGTGAATTTATTAATATCATAAGTTGACTTAAGAAAAATTAAATTAAATTATTCTTCTATAGAGTAATGTGTAAAAATGCTACCCTTACTTTAGAATGTAGATCATCTACTGAAAGCCTTTCTCTGGTTTGTTACAGTCACTTTTATTAATGAACATTCTTGGTTTTACGTATGTTAGGAACATTAAAAATAGTCATGACTCATTCTATTAGCTAATACATTTCTGCTCTAAGGCATAAGGATATGTTTATGAATGCAAAATAAATACAAAGGCTAATAAGAAAAAGAAACAATACTCCCCTGATGTTAGTTTGAAAGATGAACCATAAAGCAGTCTTCCATATACAACCATAATGATAATTTTCCTTACTGGGTAAAGCATTTAAGTGTGAAACCAGTTTGATTTGCTTTCAATAAAATCCTACATGAGTATTCCATATATAGAGGCTTCTAAACTGTGGTTATGTTCTGATAATTCCAATATGCATTGAAAATATCTTCCACAGGTCATAAATGCATTTCATACCCTTAATCTGTTGGAATACTACACTTTAGCAAGTTGTCACAGAGAGTGTTAAGTATTTACACTTACGATCCTATAACTGATTTGAGAGCTATGGCTCATTGGCACATTTCATGAGCCTGGGAACTGACCAAAATCAAAATTTGAAGTATGGTCTTATACTAAATGGTGTTGGTTTCACACCATTGTAAAGTTAAAAACTAGTACATCAAACCATATTCATCAGGGATAATCTGTGCAAATAAACAGTAAGAGTAGGGCTGCCATGGTATTTACTCTAGGTCAAGTTCCCTGGGAAGTTGACTCAGAACAAATTAGCATGGGGGAACATCAGGGAGGCCCCTGGGATCAGCACCTGAGAGCTGTAAAAGAGGCAAGCAGAGTATCAAGCTTCCATCGGAACAGGCCGAGGTAGTACTAGGGAGTGCTCCAGAACTATCAGGGCTCTTCAGCACTGCCACACACTGGCAGAAAGCAGTGCTTTTTGGCAAGAAAAACAAAAACAGTCTTCAGACTGAGGACTGGAGGTTGTCAGCTAGCAACTACAGATGTAAAGTCTTCAGTCTCAAGGGGAAGATCAGTACACACAATAGAGTATCTGTTCTAGATCTCATTCTTTTCTTTCTTCACCTCCCATAGTACCTGAGTCCTTCCTAGCTCTACTCTCAGCTGGATGCTGCCCTGCTCCTCTTTAATCCCTGCACTTACTCAGGAGGCAAAAGCAGGCAGACCTCTCAGTTTGAGGTCACCTGTTCTCAGTGCTATGCAAATCCGTTACATTGTAAATTCATTTGTCGGGTGGCTAGAAGGGGACTTGCTTGTGTTACCTAGTTTCTCTAATAAGTCAGATATTGAATTGCAATAAAGCTTTCATGGACTATAAACATATCCAACAAAGACCTCCTAACAGTATTAGAAACAGCTGAAAAACACAGTTGCCATTATTTAAGGTAATAGGAAATCCATTTTGTGCACATACACTTCTTAGATCAATATCTCAGTCACCCAATCCTCCAGGTGGGGCACATTGTCTTCAAAGCTTGTCTTCTAGCTGGAAGGTTCCAGAATAGTTATAGATGTTTCTAACGCTCTGGTTGGAGCTTTCTGGCTCTATTCCAGTTCTCAGAGAAGTCTGAATTAAAAAAAAAAAAAAGAAAAAAAGATTTTCAGAGCTTGTTTGAAAAAAGACGTTCAATGGCAGAGAAGAACCCATCTATAAAGAAACCATGTCCTGCGCACCACCACCACCCTAGCGTGCAATAGCAACTGACTTGGCTTTAATCATGATTTTCCTACTTATTTTTAGCACAAAGGATCTTTGCATCCAGATTTGGTAGTTCAGCAGGCACACACAGAAAAGCTTTCTCCAGTCTTAGTCCAGAATATTGTGGGGCCTTACAAGTACTTTTAGCTTCTATTTTTATCCCAGGAATCTTAGTCATATACCAAGATCAAGTAAGACAATGACCCAAAGCCAGTTTTATACCCAAACTATACCAGTGTTTAGCCATAATTTTCCCCTTTGCTTACAGGAAAGTATTAGAACTATGTTCAAACAAACTTTCAGATCAAAAGGTTTCTTTATGGCAGATTTGAATTTAAGACTAGGCTCTGCTATTTACTAACTGTAGGATTTGTTTTAAAAAGAAAAAGAAAGAAAGATCTTATCTACGTCTCTTTAAACTTCAAATCCCTACCTGTGAGGTGGCAAAATTTATAGAAATAAAGTGATTTATATATAGCAAACTTTCAATGTTACCATTATTAAATGTAACTATTGGTATTGAAGAGACGGCATTTACTTCAAAGCTTGTGCGCTGAAATCCATGAAAGCTTATTCTGTTGCTGGGGGAAACAGAAATATGATTCTACAAAAGACAATGTGTTTTCAAGTCTTCATAGTTTAAATAGGTTTTTTTTTTTTATTAATGTGACAATACTATTTTGGGGAGTGCACCCAGTACAATCATGTTTAACCTGTAAAGCGTCTCAGTTGGTCATTTAAAGTGTTACTTGGGAATGGTTACTGCTTCAGGAAGTAAAATGAGGACCCCACAGAGTTGGTGAGCAGGATGCAGTGTCCTGTGTGACCATGTCTTCTTTAGCTTTGTTGCTTGAAACATTTAACCACAGTGGCACGCGGTTTCTGCTGCCCCCTTTTCTTAACAGCCAGATGAAAAACCACACTCAGCAGTGTACCCACAGTTCTGCTGTGAATGTGAGCATTTACAAAATAAAAGCCATCCTGAAAACATCTCTAACCTCTACTGTGTGACATATGCCAAAAGTACTATGGTGTGTTTATAGGATCAGAAAGAGAACCTGCAACATGCCATCAAAGTAAAAGTTACAAACCTAATCCATTAGTGTCGATGACACTTTAAATGACCAACTGAGGCGCTTCACCAGTTAAACATGATTGCACCAGGTTCACTCCCCACTCAAAATAGTATTGTCACATTAAAAAAAAAAAAAAACCCTCCCATACCAATTGTCAAAGCTCCGCCCCACAGTTACCTGGCAACAAGCCAGGTAGGCCCTACCCCACCATAAAAGGGGCTGCTTGCCCCCTCCTCACTCTCTTGCTCCTCTCCTGCTCTCTTGCTTTCTCTTGCCCCCTCTCTCCCCATCCCGCCCCCCCCTCAGCCTCTACTCATCTCCCTCCCCTCCCCTCCCCCTCCTGCCTTTCTCTGCCTCTACTACCCTCTTAACTCCCCTTCCCAAGTCCTAAATAAACTCCATTCTATACTATGCCGTCATGTGGCTGGTCCCTCAGGGGGAAGGGATGGGCCCCCAGCATGGGCCCACCGAGGAACCCCCTTCCCCCATACCTGACTACACCTCCATAGAACATACCCCCGCTTCTCTTTATCTTTTTATAAACATAACACCAATGTCGATCGATACAGTCTGTAGACCAGTAGAAGCCAAGCAATGGAGTAAATGGTTAGCATTATTTTCATAAATATTATTATTATTATTATAGTCTACGAAAGCATATGTTGCATGTGTCTGATCAGTCTTACTCTGCCATTCAAAGTGTTCTCTGTGGACCATCAGTATTTTCAGTCTGCCCCACCCCTTCCTACTTCCTTTCTGCACACACACATTTCTACATACGCCCGAACAGTACATACATATGCCCGAGCAGTAGCTCCTTGCGTCGGATGCTTGCGCACGTGAACTTTCGTGAGCAGCTGAGCCTGAGCTTTCCTTTATTCCGTCTCACTGCATTTCAGAACTGGTTCTCCTGCATTTTCTTCGCTGTCAGGTTATGCTTGTAGGGACATTTATGAGATGTTCAGATAGAGCTGGGCTTGGCCCGGGACAGTGCTCCCCGGGCACTTCATTTTCAAGCTCTAAGAGACATTTCTCAGGAGCTTGGTGCCTGGCCGTTTGGTCATAATTGCTTCTGCAATGGAAACTGCATTTTTTTCCCTCCCGTACCATATTGCTGACACTCAGGTCTGTGACACAGGCTTTCGTCTCCCATCAACCTGGCCTGCAAAAGCCTTAAAAACTGTTACAAAAGACAGTTTTTAAAAATGACAGAACTACCTAGAGGGGGAGTGGAGGCAAAGGAAGAGGAAGAGGGGAGGAAAGAGAGAGAAGAGAGAGGAAAAAGAAGGAGGAGGAAGAGTAGGAAGAAAGGAGACAGAGACCTAGACTTTAAGTCTTGGTTGCAATTACAGGGGCTTTCCTAGCACCATTTCCTGACGTCTGCAGTGCTCTATGATCTCTGGAAATTGAGTAAAATGACCCCTGAAAGCACTATCCTTCCCACATGAGTCATGTCTCTGTCTGTGTGTGACTGCCAGAATACTCAAACCAGAAACACGGGTCTACTGAGTCCTCGGAGTGTAGGCACACTTCATATGGCTTGTCACCTTTGCTAGTCAGAGAGCAACATGAATATACTCGGTGACCAGCTTGTCTTGTGTCATCATATCTATGCAGGGCCCTGCTCCCAGAACTATGATTTTACTACAGTCTAATATTTAGAGGTGGCCTAAAGAAAAGACTTAAGTTGCTTCTGGAGTAGTTTGAACGTACAGTCATAGCAAGACTGAAATAGAATTTACTGTGAGACACCATCTGCAGCCACTGTTGCCTTTGAATCAAGCAAAGGACATCGCCATCAACTGACCTATAGTTTAATGTAGATAGAGATAATGAATATGGAAATAAGCTCACAAGTGAGTACATATCCTGAAGGTATTGTAGTTTAAATGTGAAATACTACCTGCATAAGTCAGGGTTCTCATATAGGTGGCATTTAGTAGAGTAGCTTACAGGCTATGCTTAGGCTAGTCCAGCACTGGCCATATCCTAACAGAAAGTCTCAGAACCTAGCACTTGTTCAGTCTATGAGGCTGGATGTCTAAGCTGGTCTTCAGTATACACAGGAATCCTGAAGAAGTAGGCTCTGACGCCAGTGAAGGATTAGACTTGCCAGTGAGAGGGAGGGCAAGCAGGCAAAGAACAAAAGCCTCCTCCTTCAAAGCCCTTTGTCTGGCTGCCACAGGAAGGAGTGGCCCATACATAAGGTGGATGTACCCACCTCAACCGATCTGGATTAAAGATGGCTCTTCTCACTTCAAATGATTGGATTAGGAAAAAATCCCTCACAGGTGAACCCAACTGCTTGGATTTTAGTTAATTCCAGGTGTAGTCGAGTTGACAACCAAGAGTATCAGTCACAACCCCACCCCTTGTCTACTTGATACATAATGGCATCTCCTTAAGCCATGCTTAGTTTCCAAATGAAAACAATTACCAAGCCATAATTATGCCTAAATTGACATAACTATCTCGTGTACTATAGCAAACACGTGATGCATTTTACAATAAGTGGTACTGTCCCTTTAAGGAAAAACCTTTCAGAATCTCAACCATACATATAACAATCATTAGTATTCTCTCACTGATGTGATATTGCATGATAAATCAAGAAAGTAAAGCAATATCTGCACAAACATATCTTAACAAAATATAACTAAAGGACTCACGTCGATTATAATCGTTGTTTTTTGCAACTGGTTACATGACAAAGCTGGTGGTTATAACTATCTCCCTCCTCTACTGTTTCTGTGCTCCCTCCACCCTCAGCAAGCACCTTGGCAGATCGTGGTTCTTCTCCTGGAGGAGGGACCCATACCTTCATTCCTGAAGGGTCCCTGCAGTTTGTCATCCTCCCAGGGTTGGATTCCTATAGTTTCCCATTGATTTCTGTCTTGGCTCTTGTTCTATTGCTGTGAAGAAGCATCATGACCCAGGAAATTCTTATAAAATAAAGCATTGAATCGGGGGCTTGCCTACAGTTTTAGAAGGTTAGTCCATGGTTATCATGGTGGGAAGCAGACAGGCACAGTAGGGGAGCAGTAGT
Source organism: Mus caroli (assembly GCF_978045245.1). Classification (NCBI taxonomy): domain Eukaryota; kingdom Metazoa; phylum Chordata; class Mammalia; order Rodentia; family Muridae; genus Mus; species Mus caroli. The sequence continues at coordinate 32,225,131 of NW_028227258.1, forward strand.
TGAGCAAGAGGTTGACATCTGAATCTCAGGCAGCAGATGCAGAGGAGACTGGGCCTGGCACCTTAGAGCTCACCCCCAACACACCTCCTCCAACAAGGCCACCTCTTAATCTTACTTCAACAAGGCCACACCTCCTAATCCTTCCCAAACAGTTCCACTAACTGATGACCAAGCATTCAAACATATGAGCCTCTGGGGCCATTCTCATTAAAACCACCCCCCTACCCCCACAGATTCACACGTTTGAACACTTGGTCAGCTAGCTGGTGACACTTTAAGGGAAGGTTGTGAAACCTTTTGGAGGTGGAGCCTTCCTGGAGAAAGTGCATCACAGCCCATGAGGTTTTATAATTGGGCCCATTATCTGTTCACTGTCTGCTTCCTGAATGATAGATGCAACCAGCCTTCTGCTCCTCTCAAGCATGCTTTCTTGCCTTGCTGCCGTGGCTTCCTCACCATGGTAGTAGACTGTATCTTTCTGAATTGTAAGCCAAAATATACCCTTTCTACCCTAAGTTGATTTTGTCTGCATGTTTTATCACAGCAAAGGGAAATAATCTAAGACAAGAAATTAGTATATACTCTTTCTGCTCCAAGATGAGAGTGCCTGGAAGCAGCAGCATAACAAGGGCAACCAACATACCAGAAGCAAGTGTCTGTTTCTAAGACTGTTCCACAATAAAAGGAGCCCAGAGTCCCTGGAGAAATGGCTGATTTCATTGCTAGGCAGGGAGCACACAACATGAGCCTGAAATATCTTCCAGTGCTCATGTAAAGAAGTGCCAGAATCAAAGGAAACTCTCATCTCTCTCTTCTCCTATCCAGTCTCTCTCTCTCTCTCTCTCTCTCTCTCTCTCTCTCTCTCTCACTCACTCACACACACACACACACACACACACACACACACACACAAACACACAAGGGGGGAGTAGATTGAAGAGATGATTGAAAGAGCTTTCAATAACCAACTAGCTGGTGCGATCGGAACAACAAAGCCTTACAGGATCCTGGAGAGGAGGAAGGCTGGAAGGGTGGCAGCCTGGCGATTTCTCTTTAATTCCTGCTAGCCATGGAGTATCTTTAGTACCTCAGCATATCACCGAGAGTCCCTCCTTGGGAGGAAATAGCAGGTGCTGAGTCCCCTCTGGAGTCTAAGGTTTTCCACAGTCTGACAAGCACTTCTGACAGCACCACCTGTTTTCCTCTCATTAAGAGATCCTCCAGCTCCTGGGAACTTAAAAGCAGTTCTGCCCGAGGATCTCCACTCTCTGTGTTGTTGGTCACCTGCCTGGGTCTCCAGTGATGACTGAGAAACATGTGTATGACAAGCTTGTGAAGTAACAAAGCTAGAGGAACAGCACATTCAAGCTGCTCTAGAAGTTGCTTGGGTCTTAGTTTCCCTACTTGAAACTACCCGCCAACAGCTCTCCAAGAGGCAAAATATTGCTGGATAATGTTTCAAACGTTTTCAAGTGTGATGATTTATGCATTAGATTCTCTACCTCTTGTCTGTTATTTGTCTGCCCCAAACAAGTGGTTTTCCTTCTCTTTCATTTTTTTTTATTAAAAAAGGTGTGTGTGTGTGTGTATGTGTATATATATATATGTATACGTATGTATATATATATATATATATGTATATATATATATATATAAGTACCTCAAGAATACATGAACTGAGTTTTCTTTTAGTAAATAAAATTCTTCTCAAAGTTTTCCACAAAGGGCTGGCCTTCAAGATGGAAATTTCCAAAGTATTTTTATTTGCCACAATAACAGCTGCATGCATGGTCAGGCCTGATCACAGAGGGTGGAAGCCCGTGATGCCGGGAAGATGGCAGAGTGTTACAAACTCAGAGGCCAAGCTATTTTCTGCATTTGATCTGTCAGGGTTCAAAGGCTGTGTCATCACTGACTGACTGTGAGGAAGCAAGTTTAATGGCATATAAATGTCAGGCATGACGCTGAAGATCTTGAAAGTGGGAACTCAACACTACCCATGTTATTCACACAGCTGTTTGCCATCAGAGGTCAGTGAAAAAAAAATCAGAGGTCAGTAATGAAAGCTTAAATTCTGGAATCCCTGAAGATACATTCATAAAATTCAAACGTACATTCAGAAAGTTCCCTGCCTCTACTTCTCTTCCATCACCTTAGCAGAATACCAGGAAATGGGGAATGGGAGTAAGTGGGGGCCAGGAGGAGTTCCCTAAAGAAGCCCCTTGTGATGTCTGCTCAACACTCTTGTGCTTTTCCTTCAAGTTGTTAATAGTGCCTGTCTTAATTTGACTAGATAAACAGCTGGCCAAAACTCATTTATTACATTTAATACCTCCTTCTATAATATTTCAAGATGCTTTGCTACCCTGCTCAGATGATCCTTGCAGTGTCCTGGGTAGTTTGAGAGTTGAATGTAATAGCTTAAATTAAAGAACCACAGTAAAGAAGTTCAGTGGAGCCAGTCAGTGGTGGTGCATGCCTTTAATCCCAGCACTGGGGAGGGAGAGGCAGACAGATCGCTGAGTTTGAGGCCAGCCTGTTCTACAGAGTGAGTTCCAAGACAGCCAGGGAGACATAGAGAAACCCTGTCCCAGTAAAGCAAAGCAAACAAGAGGAGGAGGAGGAGGAGGAGGAGGAGGAGGAGGAGGAAGAGGAGGATGAGGTAGAGGAGGAGGAAGAGGAGAAGGGAAGGAAGGAAGGAAGGAAGGAAGGAAGGAAGGAAGGAAGGAAGGAGTACTATTTGTAGTTGTTGTCATAGTCATTGTGGTGGTGGTGGTGGTGGTGGTGGTGGTGGTGGTGGTGGTGGTCATTTTCATTCAGTGGAAGCCATTCTGACCATACCCATCATGTCACTTGCACTATTTCTAAAGCCCCCACTTCTCTGGGGCAATGAACTCTTGAAAACATGATTCCCTCCCAGAATTCAAGGTGAAAGGGGAGAGTACTAGAAATGATGGGTTTCTGCCTCCATTTAGAGAAAATGATTGCCCAGGTCTTTCAGGAGAGACTTAGAGGGAAGCTTAGCCACAGACAATGGCCTCAGGTAGATTGGAGCTTCCCACTCTTGCCTAAGTGCCTCCATGACTGATTTTTTTTGGGGGCGGGGGGGGGATATTTTATTTATTTACATTTCAAATGTTATCCCCTTTCCCCTCTGGAAACCCCCTACCCCACCTCCCTCCCCCTGCTTCTATGAGGGTGCTCCCCTCCCACCCATCCACTCCCACCTCCCCACCTTGGCATTCTCCTACACTGGGGCATCAAGCCTTCCTAGGACCAAGGGCCTCTCCTCCCACTGATGTCCGACAAGGTCATCTTCTGCTACATATGTAGATGGAGCCATGGGTCCCTCCATGTATACTCTTGTTTGTTTGTTTTTCAAGACAGGGTTTCTCTGTGTAGCCCTGGCTGTCCTAGAACTCACTTTATAGACCAGGCTGGCCTCAAACTCAGAAATCCGCCTGATTCTACCTCCCGAGTGCTGGGATTAAAGGTGTGTGCCACCACGCCAGGCTTCCATGTGTACTCTTTGGTTGATGGTTTAGTTCCTAGCAGCTCTGGGGTGTGTGTGTGGGGGGAGGGGTCTGGGTGGTTGATACTGTTGTTCTTCCTTTGGGTTGCAAACCCCTTCAGCTCCTTCAGTCCTTTCTCTAGCTCTTCCATTGGGGACCCGGTGCTCGGCCCAATGGTTGGCTGCGAGTATCCACATCTGTATTTGCCAGGCTCTGCCAGAGCCTCTCAGGAGTGAGCCTCCAGGACTGATCTTAGAGAGGTAAGTAAATCTGAGTTCAGAGCCTGCTGTTCCCATTGCAACACCACAGCACAGCACAGCACCATCTATGTTCCCTGGGCTGCCCAAAGACAGAGGCGTTTGAAGAGAGGAGGAAATTGATAGAAGCTCCCACTAGAAGTTGCCCTTCTTGGAATTTACATATATACATACATACATACATACATACATACATATATACATAAACTGGCTTTCCTAGAATTATAGATAGATAGATAGATAGATAGATAGATAGATAGATAGATAGATAGGCAGATAGATAGATACTTTCATTGTAATGAGCCTGTTATGTAAATGTTTTTATCACTGAATATGAATTACCATAGAGTGAAAACTGACAATATGGCCCAAACATCAAGTTAGAATCCTTATAGCAGCATACTTTCTGCTTTACACATACATATACATTCTATATTTTAATTACCATGAAGCAACCACTATCGTGACTGAGACAAGGCCATGTAGCTGTTGACAATTTTGAGCTGCTGGGACAGGGAGAGACAGTTTTCTCCAAGTGTAGCAGCTGGTAAGTCAACTGTGCATCAGTAGGAGACCGTACATCCAATAGACGGGTCATCCAGACAAGAACTAAACAGAAATGGTGGTGCTTGATGGTGCTATAAATCAAATGGACCTGGCAGATATTTACAGAACATTTCACTCAAATATCAAAGACTATAACTTCTTGGCACTTCATGGGACCGTCTCCAAATTGATCATATAACTGGACACAAAACAAGTCTCAAGAAATACAAGAAAATTGAAACATCCTGCATCCTATCTGACCATCATGAACTAAAGCTGGCAACAACAGAAACAAAAGGAAGCTTACAAATTCGCTGAAACAGAACAACTCACTTCTGAATGGAAAATGTCAGGAAATTGAGAAAGAAATTTTAAAGTTTTTAGAATTGAATGAAAATGAAAATCCAACATACCCACATATATGGAACACAATGAAGGATGTTCTAAGAAGCTAGTTCATAGTACTAAGTGCTTATAAAAAAAATTGGAGAGATCTCATATTAGTAACTTAACAGCATGCTTGAAAACTCTAGAACAAAAAGTAGACATCTCATCCTAAAGGAGCAGACAGCAAGAAATAATCAAACTTGGGGCTGAAATCAATAAACTAGAGACAATCGATGAAACAAATGGTTGGTTGAAAAAAATCAGTAAGCTTGATAAACATCTAGTCAGATTAACTAAAAGGTGGGGAGAGAAGATCCAGATTAATAAAATTAGAGACAAACATGGGGAAACAACAGCAGAAAGAAAATATTCAACAATTGGGACCCATCTGGTGCCCAGCAAATTTGGGCTTTGGAATGCAGGACACTCCCGGATTCTGAGGAGGAAGAAAAGAAGGAGGAGAAGGGGGAGGACGAGGAAGAGGAAGAGGAAGAGATGGCTGCCTTCAAGATTCCAGGGACTGACTCACAGGAGAACTAGGGCCCTGTGCTCGAAGCTACTGCCTCTGGCAAGGGAAGAGATCTTCCTAAACTACTGCTGGCAGAGGGAACTCAACCCTGTCTAGGTCTTCAAGATGCTACACAGTGCAGTCAGCAACTGCTGTGGCAGTTTCCAACCTGCAGACAGAAGTCCATACAGAACACTTCAGAGACATGCTGCTCTGGAAGTCATTGCATGGTAATCCTCTAACTGCTGGGGACAACCCTGATGCCTTCCAGAACACTGACAGGGAATACTTCTTAGAGCTGTAGCTAGCACGCAGTCTTTGCCTAGATTTCAAACCTACTTCGTTTAAATCACAAAAGAGGCAGGAATGGAAAAGAACCACCCGGTCGGGAATAGCAGTCTGTATCCACCAGCTTCCTTGCTACAGCAGCCTAGTCTTTAACAGAGGTGTCAAAAAAAACTCAGTAAGAAAAAGGGCAGTATCCTCAACAAATGCTTCTGGTAACACTGCAGGGAGTTCCAGTGCTTGTAACAGAACTAAGCTTTCGCCCTATACAAAACCTCAATTCACAATGTATCAAAGACCTTAATTAGACCTGCAGCTCTGACTTCGAGCCCTGGGCCCTGTGCAGCCAGGTCAAGTGTCCTGCCTCTCTGGTACTCCTCTAGCCCAAGGCTTTCCTGGTGTAATGGCCACCATCCATAGCCTCAGCCGTACTGCCGTTCCTCATATGCAACCTTTTAATACACCAAGAAGCCTTTCTGGTTGGGAAGAATCTGTTTCTGGCTGACTGTCAAACTGAACGCTGGTCCTCTGAGGCGACATGGCTCCCCCTTTTGGCTGAACAGAGCACAGCTAGTCTTACTCATCTCAGCATAGCCTGTAAGGCTTGGTCTGGCCTAAGGATGTACTCTAGTTTTTATTATAGGCCTAGAGTTTTAGTCTTCTTTAAAAGGCAAATAATTTGGGCTTGCCTGAAGTACTTAGAGAGTTTTTAGTAAAACATTGTAACAAATGTATATATTATTATGAATTATTAAGATTAGTTTGCAGTGGGAAGTTTGTGCCATGCTGTGTTGGGTGTGTGTGTGTGTGTGTGTGTGTGTGTGTGTGTGTGTGAGACTGTGTGAGGCTGAAGCTTTTCCTGCGGCAGACATATCAGAGGACAAGTCTTTGAAGTGAGTTTTCTCCTTCCACGTTTGTGGGTGTCCTGGGGAGTAACCTGGGGTCACTAGGCTTACACGATAAACACTTTACCAACTGAGCCATCTCACTGTTCCCAACACATTTTTTTTTAATAAGATGTAAAATTTTGAATACAAATTTTAAGACAACTTGATTGATATCTTATCAAAACACTTGAAAGGATCTGTATAAGGAGGGAAGACAGATGGCGACTGTTTTCTATAACAGCTGCCATTTTCCGTCTTCCTTACTGGGGAAGTTGCCTTAGAAAGCAGAGCAGCCTTTGCTGCCTCAGCAATAAATGCACGAGAGTGAGCCATATCCGTAAAGGGCCAGACGGTTAACATCTTCACGGGTCATGTGACTTCTGATGCAGTTTTTAAAATCCTGGGGGGGTGATAAAAATGAAGTCAGCCCGATTGGGACGAGATGACCATTGTTCCACTCCAGCAAAACTGCTTTTGAACACTGAAATTTAAATCTGTTATATTTCACTGAATCTTGATAGATATTGGTATATTTATTTCTTCTTCTTCTCATCCTCCTTTTTTCCCCCCAAATAAACCTTATCGTTTTTGAGCTATGCAGAGTGTGTGGTGAGCTAGCCGGCCAGGGAGCAGAGCTGGCAAGCCTGCTTGAGTCTGCGCCTTGCCTCCCACTTGGCCGTACATCCTCAACTCCAGCCACATTTCCAGTTCATCCTGCAGTGAACATCCCGGGGTGCCTCAAACCAACGCTATTTGAAATGAACTCACGACACGTGTCTCATCCTGGCCATCTGCCTGCCTGTCGAAAGCCACTGTTTCTGCTCATTGCACATTATCCCCGTCATCCGGGCTTGACAGTTAGAACTCCTGCTCCTCTGACTCAGGATCCTTGTCGAGTTCTGTCTTGTTTGGAGAATGTCTTTGCTTTCAGTTCTCATCTCCAGCACCAGGAGTTCCCCATCCTTCTGTCTAGCTCTGGTTTCCCCTCAGTGCGTCCAGCATGGCTGTTGGCTAATGGCACAGGTCCTAAAGTTCTCCTCCAGTTGTGTCCCTGAAGGACTGTGAAGCTTTACCAAGTGTAGTATAAACGATTTCAATTGGTAGTTGTCTTAGTTAGGGTTTTACTGATGTAAACAGACACCATGGCCAAGGCAACTCTCATAAGGACAACATTTAATTGGGACAGGCTTACAGGTTCAGAGATTCAGCCCATTATCATCAAGGCAGGAGCATGGCAGCCTCCAAGCAGGTATGGTGCAGGAGGAGCTGAGAGTTCTACATCTTCATCTGGAGAAGACTAGCTTCCAGGCAGCTATGATGAGGGTATTAAAGCCCACGCCCATAGTGATACACCCTACTCCAACAAGGCCACACTTAATAGTGCCATTCACTGGACCAAACATATGCAAACCATCACAATAGTGAAGGCCTTTAAGATATTATCTCAAAGATGTTTCTACTCTTGCTTCATTCTAGTCATGAGCAAGTGTGGGGCACTAATGTACTGTTAGAATTCAATAAGCAAGAATAGCATGGTTCTACATTGTTTACAGTCTAGCTGTGGGAAAGGGATTAATCAAGTTGTCCTGTAAAGATAGAAGGTAAAACTGTGGTGAAGTATCATGAAGTAATCCTTTCAAAGAACAAACAGAACCTTCCTTGTAAAGTTTTATACAACAGGGAACTCTCTGCTTCCAACACAGGGAGAGATGTTACTACCAGCCTTTCTAAAATGCAGGTGCTTGCTTTGGTGGCTGTAGCCTCCCTCAGCCCTGAAGCAGGCTGATCCAGACTTTGACCTTGCTGCCACTAAGAAGGAAATTACCTAGGGTGGAGCCTTCCAACCTAGATGGCTCTTTTGTTCTGTCACCGCCACTGCTCTCTCCAAGATACTGCTACCTGCTGAGAAGACCCCGAGATATTAAGGAGGAACAACCTATCCTGCACGTTGCCTACTGGCTGGCACCAGACACCAAGAATGGACTGGCAGGGGATGGGCCTTCCCCCTTATAAGCACACTCTCTTAGTAAACTGGCAGAGGGCCTTGAACAGAATCGTGTCTTGGTCTCCATAAACCTCTCGCGGTCTAAGTCTCTTTCAGCCCCAGCCTGCCTCCCAGGTATACCTGGTTCAAGTAGTCCGCAGGCCGGCATACAACAGGTGGCAACAGTAGAGCTTCCTTCCACACTAGTTTGAGCAATATGTCTCGTTTCCATGGTATGAAGAGACTCTGCTTCCTAGCCATATATTCCCTATTGCTGGTTATATTTCTATATGCAGTATGTGACTGAAATAAAGATACTCTCCCAAAATTATGCAGGATATCACAACACCCACCACACACCACACACACACACACACACACACACACCCTTGAAAGCATGCCTGGAAGAAATACTCCAACAAGAGGAAAAAAAATCTCTCAGAGGCTTTGAGAGCTGTAGAAAATAAGATTATATAAAGCTTTATTTTATCGTGGTGATATTTCTGCTTATCTCTACGTATGTCAACGTTTATAAAATTTTGTGCTTTAAACACAAGTATTTACTCAGAGTAGGGCTGGTCTCAGCCTTGGCCAGAGAAACTTCTTTTCACAAAGGACAAAGCAGAGATTCCTCACTGGTGTGCTGAGCATGAGTTGCCACCGTGAATGCTCAGCTTTAAATAAGACATCGATACCGTCCCCTCCAGGGCCCAGCGAGCATTGCAGAAGAGAGAGAAGAGCTAAGGCTGGGTTGCTATGAAATGAATATGACATGGTCATTGCACTTGTGAACACGTAGGAGCTGTGGATCCCCACCGAGACTGGGCTCTTCAGAACTTCGTAGTGGATAAGGGAGGGGCTCATGAGGAACTTTATGGTTGCCAGGGGAGAGGATATCATTTTTGTCTCGTGATAAGAGTCCCTAGTAAGTTGTCTGTGCGCCAGTAGATAACCCCTCATCCATGCACAGGTAAGCAACCCTCACTGAATTCAGTGAGTCGAATAGAAAATGACACAAAAGTAGGAGATTAGCGAGGAAGAAAAGGGGTCAGTGGGAAGGAGAAGAACCAGAGGGCAATGGAGAGTGTGATCACAGAACATCCTACACATACAGCACTTACAATTAGATTAGATCAGAATTAGAATTAGATTAGAATGCACTGTGTGTTTGTTTGTATGAAACTGCTGACATTTTAAAGAAATGTGAATATCTTATTTTATGCCAATTATACCTCGGTAAAATCTGTGAGTAAAATCTTAATGTTTGGCCATTCCTTCTTATAAAATTAATTTGGTTGGGTTTTGCTGTTGTTGTTGTTTTATTTGTTTCGATTTTGATTTTGGCACAGGAGGCACACACGGACCACAGCATTGCATGGAAGTCAGAGCACAATTGTGTGAGGCAGCTGCCTCCTTCCACCATGTGGGATCTAGGGTCAGATTCAGGTCACCAGGCTGGGTAGCAAGCCACTTGCCCTCCCCATCAACTTGCCAGCCCTGTTTTTTTCATTTTTGCAGTGGTGGGATTTGAACCTACAGCCACATGTGCTCTGCCACTGGACTGTGTTTCTAGCCCACAATGATTGCTCTTTTGAAGTAAAACAATCGAATGAACATGTGTTTAATTAAGATCTAGTTTAGAGAAAAGATAAACGACTGGATATAAAAACATTTAAGTAGCATTATGAAAGGAAGACAGAAGTGAGCCCAGGAATGGGGCATTTGATGGGGGGAGTTAGGAAAAGCTTCCCTTAAAACTGGTGGCTGATCTAAAAACCAGTAACTGAAGAAATAAAAGCCACGACATGCTATGAGTTGGCTAATGTCTTGCATGTTTTACACATATTGGCCAAATTAATCTCATATTGATCTAGGTTGGGTCTTTTATTGTTCCCATTTTACATGTGGAAAACTAAAGCAGAGAATTGCTATGTGCCTACAGGCCCATAAGCAGCAAATGGTACCTCATTAATGGAGACATGGGGAAAGAAAGCAGGTATATGCACAGAATTTTTTGTTGGAAATAAAAAATACCCACAAACAACACCATCCAGCTGTGTGCATCCCTGGGTATGGCTGGGGTGAGGGAAGTGGGGGCGGGGGGGAGAGGTAATGAGCTAATAGAGTGTACTTTTATTGTATTTTATGTCTATCCACAGGAAGTATGCTAGATAGGATATTGACAGTGGGATGGATTGCCAGATTATCTCACCTTCCAGGCAGCCACCCGTATTACCAGTGAACCCATTCTCAGACTGTCACAGTATAAAACAAACATGTCAGTTACACAACAAGGAGTTAAGCTGTCCACTCATTCTGATATTTACCGAAAACAAACAAACAAAAAAAAAGTAAAATTATCAATTTGGTGTTCTCAGGAATGTTTCTGATCATTACAGAAAATGCTAAACATGAGTTCATCTCCTCTCTGCTTGTCAGCAGTTCTCGTCAGAGTCATTATTTCACCATACAGCATGTGGTAGGAAGCTAACTTGGAGTGTCGGGAATCACACCTGGCCCCATGCCAGTATGAGCTTGGGTGCCAGCTCTGAGGCTTCCACAAGTCACAGAAATGTGAATTAGTCACTGATTCTTCATCCAGTTGGTATTTCTTGATCCTATACTAAGTGCCAGGCTCTAAACTGCTACCTAAGGATTTAATTGTAAACTAGTATGGAGACAGTTTTTATTCTGAAAGAACTAACTTTGAAACCCACCTTACTGTGTTGTTGTGAGAACCTCAACAAGACAACGGGATGAAAAGCATTTTGCTAAAATGTACTAAATAGTACCTAAAAGGGCGGAACATCCACTACTCTTAATCACTCAGTTTTGAGACTTTTTAAAAAGTGTGGAGGGGCTGTTGAGATGGCTCAGTGGGTAAGAGCACCCGACTGCTCTTCTGAAGGTCCTGAGTTCAAATCCCAGCAACCACATGGTGGCTCAAAACCACCCGTAATGACTCCCTCTTCTGGGGTGTCTGAAGACAGCTACAGTGTACATGTAATAAATAAATAAATCTTTTTAAAAAAAAAAAAGTGTGGAGCATAGCATACTTGCATGGAACTGTCTCTCTCAACCCTAGCCAGTCTTTTTTCCTTTATGTTTAAACTTACCCCTTTCTCTTCCCCAAGTATTTTCTGTCTTCTCAGAACATATACTACCCTGAATGTTGTGCTTGTCTTTTGAGTATGTGTGTAGTATGTGTTTTAAGATTTAGTGCCTAAATCTGTACTAGTATGAGGATTGCGAATGATAGAATTTCCTATAAAGAATGTTGTCCTGTACACAGTATTATCATCATTCCCTGTCATGGTAATACCCACGCCATGCTAGTCCAGGAGGGTGTTCATGTTATATACATGATGTAGCTGGCAGAGGGGCAGGAGGTTGCTGTTTAGGGTGTAACTACTGCAGGCCAGACTTTGGGAAACAAGTATACTGCCTGATTCTTTTTACTAAATACAACATTCTTTACAAAACAGGACGCTGTGGCTGTAGTTTGTCAAATTCTATCCTGAAACAGTGATTCTCAATCCTGAGCACATTAACACCTCCCGGGAAACATGGAAAACTCCCCATGGAGACCAGATTAGACCAATCAAAACTGTAAATGTAGATTGAGTAACGACAGGACTTCTAAAACTCCTTTTATCCCCACACTTCCAAGGTGCCACTAAAACATTTTTAATTGATAACCTAATCCAAGTTAATATAGAAATCAGTGTACAGATTTGAAGATTTAAAGTGCATTTTGTGTTGTGCTCTAAATAAGTTGATCAGTGTTATAAAACTAGTTGCTAGAAATGCAAGCTGTGATATACACCAGTCATCAAAACTCTAGTAGTTTCCAGTCCTTTGCAGACTTTGACATCTTGTCACTGTAATCGTTGGACACAGATGTCCCTACCCTAATGATTCTCCTCTCGCAGCCATGATCTCATGCAGGAAAAGGTTAATTCCTTACCCATCAAAAGTTGTTAGGTGACTTGTCTCAACACTACAGAATTTTTCTTACTAAAACTTGACTGTTAAAGTGTTAAACCCATAGCCAGACCTGGTAGCCTAGGCATACATACAATCTCAGCTATGAGAAAGCCGAGGCAGAACAGTTGCAGTTTTAACACTGTCCTGGGAAATCTAGTGAGAGCCTATCTAAACTAGAAAGAAAGAAAGAAAGAAAGAAAGAAAGAAAGAAAGAAAGAAAGAAAGAAAGAAAGAAAGAAAGAAAGAAAGAAAGAAAGAAAGAAAGGAAAGGAAGGAAGGAAGGAAGGAAGGAAGGAAGGAAGGAAGGAAGGAAAAAAAGAAAAAAAGAAAGAAAGAAAGAAAGAAAGAAAGAAAGAAAGAAAGAAAGAAAGAAAGAAAGAAAGAAAGAAAGAAAGAAAGAAAAGTACCTACAGGGCTAGGAATGTATTTATCTTAGTGGCAGAGGATATTCCTAGCCTGTGCAAGCTGTAAATATCACTTTTATTTCCTCAGATTAAGGGATGAGATGAGAGTCCTGCCCAAGTTTTATGAATACACAGCTTAGGCTGAGCCCAGAGTGTTTTTTTCTGTTTTAACTATGCCTAGGCCAAGGCCTGGAAGCCACTAGCCTTTGTACAATGTTATCTTCCAAGCTGACTGATTCAGTCCAGCTTCTCTCAGCTTCTCACTGAATTGCTCTGCCTCTGAACATACTGGCTTTTGGCAATATGTTCTAATCTTCTGGCTTCTTCTCCTTCTCTAGCTCATTCTGTCTTCACTTGTGTCTAGCTTGTTCTCTCTGCCACCAGTCTTTGTAAACTGTCCTGCTAACACCGCCATACCCTTTGTTCCTGCACTGCTCTCCTGAGAGTTGGATGTATCCTATCTCTGACTTATTCTCTGATTTTGTCAATCGTCTGTCCCTTGATGAGATGTCACTTTCAAACACAGCTGCTTTCTTCTACAAACTAACCTTTACCTTCATTGTTAAGGGTTAAGAGTGTGTATTGAGGATGTGTCTGTATTCTGGGGTGTACTGGATAGTTTTGTGTCAACTTGACATAGCTGGAGTTATCACAGAGAAAGGAGCTTCAGTTGAGGAGATGTCTCCATGAGTTCCAACTGTAAGGCATTTTCTCAATTAGTGATCAAGGGGAAAGGCCCCTTGTGGGTGGGACCATCTCTGGGCTGGTAGTCTTGGGTTCTATAAGAGAGCAGGCTGAGCAAGCCAGGGGAGGCAAGCCAGTAAAGAACATCCCTCCATGGCCTCTGCATCAGCTCCTGCTCCCTGACCTGTTTGAGTTCCAGTCCTGACTTCCTTTGGTGATGAACAGCAGCATGGAAGTGTAAGCTGAATAAACCCTTTCCTCCCCAACTTGCTTCTTGGTCGTGATGTTTGTGCAGGAATAGAAACCCTGATTAAGACAAATTGGTACTGGGAGTGGGGTATTCCTGTAACAACCTGACCATGTTTTGGGGAGGACTGTGGAAGGACTTTGGAATTTTGGACTTGAAGATCCATTTGTTGTTAAGAGCTCTGTCAGATGTTGTGTAGGAGCTTAGAAGATAATGTTGAGAACAGTGCAGAAGATGGAAGTCTGGTTTGTGAAATTTCAGAGGGAAAATTAAAGACTCTTTTCAGGGCCATTGCTGTTTTGATTGTGAAGATTTTGTAGTTCTGGTTAGCTGGAGCTGAAGAATCAGCTGTGATTAACAAGATACCAGAACTACTAAAGCAAAAACTTTGCATTACTGGGACTATTGATGCTGGTTAGCCGGAGCTAAGAAATTAGCGGTGATTAAGAAGAGACCAGCATCGTTGAGGTGACATCTTCTGGGAAGTGTTTTCTGAAAGCACAAAGAGGCTGTGTTCCAGAGATAGGCAAGGTTGTACTCCTTCTGCAGTGGGACTTGGTAATGTGTAAGGGTCACCCAGGTGGTACTGGTTTTGAAGGCATGAAGGGGTCATGCAGAGCAGCTCAGGCTCGGCACTGTGAGAGGCCATGGAAGGCCATTGGTGAAGGTGCAGCCTCAGTTGTAATTGAAGGCCCAGGACTGAAGGGGTCATGCAGCGTTTTGGAGAAGCCAGTACCATGAGATGACCACCAAGAGCAGCAGCAGCAGTGGAGTACAGGCATCTGGAGCTCAGAGTACGACGTGTGTGCTACAAAGGGCATGGCTGGAGAAGTGACCCAAGCCCTTGGAGGAGCCCAGAAGATCGTGAGTTGGATCCCAGACGTTGGACAGTTGGAGAATGATTTTTGCTTTGATTGTGACTGTGCCCTGATATTTTCCCTCTTGAAGGAAGAAACTGTTTTAGTGGAGCCCACAGTTAAGAGACTTTTAATTGTAAAATGACTTTGGATTGTAAAAGAGATGGATATTTTAGAGATTGAAATTTTAAGAATATGTAAAGACTGTGGGACTTTTAAAGTTATTTAGATCTTGGGGATGAGTAAGAATGTAAGGGTTGAGGCTTACTAGTGATGTGTTTGTGTGTCAAGTTGACAAGGGGTCAATTGTACTGGCTAGCTTTGTGTCAACTTGACACAGCTGGAGTTATCACAGAGAAAGGAGCTTCAGTTGAGGAGATGCCTCCATGAGTTCCAACTGTAAGGCATTTTCTCAATTAGTGATCAAGGGGAAAGGCCCCTTGTGGGTGGGACCATCTCTGGGCTGGTAGTCTTGGGTTCTATAAGAGAGCAGGCTGAGCAAGCCAGGGGAGGCAAGCCAGTAAAGAACATCCCTCCATGGCCTCTGCATCAGCTCCTGCTCCCTGACTTGTTTGAGTTCCAGTCCTGACTTCCTTTGGTGATGAACAGCAGCATGGAAGTGTAAGCTGAATAAACCCTTTCCTCCCCAACTTGCTTCTTGGTCATGATGTTTGTGCAGGAATAGAAACCCTGACTAAGACACGGGGAGATCATTTTGTAATCCAGGGTATGTCTGCATCTGTCTGGATCATATCTTTGGATACGATTCCTCACCAGAGCAGCCATGTTGCTAGATTAAAATTCCTCTACAGCAAGCCTCTGGTTTATACTTCAGTTAGGTAAAAGAAAATGAAAATAAATAAATTGACCTCGTGAAAGTTTTTTCAGTCCTCAAATTATTGTCAAATTAATTACATAGCATCTTTTACTGCTATATTGCATTTCCTTAAGTTGAACCCATTCCTAGGAATATTGTGAGCATGTGCTTCCTTTGCTGTACATTTTTGGTGATTCTCAACAAGGGACAATATCTGTCTCCAGGGGACATTATGTCGACTATCTGAAGAAAGTTGGTGGTGTGACTGGGGAAAGTATGTGTAACTGCCAACTCTTGAGTAGAGACCAAGGATGCAGCTAAACACTCCTCAGTGCACAGGAGAGCCCTGTGACAAAGAATTGCCTGGTCCCAGTACTAATAATGCTGAGAATTAGAAGCTCTGTGCTAGGGTCTACTATATATATACATCCTTAATTTCCCAGACTACACTGAAATTACATTAACCAGAGTTTTACTAATAGAAAAATGCACAGAGTGTAAACTGCATGATTCCAAAGAATGCTTCTTTTATTGTTCTACTTTTTTCAATGTTCTACTGTAAGATTCTGATGAACCTTAGCTATCAGGGAACCTCTGAGTGAACTGCTCAGAGCTGGGGATCAATGCAAAAGCAAGAGGAATTTATTATTACAGTGTGCTGGGGTCGTCCTGCACCCGAAGGAGAGGACCTGGGCAGCCCATTCGGCCAGTTTTTATACAGTTTTCAGGAGTAGAATAGAGCAACAACCACTAGGCACAATGTGATTGGCAGAACAGTGTGACTTTTAAACTGATTGGTCTTTAGGGAATGAGGTCTGCGGGTGGCCAAGTCAGGGGGTCTGCCCTGAGGAATGTGTCCAGTGCTCTGGGCTTCCCTATCTGCAAGTGGCCAAAGGTCGGTCCCCCTGTGGTCTTTCTGAGGAATGTAATCAGCCTTTCCCTTCTGGAGACGAGGGGTGCCTAAGAGCTCCAAGACCTTCCTCTTCCAGGAAGGGAGGGGTGCCTACAAGCTCCAAGACCTTCCTCTTCCAGGAAGGGAGGGGTGCCTACAAGCTCCAAGACCTTCCTCTTCCAGGAGAGGAGGGGTGCCTATGAGCTCCAAGACCTTTCTCTTCCAGGAGGGGAGGGGTGCCTAGTGGAATTTTCCAAAGGTTCTGAGCTGACCTCTTTCACTACAATTTCAAAATTATGTTTTTGTTTTATTAATAAGGTTAACTTTCCCCTTAGGTTAAAGAACACTTAGTAGCTTTACTAAGTATCTACTTCCAGTGTTCTTCATGCACTCTTTCCTATAAATCTGGGTGCCTGGCTGCTATTGTTACCTGTAGGCAGTCTGCTCACTTTATTTTGTTGTAGTTGTTGTTTCTTTGTTTGTTTTGTAGTGAAACTCTGTTGCATTGAATTCTCCCAGCTTGTGTTTACTGAAAAAGTGTTCTTCTTTGTCTTTGTTTTTTCTGAAAGCTACGGACAGCCCCCATCAGTCTCCTCTCTCTGCCCTATTCCTGACTGCAGCCCTTGAGAGACATATTGCTGTGTTTTGTTTTGTTTAGGAGTATGTTTTTGTTTTGCTTTTCTGGGTCAGGATCCACCCAGGAAGCATGCTAGCAAGTGCTCAGCTCTGAAGTGGAACTGCCAGCCCCTCAGACAGTGTTCTTTCTTTGTCTCCCTATGTGGTTTTGTTGTGGGTTTGTTCTTGTTACCTTTTTCTTCTCTTTGCTTTCATCAGCTTCACTGTTACTGACCCCACCCCCCACCCCCACCCCCCACCCCCGACCCCTGCCCACCCACCAGGGTGCAGATTCTTTGTATTTATCATCTCAGAGACTCTTGAGTGTTCTTAAATGTGTGGCTTGGTGTTTTACCAAATAGCAATCATTCTCTTGCAGTGAATGTGGTCGTGCACACCTGTAATCCCTGCGTTTGGTAGGAGAGGCTGGAGAATCAGGCATTCAAAGGCTGTTTCTTCTACAGACAGATAGAGTTCAAGACCAGCCTGCTTATACGAGTTCTTGACTGGGAAAAAAAAGACTAAACTAAAAGGTAAAACAAAGCCCCCTCCCCCCATTCTTCTCAAACATTCTTTTCTATCCAGTTCTTGCTTCCTCTTCCAGAGCTCAAGCACAGGTTCCCTGACATCTGACATGGCCTCCGGCTGCTTCCATACTTCCCTTGTCTGTCCATTTGCTCACTTATTTTGCAATGAACTGCTTTCAAGTGAATTACTCCTGTATGTTTTCCCTCTGCAGTTGGCTGGGAAGAAGCTCAACTGATATGTTCCCTGTGCTCGTAGAAGAAAAATCACAATCAGTTCTTGCTTCCCATTTGCTTGCTTTGTAGCGTTTCTATTTCTCCCTCAGGTAGCATGTATCTTAACCTACAGTACCCACGTTGGTTCACATGGCCGTAGCAGCTCTCTGTCAAACCCCTCATCAGAGTCTAGTAGCAAGGTCTGTCTCAAAGGCCACTTTTACTGCCTACGTTTGCTCTTCCATGAGGGCGTCCTTTCTACATATTTAAAAAAATTTAATTTAGACATTGCCTAAAAAGCAACATTAAAGATAAAGAGTAATTTTGTTTTGTCTCCTCCTCGAATTATTCCTAAAGAGTGAGGTTCTTTTTCTTTCCTTTAAAGTGACTGCAATTATTCCAGTTCTCCCCCACGCCTGCTGAACAGAGATAAGCCGCATTTCTTTAGGCTTTAACTCACTGGGAATTTGCCTAATATTCAAAAGATTCCTGTGTCCTTGGGGTGTTTGGCGTCCCCCCCCCCCCCCCCCCCCGTTTGCTTTGATTTACACTTCAGAGGAGGGTGTTACAGTTGCTGATAGCTCTGACTCACTGCCTTTAGCCATTGGGTCTAAGAACCCAAGTGCTACGAGGATTTGAAAGAACGGGAATCTCATCCACTTCCCAACCTTTCCTGCACTCTTGCTTCCTTGGCCATGCTGTGTGGGGAAAGTGTTTTATTTCCTAATCAGCAGAGTAATCTGCTTATCTAACACAACATCGCACAGGACTCCAGATTTAGTAGGTCTAAAATCTGAAAGTAGAGACTTTGAACTAGAATAAAACAGGAATATTTGAAATAAGAACAAATGTTTGCCTACACTCTGGGATTTCATCAATCACACTGGCTATGACCCCACACCAAGGACCAGGGATCTTCTAGAGGCAGCTCTGATCACAAGGGTGCTGACTGGTGCCATTGACAGAAGTGACCCGAAATGCTTTCCTAAGGCCATTCCTCATACTGTGGCCTGAAATGGGGTGTGCAAAGTGATGTCTACCAGCCAGGTGATAATGAGTGGAGCACCAGCAGGGGACAGCTCCACCCTGCTACCCACTGCAACCTGAACTCTCTCTTAGAGAAGAATGGCAGGATGAGTCAGGATAAAGCAAAGTTGGAGTTAATTAAGACAGATTCTAAGATGGTCTTATGCTCCAGGGCTAAAAGGAAAAAGTGCCGCACCCAAATGTGGGCGGAGCTTCTCAGAGAGCTATCTTCATAGCAGTTTTTGGAGGCCCCTTGGGTTACATCTCAAAGAGTTACTGAGAAATTTACATGAGTTGACAGGATGCCCCTGAGGTATTCAGGATAGGATTACAGCTAATAAGGTAAAAACCCTAAATCACATGAGTTGTGCAAGGCAGCTATGATCTAGTATTATTACTGTAAATAAAGTTTATAGTCCTGTTCGTGAGATTCCAGAAGATAGGGAGGAAAGGAGGAACAAGACCACACTTGAAGGTCACATACACTCAGTCCTAAGGCATGGGTAATTGCTGTTTTAACATTCTTATGTGGAATATTTCTGTATGAATGGAATATTGTCTCTAGGTAGGCAACCTCCAGAACAAATGTTAATTGTGCTGAATTCTTTACTTCTCAGCTGTCAAGAGGCTTCAACCTTCCACTTTGGAGTGAAGGGTTCTTTTCCTTTCATATTCCCTTAAGCCCTCCATCTTTCTCTATCCTGCCTCAAGACTAGGCAGAAGCTTGACCATCTTTTTTGAGTTAGCCTCAGAGCTAACATATGATTTCTGTCACTGTCAGAAGCTTGATTCCATGGGAGGGATGAATCATGGAAGGTACCACTCAATGGGAAAACTATTAATATTGCATTCATTATAGGATAGGACACTTACAGTGGGAGGTGCTGAAGTCATGTGACTCCTCTGCCTTTACAGTGTTTGGTCTTGACCCCTCCCCTTAAGTGTTCAAGACTCTTCTTTTCAGTAGGATGGGGAAACCTCTGCTGTTTCTTTCCCATCTTTGCCAGGATGGTTGATGTCAGACCGGTACCCTGCAGACTCTATCTGAATGGTTCCGGGTGAGGATTTCCCAATGGGAGGCATTGCAGGGATGTTCTTGGTGTGGAGTTGGTGTCCTCCTTTCCACTGTCCTGACCACATGACAGTGGATAAACAGGAAAGAGTCCTGCCGTGTTTCCCACAGTGGTGAGCACACCACTGCACACAGGTTCAATGTATGCACCTTCAATCCTTGTCTTTCTCTGCTATCACAATAGCAGGTAGCATGTTTCCACAGAGCCTATGAACTCTCTCAGATATCAGTGTCTACCTTCAAGGGACTTCAGAATTTCTAAATTCCTTCCTTATTCAGTGTCCAGGATTTTCAGGTGTGGTAGCTGTACCTTCTGTGTGACCTTAGAATTTCCTTCTAGCATTAAGCACCGCTCACTGCCTTAGTGATTCTCTGTGCTAAATTCTCCTTGTGAAAGACCCACAATGTGAGGACTCCCTCACGTTCTGACTCAGGAGAGGCGACACCCCAAAATCACCCACAAGAAACGATCTTGCTGCAACTTGCAAGAGGATTTTTATTCGAGAGCGTTCTCGGGCCCATGGTCATACACCACGCAGGGGTAGAGGACCATGGCGCGCTGAGTAGCTGAGTAAGGGGGTATTTAAAGGAAGAAACCACAATTCATGGAGGTGGGGAGGGCGTTGTTGGAAAATACCAAAAATACCAGTTAAGCCGGGCGTGGTGGCGCACGCCTTTAATCCCAGCACTCGGGAGGCAGAGGCAGGCGGATTTCTGAGTTCGAGGCCAGCCTGGTATACAAAGTGAGTTCCAGGACAGCCAGGGCTATATAGAGAAACCCTGTCTCGAAAAAACCAAAAAAAAAAAAAAAAAATACCAGTTAAGAGTCACAAGGAAGTATGAAGTCACAAGTGTCAGGTTATCTCTCAAGACAGTTTCTAAGAGCCCCTAACAATCTAAGAGCCCCTAAAGATAGCACATTTGCATTGCAGGTTCCAGTAATGGTCAGGGTGCCATTCTTTGAATTGAACCCAGGAAGCGGGTAGGTGGAGGAATGTCGCTATCTGTTTTATGACCAGTACCTGGAGCACTAAGCCACAAAGGCTACACTCCCAAGCCTGGGCCCAAAAGCCTCGAATTTTGTTTTTACTTTGCTATACTTTTTTAATACTTCTTCATTCCCCACTTCTTCTAGTTAATAGTTCTAATCTTAGAACTAGACACTATCTTCTCCCTGACATAGTTGATCCTTTAGGGCATGGTACTGTTATCTCAAAACTAAAAGCCACACTGCATTAATTCTTGTTTTAATAAAGGTGACTTGCCTATTTAACACACATGGACCTATAATTAAAAGCAGAAGCAAAATCAAAAGGGGTCCCATAAAGGTAGAAAGTAGGGTGGTCAAGAGTACAAGATAAGGGCCTTTCCACCAGAGTCTCAAGGTTTTCTGCGTGGAGATGTCTAGCAGGTCTTCTGGAGCAGGCCTTCTGGAGCTGCTTTTTTGCTCGCTGTCTCACTCACTGGAGCACCTTGAGCCTAGAGAACAAAGGCTGGGAAAGCAGCATGTCAGCACTATGTACAGAGGCTATTTTTACCAGTGGAGGGGGCCCCCTGTAGAGTAATTCATAAGGGGGTCAGTCTAAACTGTCCAGGGGTGTTTTTAACTCTGAAGAGCAAAGGGTAGGAGAGCTATCCAATCATTAGCGCCAGTCTCCGCTGTCAATTTGGTAAGGGTCTCTTAATGGTTTTATTTATTCTCTCTACCTGTCCTGAGCTTTGGGGCCTGCATGCACAATGTAACTTCTAACCGATCTCTAATATCTTGGCCAGTCCCTGATTTACCTGGGCAACAAAGGCAGGTCCATTACCTTGGGAAGATTTCTTTTAGAAATTCTACCTCATCATAGCACAGGCCTTGCAGCTTTTGGCTATTTCTTCTGTCAAGTCAGAGAGTCCTGTAACATAGTAGTGAAAGGACCTAACCACACCTTTGAATTTCTTGGCCCCCAGGCCAAGTCAAATACTGTCCATAACTTGATAGTGCTCAGGGGTGTATCTAAAGCTGGTCTCTCTGATGTCATAATAATCTTTAGGCTCCTTGACTGCCAGGATCATTGCTCCTTGAGTCACCTGTTTGGCAGTTAGATCTGCTATCTGATTTTCTTTAGCCACAGCATCTTAGGTCTTTCTCTGCAGATGTCAACAGCCCTCTTTGTCTGTATATTGCCCCGTACAGTGGCAAAAGCATACCTGCTGTCAGTGTAGACTTTTCTTTTGCCATTTATGGACCTTGTCTCAAAGTCACAAGTTCAGCTTTCTGGGCCGACGTCCCTTCAGGGAGGCTGCTGGCCTAGATCACTTGCTTTCTGTCCACCACCATACTGCTGTCCCCGCCTTCTGCTTACCTTTAACCTCGAGGCTACTGTCATCAGTGTACCAGCTCAAACCCTCAGGCCAAGGCTGATCTGATCCTTCAGATCATTTCAAGTACCAGTTTCTCAGCACAGTGATGAGTAGGTGCAGTCTCACGCAGTGGGACAGCAGGTGGAACGAAGCGAAGGTCACTCGTTCAGTCAACAAAAAGTTCTGATGTGTCACAGGAGTATTGGTAGTCATCCATCAGTCAGGGGGCTTTTGGATAATGCTTTCAAGAGCGTGGGATGCCATTACAGCTAGTTACTGTCCCAGAGTGAGCTTATCAGCATCCTTGACAAGCAGATTATGGCAGCAATAGCTTTCAGGCAAGAAAACCACCCGCTGGCAACAGGGTGTAACTTCTTGGATAGGTAAGCCACTGGCCTTTTTCAAAGTCCCAAAGTCTGAGAAAGGACTCCTCTGGTGACCCCTGATCTCTCTTCCACATAAAGAGTGAAAGGCTTGGCTAGGTCAGACAAAGGCTGGCCATCAGTAGGGCCTGTTTTATTTCTCTAAAGGCTTTCTGGCAATCCGGGATCCACAAAACACCTCCCCTTTCTTGGTTAGGGGGTACAACAGGGCAGCTAAGGTCGCCAACCCAGGTGTCTAGAGTCTGTAGAAGCCAGCAGTACCCAAGAATTTTCTTACTTGCCTTAGCGTAGTTAGCCACTACTTCCCGTCTCGAAGGGTGTATCTCAAGTAAGTAACTTCAGTTTGACATAGCTGAGCCTTTTTAGCTGAGGCTCGGTCTTCAGTTGCCCAGGTTTCCTGTCTAGATCCTGTCTTTTTCTTTCTCTCCTATTACTGTGGCCAAGATTCTAGTCAAATTTCTCTCTTGTCTACGATCCCTCCTGTTTTCTCTTTCTTCTGCCTCCCGCCTCTCTCTCTCTCTCACACACTTTCTCTGCCTCTTTCACTAATCACATAACTGTCTCCCTCTCATAATACACCTTCTAATCTCTGAAGTTTCTTTCTAGGTAAGATCAAAGGGAGTGAACTGCCTGAAGGCTTCCATAAGCCTTTCAAGGAACATTGAGGGAGGTTCAATCGGCCCCTGCATTACCTCTTACCTTAGCCAAATTAGTGGGCCTGTCTCGAGGCACCTTGGAGACCAGAGCCTGGCGTTAGATTTTCAAGCTCTCCTTACCTTCAGCCATGTCGCAGTCGCAACTGGGGCGAGTCAAAAGGAATCCCATGTAGATCTCATTTTGTAGCTGTGTAGACCGCCATTGGCTTCCGGGCCATTTTTCTAGCCTCTAACAGAATTCTCTCTCGCTCTTCGGTTGTTAAGAGCATCTGCAACAGCTGTTGATAATCATCTCAAGTAGGCTGATGAGAAAACATAAGGAACTCTACCAACCCTGTGAGGCGTTGGGGATCCTGAGAAAGGGGGTGGTTAGTTTTTCAGTTATAAATACCAACAGAGGAAAATGACCAGTACTGAAGGGTTTAAAGTTTGGGCGGGTCCACCAGAGTCCGCCCGGACTCTGTGCTCTGCAGTTCCATGTACCCGCAGCGGTCCGCCTCTCGACACCCCAAGGGGTTTAGGGTTCCCTCGGCAGCTGGGGTTGAGGCTGTGGATAAGGGGAAGGTTGTGGACTAGGCCACTCAGGAGGCTTCATACAACCACAATTTTGAGAAGCAAAACCAAATTTTAAACAATCTATTTTTTTTTAAATGAACTCTAAAAACATTACTTGCTATAAATTTTGGCTGCCTGTTCCTGCACACAAACACAAGAAGGTGTAGCCGCCAATATTTCAAAAAGACAATACCCTAAATCTTATCTTTTATAAATCGGATTTCTAGGATAAGAATTACATAGAATATTACTCAATTTAGGCGTATCTTTAGAGACCTGTTCCCATGGATTGTCTCATGCTGCATGTTGTAGTTCTAAATTACTCTAACCCAGAGTTAACAGTTAAGTCAACTTTCTGTTACCAATGTTACAAATTTTTAATCATAACTAATAACTTATGAGCCACTAATCTATAACCAAGACATATAAAAACATATTTATACTTTTGAAACTATTTAGAAACAAAAATGAAATGGCCGCATACATTTGCTCATTTAAACCAAACAAAATTCTTAAATTGGGCTCCAAAGACCAATTAATACTGTTTATTTTATTTTATTTTTTACCAAATTATCCCCAGATAGTCGGAGAGTACTGCTTTTCTCAAAACCCATTCTCTCACGTCTCAGGTGTAAACTATCTCTAGTCAGGGTATAAAGCACCTATGAGAATTACCTTTGCTTTTCTAGATTTTCACATAGCTCTAAACACATACACAAAAACACATAAAACAGAAACCAACAGATCCAGACACATTTGACCCTTTCTTGTCCTCTACAAGCAGGCAAAAGAATTAGACGATTTTGGAGGGGGAAGCTTCCGCTTCAACAGAACTCGGTCCCTCTGACCGATCCGGAGACGGCCAGGCGTCCCTGGCTCTCCTTACCTCCCAGGGCGTCCCCCAGGGCCACAGCCTGTGGTCCTCCTAGCACGTCTGCCGACCACAGTCCTCCGGTCCTTACAGCCCAAAAGGACAGCTGCAAATACCGACCGCGCGCGCATTTCAGACCCCATCACCCCATCGTCTACAAACACCAGCATCCATTTCTACCTAGACGACCAAAACCAGAGAAGCACACTTGTTCCTCACTCTGCCAGGTGTAAAACCAAGGCACGAGGTGGGACTCGAACCCACGATCTCGCAACCCGAAAACCAAGACACAAATTTCACTCTGCCAGGTGTAAAACCAAGGCACGAGGTGGGACTCGAACCCACGATCTCGCAACCCGAAAACCAAGACACAAATTTCACTCTGCCAGGTGTAAAACCAAGGCACGAAGTGGGACTCGAACCCACGATCTCGCAACCCGAAAACCAAGACACAAATTTAATAAACTCAGATGGATCCGAACTCAGACTTCGCCATGCTTCAGAAACATAGGACAAGACACAAACAACCCAACACAACAAGCACATGTTCCAATGTTCGTTTCAGAAAACAGACACTCAAAACAGAGACACCGGCCGGCACACACACAAGAGGGGATCCCCATACCTCCAAGTCGGTTCTCGGGTGTGAGGGGTGGTCGCGTTTCCCGGCCAATGCACCAAATGAAAGACCCACAACGTGAGGACTCCCTCACGTTCTGACTCAGGAGAGGCGACACCCCAAAATCACCCACAAGAAACGATCTTGCTGCAACTTGCAAGAGGATTTTTATTCGAGAGCATTCTCGGGCCCATGGTCATACACCACGCAGGGGTAGAGGACCATGGCGCGCTGAGTAGCTGAGTAAGGGGGTATTTAAAGGAAGAAACCACAATTCATGGAGGTGGGGAGGGCGTTGTTGGAAAATACCAAAAATACCAGTTAAGAGTCACAAGGAAGTATGAAGTCACAAGTGTCAGGTTATCTCTCAAGACAGTTTCTAAGAGCCCCTAACAATCTAAGAGCCCCTAAAGATAGCACATTTGCATTGCAGGTTCCAGTAATGGTCAGGGTGCCATTCTTTGAATTGAACCCAGGAAGCGGGTAGGTGGAGGAATGTCGCTATCTGTTTTATGACCAGTACCTGGAGCACTAAGCCACAAAGGCTACACTCCCAAGCCTGGGCCCAAAAGCCTCGAATTTTGTTTTTACTTTGCTATACTTTTTTAATACTTCTTCACTTGTGCTAATTAGTAATGTGGTTTCTGGCTTGGCATGAAGAAATTTGAGACAAACTCTGCTCAACAAATGCAATTTGCCGCTTGTATAATCATTTGTGTGAATGCCTCTTTTGTGAAATGGAAATGTTTGGCGAGCAAAGAGGGAAGCGAATCACTTAGTGTCTTGTACTGAACAATGTTGAGTAACTAAGCTAATTTACCACACACCCATAAGGCAGACAACAAGCTGCGAGGGATTCCGTTAATAATTACCGTTTGTGTCTTTGAACATACTTCCACGCACTTGTTTTCTTTGAAAAGCATCTATATAGTTCAGTTCTTTATTTAACTCTACAAATGTACAGTAAAAGACTACCATGAAAAATAAGGGATTCCCTCCTGCTCTGTTTTACAGGTCTTTCTGTGTGCTTCCTGTGTGCCTATGTTGCCTCCTCTAATAAAAGCCTTTCTTCATCTGTAGAGAATTTATAAGGCGCTGGAATATTTTGTGTGTTAGTATAAAAAAAGAGTTAGGCAATGCGGGGTCAGCTCAAATATGCACTGGAAAATTGGTCTTTAACGGAATAGTATCCAAAGCTGACAAAAAGAAGGCATTGGGATCATGATGCCAGATCCTTGCATTTAAGATCATTTTCTTTAGGTTTTAAATAAGATGCTGCTACTAAGTAGCAAAGCAGTGTCTCCTCTTAACACATTGGATGTTTTAACTTTCAGTCACCCTGAAAGAGGCAGAGAATGGAGGATTTTCCTTTTACACAGGACATATTTCATCTGCTTTTCTCCTCCCATTCCTTCTGACAGGGTTTCACTATGTAGCTCTGGCTGCCCTAGACCTCACGATGTGTAGACTCGGCTAGCCTTGAACTCATAGGGCTTTCTTAACGACTGACTTCAGGCAGTACTGTGAGTGTGCTTGAGCGTGAGACTAAAAGGTCGAATTCTGGAAGAGGAAGCATTTCTTCACAGCAGATGCTTCTACAGCAACTACAAGGTTCACTTAGTAATCAGAAGCATTCCCAACTGAGGTATGAAAGGTCCGTATAATACAGTATACGGATTAATATACTAAGCAGTTGAAAGCAAGTTTGTAAATAGTTTTATTTTGTTGACAAGATTTATTGTAATTTCTTTTTTTTATGTTGGTCATATGCCATACCCTGCATTTGGTAATCTAAACCATGAAGTGAATTAAAAGGAGTTTGTGTCCTTGTTTGGTAATAAGTAACACAAAAATCTCCCAAGCAACTAATATTGTATTAGAACACAGAGAGATTACTAACCAGTAAGAAATTCTGAGCAAAGAAAATCAAATTTGGAGTCACATGATCAGAAAGCACTGGAAAGTATAAAACATATCCTGACTCCAGAGCATCTATAAAGAAAATGACTTCATAATAAAATACTACTAAAGAGAATTTTGAAGAGGGTGAGGAAGGGAGGCCCTATATACCTGGAAGGCAAGGGTAGGACTCTAGAAAGCTGACATTAAAACTGCTTTATTAGAGCTGATCTATGTGTGTTGATAAGCTGCATATTCTACTTGGTCGGTTTTCATATCTTGTCATTTCATATGAATACATTCCCTAGCTATGATAAATTCCATACATCTATCTTGGAATATTCTTGGCTATTGTGGTTACTAACTTCATCTTCTGCCCAAACTTAAAGGAAACAGATTACACTTTAGTAGGAACCCAAGCCTATGTTACTAGAGCTAGGTTCCCTTCACATTCACCTGTTGCATAAATACTCCTCAAGGCTACAGGTTTTCTTTCCATCGGTTCTTAACCAACAGTAGTTAGCTGATTGCATGAAAAGTTTCAATTTTTTTCAATATTTCTTCAGAAAGCTTTAACCCCTCAGCACGGTGGCACACACCTATAGCCATGCTACTCACTCAGCCGTAGGACAGAAACAGTCTCTAGGCTGAGCTCAGACTCATGGCAAGACCCTATCTCAAAAAACAAAATGGCAAACAACTAGCATTGTTCACACATTAGTCAAAAGGCATTTCCTCTATTATTAGCTTTCAAAAATATTTCTGATGACTGCATAATATGAATGTACCAGCAAAGCTACCATCCCTCAAGTTAATCATTCATTTGGTGATTACTGATAAATATTTTTCAGATGATTTTCCATAACAAGCGTCAGTGTGTAAGGCTCAAGAGAGGCCAGTTCACTGGATCCTTGGACATAATGGGGTATTTCATTTGCAGACCTTTTAAGTTGGCAAGCAAATGACTTATTATTGTAAGTTGCTTAGATTTGCTTAGTGAAGTTTGCTGTTTAAAGGTTTATTCACCTACATTGATTTTATAGACCATTCACATCCTAAGACCTGACTTAACCGGTAATATAGTATTTGTTTTTCACAGAGGTTTCTGAGAGCACCTATGAGAAGTGCCCTGTCAAGCCTGCAGCTGTAATTCCTTAAGCTTTTTTTTTGTTTTGTTTTTTCTTTTGTTTGTTTGTTTTGAGACAGTGTTTCACAATGTAACTCTTGATGACCGGGAATTCTAGGAATTTGCAGACCTAAAAATCACAGAGGTCTGCCTGGTTCTGCCTCCTGACTGCTGGAGTTAAAGGCATGCACCATCATGTCCAGCCCATTTCTTAAGCTTAAATGAACAATTATCATGGTGTCACATGAAGTTTCAAGAAATAATACATAGGGGCTGGAGAGATGGGTCAGGGGACATGAGCTGGGTTCCTACTACCTACATCTGGTGACTTATAACCACCTGCA
Source organism: Mus caroli (assembly GCF_978045245.1). NCBI lineage: Eukaryota > Metazoa > Chordata > Mammalia > Rodentia > Muridae > Mus > Mus caroli. The sequence goes on from NW_028227258.1 coordinate 32,253,637, forward strand.
ATTACAGCCTGTGTTGATCCAATGCCTTTTTTCTGGCCTCTATGGGCAGCTGTATGCATGCTCATGTGGGCGAGTGCACGCACACACATGCACACACACACACACACCTTTTTAAAAGATGTAATATAAAGTATTATTTATTATTATCACCATTATATCTTACATTACTTTCCCTCAATAGTAGTGTCTGACAAAGCCACAGGACAGTACTACAAACTCGGGCATGATGATATCCATAGAGCCCAAATACAGACTTTTTACCGTGGATCCACTTCTTATCCCCCTGGGAGCCCTTTGCTGTGCTTGTCATTTGTATCACTTTGCCTTTTTAAAAAGTTCCTGTAAGTGTAGTAGTTTAAAATGTAAGCTTTACAGACTTTAGCATCATTTTCTGCAGACTCATTCACTCAAGGTATGTTCATCAACACTGGGTAGTATCTACAGGCTGTGTACACCAGCTTCCTTAAGCACTTATAGTTCGATTTCCAAGGCTACATTATTATTATTGATTTCAGGTACTGGAAGAGAGGAGGAAAATGCAGTGACAATTTAGGAAACCATTAAGCCATTTCACTGGCATCCAATGAGCAGGCAGTCAGTTTGTGCACTTGAATACCAAAGAGTCAAGTTCACTAAGTGCTTAGACTGAAATCATGGCTGGCCTTGATGCTAAGAACCAACACAATGAGTAGTTGAAAGAATGTTTTCCTAGTACTACTGTTTTTTTTTTCCAATGTCACCATTTCACTCACACTAAAGTGGGTTAAAATGGTAATATATGGTATCAGTGAAGCATGTTATCCACAGAACTGGGCATTTATGAAATTATGCCTTAGATCCAGTTGGGTTGGAGACAGGGTTTCATTACATAGACATGGCTGGCCAGGATCTGGCTCTGTAGATCAGGCTGGCCTCCAACTCCCAGACATACTTCTGCCTTCTGCTTTTAAAGCTACCTGGCGTCTGAAAGGGGGTTTTAGGGTGGCATTTGAGAACATGGACCTTTACCCCAGCCTTGCTCTTTTTATTTTGGAGCTGTGTATTTGAATTAGAAATGGCTTGTTCTCCCGAAAACCCAAGACCTTTTGCTGATTTCTTTGGTTCTCCTCTTCTCCACCTGAAATTACTTTTAATTTAAAAATTAAAAAAATAAAAATACAGGGTCTCACACAGTCCAGGCTGACCTCCAACTTAATGTGTATCTAAGGTTGACTTTGAATTTATGACTCTGCTTCCATCTCTCAAGTGCTGTTGACTGCAGATTTTTCCACCACACTTCTACCAACCGAGCTACATGCCCAAGCTGGAACTTTTCGTTTTTAATAAAAGAAAATCCGCCTAGGAGTGCACAGTGTCTCTCCAGTCCGCTGGCAGTATAACGAGGATGAGCTGGCCCGCAAACGAGAATATTTGAAGAATTAAAAAAAAAACCAAAAACCAAAAAGCCTCTTAGTGTGTTCTAAGTAACGGCAGTGAGTCCCTCCTCTCTGCCTCTAGCTCTGGTGCCGTCCTGGAGCGCACTCGCTGGGTGACTTCCGACCCGCTGCTGCAGGAGGGGAGGCTCGTGCACTTTAGGTACAAAGTTCGAAGGCTAAGCTTGCGCTCGAGCATGCGCTGCATGATCCCCACTGCTTGACAGCGGGCGACGAAGGCGCCAGAAGTGGCGCAGAGAGAGAGCAGATCCCCGTCTAGGATCAGGGTTCAGCACACAGCACCTACAACCGAGAACAGCGCCTCCTGCCCGGCGCTGCCGGCCAAGCCGGAAGCCAGCGGAAATGACGCCCGCGCTAGCCGCCGGAAGCGGGAGCCGCCAGAAACGTGTCCAATGGGAGCCCGGGAGCGGCAGGGGGCGTGGCGGCGCGGGCCTCCCGCGGCTGCCGGGGCGGTGACGGGCGCGGTGTGGCCGGGCGGGTGGCGAGCGGGCCATGCGGACGGCTGGAGACCCGGGACCCCACGGCCCTGCGCTTGTCCCTCGCGCCGCGGTAGCCCGGAGCCCGCGGGCCTAGCGGCGGCCTTTGTTCCCGGTGTCGCCGTCTGCCGAGCTCCGGCCGGCGCGGATGCAGCTGCTCCGCCTGGGCTCGCGCTCGGGGCAGGAGGAGGAGCGGCGGCTCCGGGCGGCATGCGATGGGGAACTGCTGCTGGACGCAGTGCTTCGGGCTGCTCCGCCGGGAAGCGGGTCGGCTGCAGCGAGCGGGCGGAGGGTAAGCGGCAGCGCAGGCCCGGGATGCGCGGCCGGGGATCGGCGGTGGTGGTGGTGCCCGCCGCCCCCGTGCAGGCTCCCTGTCCCTGAGGACTTACCTCGGGAGGTACGGTCTCCTGTAAGCACCCGGCACTGCCGCCTGGACACACCCTGCTTTGACTTAACGCCAAAGCTTCTGTCTCTGTGTTTGGTCTTCCTTTTGGGCCTTGACAGAACAGGTGAAAATCTGGCCCCAAGGTTGATGCCCCAGGTGCATTTTAAATAGAAGTCACTTCTGCTCCAGGCTCTGGTGAACTCTTAGGTAAAGAGCTGCAGGATCGCAGTGCACACTGGCCATTGAAGCGACTGGTGCGGCTGTATGCAAATCTTTTCATAGCAATAACTTAGAATTTTGGAGAGGAATACCATGCTGTGATTGCTACCCTTATGCTCGATAATCTAACCAAAATGTCACTCATCAGCACGTCTCTTGTGAGGAAAGTGGGGTATGCTTCAGATTTTTCTATCCAATAGCAAAATTGTGTGATTACTGTTGCACCTTTATTTCCTAGAATAGTAGAAGAAGAAGAAGAAAAAAAAAAAAAACCGGGGCACATAGCATGTTGATTTTATTATTCCTAAGCATTTTTTGGAAATTAAAACCTAGAATAAAAAAATCTAAGCCAGCCAATCTAACTAAAGAACATATCTGTTTTGAACTTTCTTAAGCATGGTGCCAAATTTTCAGCCAATAGCTTTGTATCGGGAAGCTTTCAGCATACACAAACTGGAACCAAGTGATTTGTAATTGGAATCTTTGAGTCATGGGTGCATTATAAAATGATTCACTAGTCAAGTAGTGTGTCAAAGTAGCAAAGGTGTTACACTATGCATCCCTAGAATGGGAGGGGATGGACTTAAAACATTTCTACTTAGTTTGGTATTTTGATTTTCCTGATTTCTGTACTGTTACTTTGACAGCTGTTTTGCATTGTGATCCAAAATCATGTTATTCCAAGTACTGTGTGAGTGAACTCCTTTGTGAAGCTATGGAAAGGGGCTCATGGAAGAACTGGACATTACAACATCTTTGACTTTATTATCATTCCTTGGAAGGCTTAACAGTCAGACTCTGGGAGGGAGTGCTTTGAATTCTGCAGTCGACAATGTTTTTCTATTTGACTTTGGAGTACATTACCTGGGTTCTGTAAGAACCTTGGGTATTTTTTTTTTTTAACAGTGATTTTACAAATGATATCTTCATTACACACTATTCATTAAAATTGCGGGTTCTCCTGGCTCAGCCCAGGCTTGGCAGCATAGGGGAGGCTAGCAGGGTGAGATCACGTGAGGCATGTGATCCTTGTAGATATGTTGTAGTGCTTGATCCTGAGTCTGTACTTTGTCTTTGGCTGACACCTTGAGTGAGTCCTAGGGACTGTGGATGCTGATGTCTAAGACCATGTGATCTGTGTCAGTTCTGTTTCCTGTCATCTGTAAGCATAGACTTCAACAGCTCCCTTACTTGAATCTTCCCATAAACTTACCGTTTGGTATCAGTCTTAACAGTTCTAGCAGCTTCCCGGAAGCACGTGGTATTTATTAAACTGCCTTTCAGTTTAGTCGCTGTTAGTTGTTTTCCTTTAGGAGTGCGTCTGGGCAGTTAATGGGTACATGTTTAAGTGAAAAAATGGGCACTCACAAAAGTCTGCGTTGATTTTATGTCACTGTACTTATTAGGGCTAGAAAGAAATAGGACATCCTGGGTTCTGTTAGGCTCATTTACTCTGAACTCCACCACGGGTGCTTTGTGATTTGAGGCCTGATTTCTTAGCCTTGCGGATTTCCCAGGAGTCTCTCAAAATGAGATCACTTACTCTACGCTTTGTAATCTCAGCACTATAATTACCAAGTATACTTGAGTGTGCTCTAGTATTTTATATGTGAGGATAACTGATGACCAGTCCAAGCATCAACATAAGTGCTAAGGCATCTTGGAGACCTTACTACCAAGAAACAAAATACTGACATCCCGATGGGTTAGCCTTCTTCATTTGGAGGGTTCGTCTCCCAGCATGTTCTGGAGAACTCCGTGTGCTGGCCAGTTGTTTTCTCTGGACAATACTGGAACTCTGTGTGTGCTACCTTGCCTGGCTTATGCATTGCTGGGGCTCAAGTCTAAGGTGTCATACTGAGCTACATCCCCAGCCCTACAAATTATTTGTTCTTAGATGGGTTCTTAGGAACCTAGTTGTGTTGTATTTTAATTCCCATCTTTAGATTGTGGTACAATTGCCCATCCTTGCTTCAGGTGAGTTGTCGTGTTACTCACACGGGTGTGATGATGTTTGGGGTGCTCTGTCTGACAGGTTTCAGCCCCTTGGATTCTAGCAGCAGACTTGCTTCTAGGTGATAGTTCACAGAGATTAGCTTTTCTTTTCCTAGGGAAAATGGCTTTAGTGCTTGTCAATATTTAGCTACTTCCTATGTGCTGGGCAGTATTCTAAATACTATGTTACCTTATTTATTCCTTTGCACACCCCTGCCAAGTAATAACTGCTATTGAAATTTTAGTTCTCTATCCAAAATGCATGAAACTAATTTCTTATTTTAAATAGGATTTTGGAGTATTTCTATAGACAGCACTCTTAGACATGGACCCAAGTTAAAGCATAGAGCTGATTTGTGTTTCATACACATCGTGTGCACTTGACCGTGACTTTATAGAGTACGTTCAGTCTGCCTATGACTTTTCACTGTTTGCTTTGAGCAGCATAAGCATCTTACTCTTCTACCCAGGCTGGCCTCGAACTCTCCTGCAAGTTGAGTGTCCTGTGAAGTCAAGTATGGAGTTCCCACCTTGTAGCCTCTTGTTGGCTCACAGCAGCTTTCAGAGCATGGGGCATTTTGGATTTTGAACTTTCAGATTAATGGTGTTCAACTTGCTCATGTTGGAGACCGAAAGCCAAGGCTTGAAAGTTTAACTTGCCTGAGATAACAGAACTGGAATTGCAGTCAAAGTCCCTCTGAGACCAGAGCCCTTGTCTTTACCTGGGAAGAGCTCACAGCTCTTTATTTTCTTCTCTCAGCCTTTTCTTCCCTACCTCTGTTTTCAGAGGAAATGATTCTTCTTAATCATTTTTACTTTTGTTTCCTACATTCTCCATAGAAAGTCAGTCTGTCATCACCTTAGCTTTTGTCCTTCCCTCCAAATCCACGTTCCCAGGCCCTCTCAGGGTTACTTCTGTGTCCTTACAACCTCCACATCTGTGCTGGTTAGGTGTTTTGACACCTGAGAAGAGGAATTTCCTACATCAGATTGGTCTGTAGAGTCCTCACTTTAGTGCTGACCCTAGGATATCTCTAGGATAAAGGCCAAAATATGTATCCTTCTAGATAGCTGTATTTTTCCAGATTCTGCATTATGTATTTCTTCCTGTGTTTCCTTGTCTTGTCTCTGCTGTGTTCCTCCCTGAGTCTGTTTCTTTCTTGTCTTCACTTGAAAAACACCTACTTAGTCATCTTTTCCACTGGCAATTCAGGAATTACTTTCCACAGTTTTCCTGAAGCATCACCAGCCCTCTGGAAATCAGAGCTCGCAGCGCTGCTGAGCAGTCTGCTCTTCTGAGCTCCACTCCCTACGTAGCTTCTGAGTGCTTCCTCTGTCCTATCTGTGCTGATTCAGGCTTCTGTTGAATACCTAGTCAGTTAAGTTCCTAGGACATGGAGATGCAAGTATTTGTTGATTCTGTGGCTAGAGTTTCTTAAGTCAGTTAGGTCGCCTGGCTTTTGGTCTCTGGTCCTTCTGAAGGACCTTCTCCCATATTTGGGCATGGGCTGACCCTCCTCTCCAGAGTGATTAAAGTGCGGCCTTGCTTGTAACTCACCTTTGCATCTACCGCAGTTGACTGTAAGATTAGTTTTTATTGACTTTCATGTTCTAAATAAGTTGCTTTGCCCATTGTTCAGTAACTTAGGGAAGGAAGAAAATGAAGACTCACATAAGCAAAGAGGTCACATTTCACTCTCCAACAAGAAAAGGAGTGATGTCAGGTGCTGCACGCAATGTGAAAGGTGAATGGATGGGGGCTCAGGCCTGAGCTTCTCCCTCTCTGTTCCTAGGTTCCTCTAGAGCAGGCTCGTCTCAAAAGGCAGTGGCTCTGTTTGTTTGCCTGTTTAGCCTGTCTTTTCTGTCTTTGCCTCGACAGAGGGAAGGTATGTCTCCACTGTTCTTGCAAGGCATAAAATAATTTTCTGACTATCCCATCCAAAGCTCATCCCTCAGAGGCTCTGTTATAGTGGCCTTTTTAACTTGATGATTGCCAGTTCTGTACGGGCCTGTATAATACCTAACCACTAGAAAAACAGCACGTACCGTCCAATAGCTACAGTGGTAGATAAGAAATGATGTGTGTGGAAGGGTTGTCTCCAGTGGAAACTTAAGTGCCACGGTCTGCTGTGTGCACTTGTGACCCAGAAAAGCCAATGGTTTGAGTTCCAGTACCTGGGCATAAGATAGCCAGGGTGGCATCTCAGGCAGCGAGGCAGAGAACTGGACCTGTTCCCGTTGGTGTGACATACTGTGTTGACATCATCTTATCCCTTCAGAACCCTCCACTGAAATATTTGATGTCAGGTGGAAAACTGCCCTGTCGTCCTCTTTGTGATAGCCTTTGCCAGGCATGTGATTGATAGCCTGACCTGTCTTCCACTTGAGGGTGGGAGGATGTCTTGGGAGGCTTTTAATTTTTTGTAGACTTTGGAACCATTTACCTTGGTTGCTCATCACTTATTTATAATATCCAAGAAAATATGAAGGATTGTCTTACTGTGTTTTACCAGGTATAATATAAAACATGTGGAAAAAGAGCAATGCCAATGTAGTTTTGAGTTTTCATAGGTTTTTTTTTTTTATTATTACCATGCAGCATAACAGGGAAGCATTAAAAACTACATTTTCAGCCCGCTGTCAACAAGGTTTAGACTTACCTAGTATCTTTCTTGATAACAAGGTAGTAAGGTTGCAGGCATTTCCAACCACAGCCTCTTCTCTGCCACTCTCTACCTGTTGAACCACATTCACATTTTTAGTAGTGTAGTAAATAGGCAGGAATCTGTCTCAGGTTGTGACAACCCTCGAGGACACAGAGATGACTCTGGGCTTTGGAGCGTGCCAAGCTAAGGAGGGAAATACACTTGTGTCTTTTCTAGTTAGTCACTGTTTGCACACCTCGTGCCGTCGGCTTTTAGTTAACAGTGTCAGGTTTCTCTGTTACTTTTCCCCTTCCTTTTTCCTAGAGCATAGCCTGAGTTGGTGAAAGTGAAATGTACATATGATGTGACCCTGACTTACTTATTTTCTTTCTTTCTTTCTTTCTTTCTTTCTTTCTTTCTTTCTTTCTTTCTTTCTTTCTTTCTTTCTTTCTTTCTTTCTTTCGACAGGGTTTCTCTGTGTAGCCCTGACTGTCCTGGAACTCACTCTGTAAACCAGGCTGGCCACAAACTCAGAAGTCCGCCTGCCTCTGCCTGGCATTAAAGGCGTGCACCACCACTGCCTGGCAACCCTGATTTTCTTCACAGCTCATCCATGTGACCCTGCTGTGTTTCCTGAGGCCTCCGTAGCTTCTCACATCCCTGTATCTTACCCTTACATCTTTGGCTTACTATGTTTACTTTGTGTGGTAAACACACACACACACACACACACACACACACACACACACACACACTGTAGCACCATTCAATTCTGATCCTGCCTCCCGCATCTCATTGTCTAATCTCCTAGATCAGATTGTCCTTTATCTGCTAGGTATTTGCTTCTCTGCTTCTCCTGGGGACAGCACCCTAGTCCCAGCTCCCATGGCCTTATCTGCAGCCTCAGGTTGATTGCATGCATTATTCATGCCTTCACTCTGCCTCACCCCCTCCCCTCGAAGCTCCCTCAGACTCTTGTGGTTCCTGGCACTTGAAGCAAGCTTTTTATGGTGGCGTACCCAGCTAGATCTAAGGGAAGAATTTGTGTTCGTGTTCCTCAGTAACTACTTTAAATACAGTAAATATTAGTCATACACATTTGTTTTTTTCTCTCAGTGATTTTGAATAGTTGGTCCAAAACTCTCATTTTCCTACTTGATCACGCGCTCATTTCGCTTCCTGTGTAGCACTGCATGGTACTGCTACACCATCATTTACTATTACTGTAGTGATGGACATCTCTGTGACGTCAGGGGTGGTTGTGTTCTTTCTCTCTTTCTTTCTGTCACCGCTAACGGGCATTCCGATAATAGCCCCTTCTGCACCTGTACAAGAGAGGACCAGGAACGGAATTACCGAATGCTAGCTTATGCACACCTTCCTCAGTGCTACAGTATATTAAAGTTTTCCAAGTTCATGCCAGTTTATACTTTTACCAATAAGGGATTGTCATTGCTTCACTTTCTAAGAACTGCCAAAGTGCTTTTTTCCAACTTATTAATGTGCAGTGTTGGGTATTAGTACGAGAACTTCATTATAGCCCTATGGGCCTGTAGCAAATATAATGTGTATATATATTTTTAATTCCCTTAGTGATAGCAATGGAAATATAAGAAACTAGGTTAAGTAATAGGAGATATTAAAAACTGCAGTGGCTCTTCTTAAACCTCAGATGAATGGAGGACACTACTGTGGTCACGGGAGGACCTTGCCTCAGTGTTCACACTGGTAACCATAAATAAGGTGCAATAAAAACGAAATTGGTATCAGAGTTCGACTGGACAGGGTAATTCCATACATTGTGAAGAAGGTAATGACTCCGTCATAGGCCATAGCAGACACTAATAAAGCTGAAGTGTTGGCCCAGCACTAGACTGCAGGAGTCGGTAGAGCACAGTCACCTTCATTAACAAGGTGACTGCCTTCTACCACATTGGAAGAATCACTGCTCCACTGAAATAGTTACAAGGGTTGAGAAAACATTTGTTATTTTCTGTTTTTTTTTTTTTTTTTTTTTTTTTTTTTTTTGTCTACTTCAGAGACTCCTCCCTCCTCCAGCCCCTTCCCTGCTTTTTTCTTTCCCTAGTTCAACTACCCAGGGTGGGCAGCAGTGTCCAAGCAGGAGTAAGAATTTATTGTTCTGTTGAGTTTGCTGTGGGTGGGACCTACGTGCCTCCTGGTACTTACTTACTGTTGCCATCTTCTCGTGTTGTTTGCCAAAAAGTCATACCTCCAAGAACATGGACGACTCTGAACGTGGGAGATGTCTAATGGTCCTGATGTATTATCATCATAAATGAAACTAATTGGGAGTTGAGTAGCTTGGCCCTTACCTGCTTAATCCTACTGTTTGAAATCTGTATCAAAGAAACACCATCTCTTCCAAAAGAATTGAGTATCTGTTCTCACATTATACAAATATGAAGACAGGGACTAAAGCTTTCCCCTTGCATGATAGAAAAAAAATCAGATCTTCTATTCTGGTTTGCACTTTTTTTTCTTAAATAGATTCAGGAACTTTTGTACAGTCTGACCCACTTATTTTACAACAACAGTAGTTCTAGCCAGTAGGATGGCTGTTTGTAGATAGTAGTATGATTCAAATTATTAGACCAGGCTTTCTTTGAATGCCATTGGCTCTTTACTACCAGTGTCTGGTGAAAATGGTATGAAAGATGTGGTCATGTCTTATGTACAGAAGCACTTATGGGAATGGCATTACATATAAAGTGAGCATGTTTAGCCTCAAAGCTGCACACTTAGTACTGGATGTGTGGCAGCGTTTTCGGCTGTAGAACTGATGACTTAAATTAAACATAGAGGACAAATCAAAGGCGATCAGAACGTTTGTCATATCTAGTCATGCAGATATGCTACAGCGCTTAGTTACTGGAGGAGATATTTCAGTTACTTTTGTACTGTCTTTGGAATCCAGTTCAGTTTGACATTTTACAGCCCTCCAAATTCAGACTGGTTGCATTTCAAGTGCTAGTGGCTGTCGTACTGACAGTGGAGATCTCTCTAGGGTAACAGTAGCCATAGGAGTATTGAGGAAAGGAAGTTTCTCTGAGACACGTGCGAGAATTAGGTCAGTTCAGGGCCTATCCTGTGTACTTGGTGAATGGGAGTCTATTCCTTACCATGTCAATACCTCGATCTCTCTTGGCTTGGCTTATGTCACACATAACTGGAAATCAAGTCAGTGAAATTTCTTAAATTTAGGAAAGCAATTCTTGTACCTTTGTGAAGCGCGGGACTGAGAAAACCCGAGTAAAGCCAGCCCCACTGTCTTCTGCTTGTGATTAGTCTGGTTGACTTATTTATACATGGCAGTTTGTTTTAGGCAACTACATACATGGTTTCTCCACGCCCCAGGCGTTCACTGTTGGCTGTGTTTGTTCAGATATAAAGCATTAAGTTATGAATTCTTAGTTTAAGATGGAAAGTCAGCTGCTTGGAGCGTGTATAGTAATTGTCTTTTGGTAAGGCCATCCTTTGGCTTTGAAATGACCAATAATGTAGAAGGTGGTGTAGATGTGGAACAAAGGAACAGCATGCCAGTGTAACTGGTCTGCTAGGGACAGTTTGGTTTTAGTCTATTTCTAATTTACCAAAATTTAACTCACTCTCCTTCTGTCCTTCCACCCCAAGAACAGTTCCATTCTCCCATAGTAATTAGATATAAACTCCTTTAAAACTATAAGAATGTATGTGTTATATATACTCACTCTGTTCCAGTTATCAGTCATCTGCGCTCCTACCCCACCCATCCTTAAAGCACCTCACTAACCTGTTACCAGGGTTATCAGCATTCATGTACATGTTCAGGTCATAACAAGTTTAAGTATGGGAGGGGAAATGCTGACATTTGTGTCAGCATTGTGTATGACCAACATTCCTTAGGCGTAGAAAATAGATCATTTCTTGAGTTTGAAGCAAGCAAGAAAAGAACAAAAGTTTCCTGTAGTCTAGAATGGAGAACAAGCAGTTGCTCATAGCAGAGCTTTGAGACAAAGCGTGGATGGCCCGTAGGCTGGCTTCGTCTTCTCCTCATCTTGCCCTTTCATCTCCAGCTCTGGATCCCTCCCACAGGGGACTGTAGACTGACGTCTATGCCAGTGTTGCTGACTTAGCATTAAGTGATTCTTCCACAGACTCTCGCTTCACGTGGACGTTGATCTCCAGACTGCACAGCTGTTCCATTTCTAACCTTCCTCATCTCTGACAGTTCCATTTCTGAGTGCTGTCCTCTTAAGTGCTCCTGCCTCTCTTAGCACATTCTGGCAGTCTTCTCAGTTCTGTCTGTTACCACTGTGATCCTAGCCACTGCTGTTCTCCTTTGTGCCGCTACAGTGCTTGCTAGTTGGCCTCTTAAAGCAGCAGATCATCTCCAAAATCCCCTAGGGAAGTTCTTAATAGAACTGAAGGCTTCTGAGAACATGTGTAAGGAATGTGAAAGATGGTGGACTTAATTACTCCAGTGAAACAACGAAGCTGAGCCGTGGTTGTTAATGGCTGCTAGCAACCATGGTAAAGTGCTTTAACCATGGCTGGGTTAGGCGCCTGGGTGATCGACAAAAGCCTCACCCCGTACTCTGGGATAGAATTGTGAGGTAGAAAATAAAAAGTCAGGACAGCTCCAAGTGCTGCAGCCAGCAAGGATCTGGACCAGATCTTTTACCCTCAAACCCTCAGAGCTAGCTGAGCAGCGCCTCCACCACCAGGACCAGCTCTCCCAAGTGCTGTAACTGGTGAGGGTCAGGGTCAGCTGAGAGCCAAGGCTTTGAGTTGGCCCAGCCCAGCAGCTAGCCCATCTGTGAACTGCTGGGGCATGGGAAGGGACTGGTTCTGCAGGATTTCCATGACACAGGCAACATCAGGATAGTTGGAAGGAGTCCCAGCAGGATTCTAGTATTGATTCTATAGCAGAATCAGAGACCTCGAACCAGATCGCTGTCTCATTGCAGTGAACATTTGCAAGTAAAGATGTGTGGACAGAGGTATACTCTGAGGCACACTGCAGCTGCATAACTGTCCCATTTCTAACCACAGAGTTTTGTTTTTATTTATATTTATATTTATTTTATATTTGCTCTTTGGGGGAGGTTGCCAACGTGGAGGCCGATACACAGGGATGGGGAGATGAGTGGGGTGGGGTGTATGATGGGAAATCCACAAAGAATCAATAGAAGGTTTTTAAAGTCAGGATAGCTTTTATAGGAAATATGAAAAATACATGTCCCAAATTTGTTAGAATTTTAGCAGTCAGGAGTATGAAAGACTTGAATCTTGGAGTCCTTCCTTTGCTTAAGTGATGGGGTGTTTACTGAAGGGCACTTCTGTGAACTGACACACTGCCTGTGCACTAAGGAGACATCCTTTAGATGGTACTTAAAAGCAGTTGCCTTTCTTGGAGAACAGCTATAGTTTTTATATGGGTCATTGTTGGCAAAATAGAACTGATCAAATTGAATACCGTACATGTCTGTGGAGGCTCTAGGAGGCGCCAGCAGTGTCTAAATAAATAAAGATATCCATAATTCATTTTAAAATATACATACTCTGATATCTACTTGTTTTTTTTTTTTTTTTTTTTTTTGGTTTTTTCGAGACAGGGTTTCTCTGTATAGCCCTGGCTGTCCTGGAACTCACTTTGTAGACCAGGCTGGCCTCGAACTCAGAAATCCGCCTGCCTCTGCCTCCCAAGTGCTGGGATTAAAGGCGTGCGCCACCACGCCCGGCTATCTACTTGTTTTTAGAAAAACCCCATAGTAAAGCTTCTCTTTAAAAAAAAAAAAAAAAAAAAGATGCCTGAGTTTGCCAAATTGCATACTTACTTTAACCAATCAATATGCTCTTATTACCGTAGGAGTCAATAAATATTCTTTGTGAATAAGATTTCAGTCTTTTTTTTTTTTTTTAAGTGAAGCCCTACAGATCTCAGAAAAATATTATCTATGTTTGGTTTCCAGAGAACTCTGAACAAACTAAATGAAGTCTAAGGGTGTATAGTTTGTCCAGTCAGGCAGGCAAGAATATGATTGTGCTCACTGTAACAGTTGTGGCTAGAGAGGCCAGAGACATTTGACTTATAAGTCGTACAACCTAATGTAAGTGTACTGCCGTGGTAACTTCCCTGGTTTTGACTGTTTGGGATGTCTTACATTATCTTAGTATTGCTGGACTTTCTCTCATTATTTACTTACACTGCTTAGCAGGCCTAAACAAGAGTAACCAGAGCCAGATTGTTGAAGCAAGGGGGTAATGAAACAATTGAATACCAGAAGCAGGAATCCTGTCAGAACACAATCCTAGAATATTCAACTTGTTTCTGGTTTTGCTTGAAAAACTGAAGAGTAGAGACCCTATGTGTCTCTAGAGGGTAAAAGATACTGTGTTTGTATTGGAATATTCCACTAGGTTTTTGAAAAAGCCAATACAAAGGGAAGGCACAAAACAATGTATTACATTGGTGTGCTTGTCTGATCAAACTCCCCACCATATCTAGATTAAAGCAGGAGAAAGGGCTGACCTTGGCTCACTTTAACCCATGGCTGGGAAACATATGCCATTACATCACGGCAGTCCCGCTCTCTGCTGCTCTTCTTTCTTCCCTTTATTTTGTTCAGGACGCTGGTGCTTGGGATGGTGCCTGGGATGTCCTTTACACAGTCTCACCCAACCTAGAATCCCCTGAGAAGGGAGGCCCAAAAAGCTGTCTAGATTAGGTTAGTCCGGGTGTGCTTGTGAGGGGTGTTGTGGATCATGTAAGGCAGAAGGACCTGCACTGACTGTGCTCACATGCATTTCACCCCTGAGCTCTGAGAAGGAAAGGGAGAGGGAGACAGCACTGGCATGTACCCATGAGCTCACTGCTGTCTGCTTTCTCCGGGTGTGCTATGTGTAGCTGCTTCAAGTTCCTGCCACCCTGACGACGCCACAGTGATGGTCTTAACCTGAAACAGCGAGCGCATGAGCGCGCCCACCCCTGCTCCTTTGAGTGGCTTCTATATGTATGGTTGTCATATCACAGCAACAGGAAATGAAACTTAAAAACGAGGTTTCCTTCCATTAATTCTTTAGGGAAATGCTGTTACAGATCCCAGGTGCTTCTAAACCCAGTCAGTTGACAATAAAGATCAACTGTCACATCTGTCAGCTAAAAAACTGTCACAGGAAAAAATACCAACTCTAATTTCTTTGCTGTTTCTGTTAGTTGTGATAATGCATCATTTTCTTATTAACTCTTTAAGCCACCTCCATCAGACCTGCCCTGACTCCAGAGATCTCATGGTTCAGAGGCCTTTTCTGTCTAGTACACCTGACAAATCAGGGACTGAAGGAGCGCAGCGGTTCCTGTGCGGGGCTCTTCCCTTTAGCCATTTTGGCACCTGTAGTGGGAACTGCACCTGAGTGAGAGTCTTAAAGATGCCTAGTCCTCTCAGCAGCAGCAGGATTTGAATTGGTCATGTCTGAGATGGCCGTGGTGGTGCAGTAGAGCTTATGTTGTTGGTGCAGACTTGGTAAGGAAGGTGCTCTTTTAACTGCATCTAAGTTTCAGAGAGAGGTACAGAAATGAATGACCAAAGGAAAAGGACGTTTGCCCCACCTACCCCTTAGAAAGTTAGAGTGGGCATTTGTGAGCTCTTTCCTTCTTTCACAAGAAAAGACTTTAAAGCCCTCTATAAAACGCGTGGCCCATTATCTAGAGGCCTGGCGATGTTACGGAAGCTGGATTAGACTCACAGCAGCCCTCCTGTCTCAGCGTTTTAGGCAATAGTGTTACATGCAGGAGCTGCCGAGCTGCTCTGCTTCAGACATGAGCCTCTGTTATCCTTTCAGTGTTGTGATGTTTTACGTATATTGAAAACCTAAAGGACACAGTCATGTATATTATTGAGTATGGCCTTTTGGGTGCTTTTAAAGGGATTTCTGGTTTTTTGATTATTAATTATAAATAATAATGGATTTCATTGTTATTTTCATGCAGTACCTGTAAATTGATTATATTTACCTCCATTTTAACAAGATATTTTATTTGATACAATAAAATGAACTAAAAATTAAATTCACTGTATTTTGTTCTCTGTAATGTTTGTGTAAATTAACTTATAATTACAGTCTAAGTAAAAACATTAGTGCCAATAAAAAGATTGGTTAGCTATACTTAAGATGAAGTTTAAAAATCTGAACTATTTATATATATATATTCTTAGGTAATTTTGGTTTGTTTTTAGAAATACAAGGTACTCTGTATTGGAGAATTTACAGTTGTATGTTGTAGGAATATGTTTATGCCATAATTTTAATTCAATTTTAGATTTAGTTGTGATTTTTAACGTCTTATATTTTTTTCTCCCTAGGTCAAAGTATTTTAGGACATGCCCAAGAGGAGAACACTTGACCATAGAGGTGGGTCCTTGAGCACTGGGTGGGAGGGACCCAGAGCCCCCGAGGTCTTTGCTTTCTTCTTTACAGTTTACTTTATGCACGTGAGTGAGTGTACGTGCACATTCTAGCCCTGCACTTAGTGTGGACTAAATCGGAAAAAGTAACTCTCAGTTTCAATATTGTTGGTTGCTTTGGAGGCGGGCCTCATGAATGGTGGGTTAGACTCTGACTGACAGCCTCATCCCTCGTATTTGACTTTTCATTTGAAGACAGTGTCTCACTAGGTCATACAGGCTGGCCTTGAACTCACTGTGTCACCAGGGCTGTCTTAAGCTTGGCGTCATCCTGCCTCCACCTTCAGAGTAGCTGAGATTACAAATCTGAGCCATTAGGCATGGCTCAGTAATGTAGATTCTGATAGACAGAAAAATAATTTATATATATACATATATATATATGTGTAGAGAGAGAAAGAGGGAGAGAGAGAGAGAGAGAGACAGACAGACACATGCTTGGGTTGGCCATTTTGCTGACTAAGATATATCAAATGTGCTAATTATAAAAGGCACTCAACTTCTTAGGTCCCGTATGCATATAAAATTTATATTTTTAAGGCTAAAAGAGAGTAATGTTTCTTGTGAAATGTGTCTAGTCGTCAAACATCCCTCCTAATGGTTGTCTTTTTGTCCTTTCAGTTTGAGAACCTCGTGGAGAGTGATGAGGTAAGTGTCTGACTTGGTTTTTCTTACCACGGTTGTGGCGTTCCTTGGACCACTTTTTGCCTTGCTTTTCACTTCTCACCCATTCTGCAACAAAAAAACCTAAAAGCAGGGCCCACGCCCCATGCGGGAGGACAGCTCAGAGGCCCGTGCAGCCTGTGTTCTGAGGGAACCAGCACTGGCCTCAGAAGAACCTTCTGCCTTCCCTTCCCTTCCCAGCAGTCACCACCTTCTCCTCCTCCTCCGTCACAAGTGAGGCTTCTCAGTGGCACACCCCACCCCAGCAGCATCCTTCTCAGAACAGCCTGAGGCTTCCTGCTTCCCTAAGGTGCTTTCAGCGGTTGCCTTCTAGCTTTTTGCTAGCCCTCACTCTGCTGACCAGCCTCTGCTCTGCCCTGCTTGCCATGGTCAATTTACACACCATCCTGTTGTGTGACGCTACTTCCGACATGACTGTAGGCCATTTCGAATTTGATTCCTACAGCTAACTTAGTAATATATTTTAGCTGACAGATATGTGTAGTTGAAATGTATAAGAAATAGTCATAAGCCCAAATTAGTCTTCAAGTAATTATGGCTTGTTTTGAAAAAACCAGGGTAACAACTACTAAATTTTATTATTTTATAAGAGTAACTGAAACAGTTAGTTTCTTTTTCTTTTTTGTAGATGCTTTTCTTAGTTTTATTCACCGTGCGTATATTTGTTGAGCATCTGCCATGTGTGCGGTGCTCTGAGAGAGCTGAGGAAGGCAGTAGATCAGACCCTCTGCAGCCGGAATCACAGGCGGCTGTGAACTGCGTGACGTGGGTGCTGGGAACTAACCTCAGATCACTCCGCAGCAGCAGCACTGGTCACAACACTGAACTATTTCTCCAGCCCCAGTTCATACTGTAACTATAGTGTTTCCTTCAGGGTCCCGATGGATGCCATGAGTGGTCCTTCAGGGTCCCGATGGAAGGCATGAGCGGTCCTTCCTCCTAGCAAAACTAAGGTCAATCCCTGAAACCTCTGGTCGCAGCATCTTCATTGCCTGGTAGTTCATAGGCTTTTTTCATCGTTTGCTATAGAAAACTGTCCTTAGCGTAGACTGCTGACTTGCTGGCTTTGTGCTTATGTCAGCATAACCTACCCTACATCTGCTCTATACAAGGCACATCACACCTTTCTGTGGTCAGGAACACCAGAAAGCAGCTACAGGCCTTATTTTGGGTGCTGGTTTTAGTTTACGGCACAATCTCCACAGCTCAGGAATAATTTTAAGCAGTGAAACCACAAAACACAAGCAGCAATGGCAAAGGCTGCTCTTTGGTGTGAGAAGTGTGCCAGAGGGCACAGTGATACTGTTGTACCTTAGCTAGGAACACACATCCTTGGCCAACTCTTCAGGGACTCGCTATTCTCTGTACTCTCAAGTGGATAAAAGTCTAAAGGTACTGACTTCCAGGTGAGGGTTGCAAAAACCCTTCAATGGGCAGTAAAAAATTTAACCCTTTGAAATCTGAATAACAGAGATCAGCCACAAATGTGGAAGACACAGTGAGCGTGTGGTCTGGCATAGCCTAACTGTGAGAGTTTGTTTGCTACATAGCATGTGTCTGTTAAAAAATAATTAAGAAATAGCCAACAAATGTTTGTTCTATAATGGAGTTTTTGCCTTTGAAAAATAGTAAAGTTTTTGTTTGTCTCAAATCATTTTGATAATGAGATTCGTTTACTGTGACAGAAATAGGTAAGTAAAAAGTATTTTTGATTAAATGAAAATTGCTTTGGCTTGCCTTAAATAGTGAGTTCACCTAGTGAAAATTCTTTTACTTGTTTAATTTTTGTGCAGGGGGAGAGCCCAGGAAGCAGCCATAGGTAAGGTTTATCAAAAAAAAAACAAAACAAAACAAAAAAAAAACAAAAAAACAAAAAACAAATGTGTAAGTGTTGTGTGACAAAACTTCATGGGGAGATACAACCCACACACCTGCTCACGCCCATGACTCAAAGACAGCTGCATCAGCAAAGCCACCCAGACATAGGTGACAGCTCACAGGCTGGGATCATGGAGCACTGACAGCCTGCAGGCAGCTCTCCTTCAGGTGCCTCAGCTGGTCCACACCTTCTGTAGGCAGCTGATCTGGTCTCAGAGTCCTCTTTGCAGCAAGACTTACCTGAGAATGACTCTCAGTTTTTTCTACTCTGGCAGGGAGGGGTCTGGTGAATTTTGTTTGTTTCAGGGACTTCCTGAAGCCATTTTGAGCTGTTTACCTTCTTGCTTAAGGGGGCTTCTCTGCAGGATGGTTCAGAACTTAAACTACAGATGTGGGCTCTTCAGGGCCAGATTCCAGAATCTTACCATAGTCTTCAAGACACTGAACAGTTTATGTTTCAGAAACAAAACTTTCTTTTTACATAAAAGTAAGACAAATAATACATTCCCGGAACAATATTTTGAATATTTAAAAAATGATATATATTAATTTCTCAGATTTTTTCTTTTGGACCTAGGCTGTAAATCATTTAGTTTTCCCAAAGCCACTTAACACTGATAACTCTATTTCTTTTTATATTTGTTTTACCCCCTTTTTCTTCTTTTTGACATTCTAAAATATTCTTCAAATTAAGAAACCTTTTACAACTTCAGCAGTAACTAGAATCTTGGTAATATAATTTATTTATATAACCTTTTTATCTGCTATTAAAATTGCATAGACTGCATGAAAAAGAAGCATCTTACCTTGAACTCAAGAAAGTCCTGTGCTGGAGAGACGGCTCAGAGGTTAAGAGCACTGACTGCTCTTCCTGAGGATCCAGATTTGATTTTCAGCAGCCACGTAGTGTTTACAGCCATCCGTAACTCCAGTTCTAGGGAATCTAATACTTTCTTCTGGCCTCCCTAGACACTAGGTATACAAGTGGTACACATGGAGCCAGAACACCCATACACGTAAAAATGAATAAAAATTAAGTTCCTAGTGTCAGTGGAGTTGTTTCCTCTTTGGGGTATTTTGTCCTTGCATTGTTTACTTCAGTGACCCTTTATTGGGCAGTCCATGTGCAGGCACTGTGTTAGATACTGGACTTGAAAATCAAGTGAAAACTTGGTGTGATATTACACACCTGTAATGTCAGCACTGCAGCCGCAGGATCAGGTGAAGTAGGCACATGATAGACACATCTGGAGGACTGTCTGGCTGTGTGACACCCTTAAAGAAAAAGCAGACAAAGGCTGAGAAAATGGCTCAGTGGTTGAATGTTTGCCCAGCACTTGCAAAGTCCTGGTTTAGTCTCGTCACAGTGCTCTGGATCTCCTCCATCCCCCTCCTCCCACCCTTCCCCTCTCCCCAGTGTGTTTCTCTCCTCTGTGTGTGTGTGTGTGTGTGTGTGTGTGTGTGTGTGTGTGTGTAGAAGAAAGTATATCTTACTGAGAGAAAGATTACATTTCAAGATGAGGTAGCAATGAAAGCAGCCGTTAAAGGACACACTAGTAAACCTCGAGAATCCCTGCGACCCAAATGTGTCCAGGGAGTAGGTCCAAAGGGACTACTTTTAAATAGACAATCCCTGGGCTGATCTCTAAAGAGCTGGCTAACAAGTATTATTCAGGCAGAGAGACCTTCACACATAATCAAAGAATGTCCATACAGAGTGAGAGAATCCATTAGACGCCAGTGCTGGGAGACCGTAGATAATAACGTAAATGTAGCGAAGGTTATGAAGGCAGTAAAAGTCTAGGGTTTCTGTGCACCGGTTCCGACCAGACAAAGCTCTACCCCTGGCCGAGAAACTGTTTGCAGTTGATACCTGCTGGGAAGGGGAGAGCCAGCTTTCTCCAATGGAGTATTGCTGTTGGGTATACATCAACCGCAGTCCAGGGCAGCCCAAGCCCAGGGGGAGTTGGCCAACACAAAACACTCTCTGCCTTTTTTGTTAGCTTCTTCTTTTCTTTTGACTTTTTTCTTAATTGATTTTCTTTTCTTTTTCTTTCTTTTTCATTTTTGGTTTTTGCTTATTTATTTTTGGTTTTTGTTTATTGGTTTTCTTTTTAAGTAGCAGAGAAGAGAAATTGAATGGCGAAGGATCTGGGAGGCAATGAGGGAGGGGAAAGAATATGATCAAAATATATTGAATGAAAAAATTTTAAGTAAGCTTTTAAATAAGTGCTCCATAAGTTCTAGGGTATTTGTGTTCCTGCACTGACACATACATATACGTGTGTGTGTGTGTGTGTGAGTGTGTGTGCATGTGTGTGTGTGTGTGTGTGTGTGAGTGTGTGTGTGTGAGTGTGTGTGTGAGTGTGTGTGTGAGTGTGTGTGTGTGTGAGTGTGTGTGAGTGTGTGCGTGTGTGTGTGGTGTGTGAGTGTGTGTATCTCAGAGCTTTTGGTCTTTGTGAATGCTAGCCTTATTAACCTATATTGCTGTGCCCAGATGTAACTAGCTCAGTGGCAGGGCACTTACCTAGCATGCACCCAGGGTCAGTCCCCACCACCTCAGAGCAGGTCAGGTCACGTACCTGGATTGGGGGATAAGAGAGTAGGGTTCCTGGAGCATGGGGAAGACCCTGCACATAGTAAAAGGACTTTGAGAATGGTTAAGAAGTCATAGAGACAAAGACCCAGAGAGCGTAGGAAGGCAAAAGAG
The DNA here is from genome assembly GCF_978045245.1 of Mus caroli. Lineage (NCBI taxonomy): Eukaryota > Metazoa > Chordata > Mammalia > Rodentia > Muridae > Mus > Mus caroli. The sequence continues at coordinate 32,274,527 of NW_028227258.1, forward strand.
AGATGAGAAGGTCCAGATGCAGGCCATGCTAGAGGGGCTGCTCAGCCTGCTCATGACATGGAGTTCAGAAGGACCCAAGTTGTTTGTGCTGTTTAGCGGCAGAGACACTGCTGGTCACCAGTTTCTGGAGTGATGGCAGCTGATGTCTTCAGGGGCCTGAGGAATGAGCTGAAACAAGGGCACAGAGACAGGAAGCACACTGGGTAGGCCGGTGCTGGACTGCCTGCATTTACATCCCAGCTCTATCACATGCTTGTCTTAATCCTGTCCATCTCATTTCCCTCCCGTGTAATCTCTACCTGTACTTACATGGAGTGGCTGCACGCGTGAAGTACTGGAGATGCAGGCCATGGACTTGAAGGATCATAAGGGTAGTGATGACCTCAGGTAGGTCATCTTTAGGAAGGGAAGCAAGAATACGGTGAATTTAAGCACCGAAGTGGAAGTGAAATGAAGTTGCCCTTAAGGAAAAAGCTTGAATCAGAAACTTAAGGAAGCTACGGGGTAGTTAGTGCAGGTGGTCGCCTTGTGTAAGTTCCGAGACTGTTGCTGGAGCCTGAGGGCCAAATTATTGCTGCATTTTTTTCTAGCAGTCCACAGCAGAAGGGACTAAAAGTAGAAAGACTCGGGGCCCAGAGTGGGTGAGCAGAGTGACTGGTGTCATGGAAGAAACGTGGGAAGGTGTGTGGAATTCAGACCAGCTATGAGATGGTCATTTCCTGAGTGGAAGCCAGGAGATTGCTGTCTTTATTGGTTAGTGGGGGGAGGGGGAAGGGCCTCCTGGCAGGATGACTGGCAGGATCAGGTTCTGACTGAGCAGTGAGAAGAGAGTAGAGCATACTGAGGTTACACTCTGAGGTGAGGCCTTGGGGTACAGTAGCTGGGAAGCAGAGCCTGTGAAGAGCAGCAGCTCTGTAACGGGAAGCACAACACCTTAACTGACCGAAGGCCGTTGTTAGAGTGTCACGGAACAATCGAAGCTATATTCTGTTGTGTTCATATATTTTTGGCAGTAAATTTTCAGTATTCCCCTGACTTTTGGAATGTTTTATCTGGACCAGGTTCATCAGAAGGGGTTTTTGTTTTGTCTTGTTTGTTCCCTGTTCCCTCCCTCCCTGTGTTCTCTAGGCCACTTACTGAAGAAGAAATCGTTGACTTACAAGAGAGGCATTATGATTCTATTGCAGAAAAGCAGAAAGATGTGGATAGGAAAATCCAGAGGGAGGTAAGTGGCCTGCCCCACAGTTGAAGCCCACGTTGTGAACCCTGTTGACGGGCGGGCTCACCTACGTGTTGCCAACAGTCCTGACCTCTGTTTACATAAATACAGAAAAAAGTTATTTAAAGAGGAAAACGTATTCCAGCTTACTATAATTAATTTGATTTCATCTCATGTGATGTCACATGACAACTGTACAGTACTCTTTAAGTACAGTTCTCAGTTCACTAGTAGACGTGCCAAGCAAGAACAAATACTTTTCTGGGTCAGCACTCATGTCTAAGTTTTTGTGTGTCTTGGGTTTATTTGTTCTCAGTGAACCAAGAACCTTGAGCGGTCATAATTCTTACATAAATTTATGGAAATGGCCTGTAACCACGGCTTCACTAGCACTAAGTTAAAGACAACCACTTGCCCTTCATCCTGTCTTCTGAGCTGGGCGCAGTGCTGTGTACCTGCAGCTCCCAGCACTGGAGAGGCGCAGGCAGGAGCATGTGAGTCTGAGGCTAGCCCCGGGCACATAGCACGTTTAAGGACAGCCCAAACTATGTAGTGAGACTCTAGTTCAAAACACAGGTGCTGGGTTCAGTCCACAGTACCAAAAAGACTTTTTTTTTTTAAGTAAAAATAAAGAACAGTATGTTTACTACCATTTGGGATTTACAAATGTATTAATTTAATCTACACATTATAGCTAAAAAAGAGGTTAGTTAGTGCTAAATTTAAAATACAGTTTTAATCTAAGGTTACCTTAGATTTAAAATGCAGTAAGTTATCCCTAGGGTTTTGTGTATGCTATTATGGATGGTAAGAATGTAAATTAAAGAGTAGTTTTTGAATAACGAATACTAATAAAGTTGAGAAATGTGTATAGAAGTCAACTAAGTGGGAGGACAAGACTCCGGGAGAAGCAGGGGTGGGATTGACCTTGGATTCTAGACTTTTTGATCTGTGAGGGCCAGAGCCATTGTTGTCAGGTGGTAAGTACTAAAATGATGCCTGAAAATGACAGCCAGTGCATTTTCTACAGAATCCAATATGTCTTACATTTCATCTGGGATATTTTATAAAGGAATTTGAAGTGAGCAGCTACAGACATCCAATTTTGATACGTTTCGTAGATATGAGTTATTTTCAATGATTTATGTTTTGTTTTCGAATGAGAACAGCTGGTGTTGAGAGCAGCTAGACAGGTTCTGGTTTCTGTTAACCCTTATCGTTTTGTTCATGTACAGTTAGCCTTACAAGAGGAGAAGTTAAGACTAGAAGAGGAAGCTTTATACGCTGCCCAGCGTGAAGCAGCCAGGGCAGCAAGGCAGCGGAAGCTCCTGGAGGTGAGGGGGACAGACCCCAGCGCACAGCAGGGCTCCTTCTCTCCTTGTTTCCGCTGACCATTCCAAGTGGGGACCTCTCTCCTAGACTCAACCGCTCCTTGTTTAGTGGAGGATGGACTTATGCATATAGTCTCTGGAACCCAAAAGGCAAATTAATCCACCTTTATCTTCTAGAAGTAACATAAAATACTACTTGATACTACACTGTAAGCGTAGCTGTAGGTTAGAGGACCTGACTCTTGTTTAGCCTAGGGAGTACTGTGTTTACAGGACAGATATTTCAAAATTAGCTTCTAATATAATCTCTCAAGTATTTTAGTGTATGTTCATGAAGATTATTAAACAGTTTCTTAAATGGTAAGACTCTCACTCTTAAAGACAAGCCACCTGCTTTATGGCTCGCTAGGGGTCTTGTTTACTTCTCAACTTCTTATGTGTTTGAGACATTAAGTGACAGATTTACCATGACAAGGGAGTGTGGCATTTCCACATACTTACTAACTACCAGGAACAGATGTCTGTCTATAGGACTAAGTGTCAGAAACACTGCTGAGAAGGGTCTTAGTTTAAAGTTTACAGTCTTCGGAGAAGGTGGCATTTGAAACCCTACTTTAAGATGAGGAAGCTGAAGGGCAGATCTTGCTGCTGACACACAGGAGAGCCGGAGCTCAGGCGCAGTGGTGCTTAGTCATCAATCCCTGTGTGGCTTTGCCACCAGTATACAATGGTCCAGTGTCCAATAGTACAAAACTCCAGATTCAGATTATCTGAAAACTTCTGTCTTTGTGATTTCTATATGATCTCTCTCTCTCTCTCTCTCTCTCTCTCTCTCTCTCTCTCTCTCTCTCTCTCTCTCTCTCTCTCTCCCTCTCTCTCTCGCGGGGTGGGTTTCAGCAGATGCTTCACGGGGAAGTGCCTCTTTACAGTACATCCTAAGTAGTGGAAAACTTTAGAGTTCACTGTCACTTTCTATGAAACTAATTGTTGCTCTTAATATAGGCATTCTTGTTTACATTAATAAATCCTCTGTCTACCATGTCTTTGGTTAAAGCAGTGGTTCTCAGCCTGTGGGCCGAGACGCCTTTGGTGATCAAGTGACCCTTTTACAGGGGTCGCATATCAGATACCCTGCATATCAGACATTTACATTTCAGTTCATAGCAGCAGCAACATTACAGTTATGAAGTAGCAACAAAAATAATTTTATGGTTGAGGTCACCACAACACGAGGAACTGTATAAAGGGTCACAGCCTTAAGAAGGTTGAGAACCACTGGATTAAAGCACCCCATTTGATGTGTCAGTTTGGGTAATCTTTGTGTTCCTGTCCCCATGACTACATGCTTGCTTTGGGAATACATCATCTGCATGTCGTACATGAACCCAACTATGCAGACAGGCACTGGTTCGTTACTTTTCATAGCAACTGGGTCAGCTACGGCAGGACGGTGGCCATCTGTGATCAACAGGTGGAGAAGCAGAAACTAACACTCAGGCCAGGAATACACAGCCACCTTCAAAGCACAACTTGGACAGCTCTGCTGAGTCCAGTCGTAAAACCAAACCATTGCCATTAAAGTACCTGAGTCAGAGCAGCTTTCAGGCCCTTGGATTGCTCCTTATTCCAGCCAAAGAGAACTGCAGTGGGACCTAACGGTTGACTGCCTTATCTTCTAGTCAGGGAGTTCGTAGGAGTACTGAGAATGTTAGGGACACCAGCACATATACACCTGTTTACATCCACTTCACAACTCTGAATATTCTCGGCACTAAAACGACACACACTGATACGCTGAGAAAAATTCTGTCCTTAAATACGAGGATGTAGATGATGAAGGAATGATGAAGGAAAATTATTTCAGTGGAATAATGCTAACCTTTTGTTTTTAGAAACTAGACAAAGGAGGATGTTGGCATTGCATGGTATTTTTTAAGAGAGTAACTTGGCATCGAAATGACTTTGTATTGCATTGTGTTTCCGAAGCAGGAGAAGCAGAGAGTTGCTCAGCACTATCATTCCAGCAGTGGCGACTGTCCAAGGTAAAGAGCACGGCCTTTGCTCTGAAACAACACTGTGTGCCCCAAGGTGTTTGTAAACGTATTCGCATGCTCGAGGAGGCCCAGGTTCAATCCTTAGTGTCCTCCCCTGTGTGTGTGTGTGTGTGTGCGTGCCTGTGCACTCACTTGTATATACACATATACAGTTTCCTCTAAGACACTGTCCCAGAATACTGAGAGCATTGGGTCTTTTAAGCTATAAGTGATCATTTATTCAAATTGACTTTGATGCCTTTGTAAGAGTAATAGCATCATCATGTAGAAAGGGATGTGGTAACCAGGTTCCTGCAGGTAAGTTGACAATACCTTAGTCGTTTATCTTCCTTAATGGAGAACTTGATCTGCTTGTTAGTATAGGGTTATTGTACAGTTCAGCTCTGAGGCCTGGCCTTCACAATTTGTCAGTCTGTTTTCAGTTTCCTGATAGCATTAAGTAAAGTAAAACCCATTTCCTCCAGACAGACTATCCCGATTGTACAACAGGTACAACTTGGGAAAGTAGGCTTCAGTCCCGAAGCTCCACCATTGAAACAGGTGCTCGTTCGCTTGAATCTATTACTAATGCATTTTTAAAATTCACTTTTATTACAGTGCAGGACCAGAAGATGACTTTGAATCTTCCTTAAGAAACATAAAGTCACAGTATGAAGTGTTTCGGAGCAGTAGTAAGTCTTTAAAATATTCTCTGCACAGCATCAGTCACTTCTCACCACATTACGAACTATATTTCTCTGGAAAATTATAAGAATGTTAAGATTTAGAGAGAGAGACAGTTGTTCCCTAAAAAGAAAAAGAGAAAGTGCCTGTTGTGGTCAGAGTCGTGTGACATTTCGGTTCCCTTGGTGTGTGTTCCAGGACTCTCCTCTGACGCCACAGTGCTGACACCAAACACCGAGAGCAGCTGTGACCTGATGACCAAAACCAAATCAACGAGTGGAAATGACGACAGCACCTCCTTAGACCTAGAGTGGGAAGATGAAGAAGGTCTGTTGCCTCAGTTTCCCTGAGAGTCACAAATTCCTGTCTTAGTCCAAATGGTTTCTGCCTTACGTTTCATGGTATTTAAATTGACTATATGCGAGTCCATGTAAAATCATAATCAGACTTTTTTAAATGGAGTTTTACTAGCCTTAGGTGTCCAGGAACTTACTCTGTAGACCAGGCTAGCCTCAAACTCACAGAGATCCACCACCTCTACCTCCTGGGTACTGGGGTTAAAGGCATGCACTTCAATACCTAGCTAACAATTATTGTTTCTTAGAGAGAGAGAGAGAGAGAGAGAGAGAGAGAGAGAGAGAGTGAGTGAGTATGGGTGTGGGTGTGTATGCTTATGATGTGCACATCACAAGTGTAGAGGTCAGAGAACAAGTATGGGAGCATTGGTTCTCTCCTTGCACGACCTGGCGCCTAGAGATTAGGCTCCCTGGCAGCAAGCACCTTTACCAGTTCAGCCATCATACCAACCATGACTATTAATTTATTAGTAATTATAATCTCATAATCAGTTGTTTAGAAAATTACTTAAATTTTTATGTTTTTTGAGATTAAGAAAGCAAGTGTTAATTTAATTTTTTTTTTTTTTCTAACCTAACTCATGGAGTTTTCCACTTGAAGGATTTCTGCCTCCTGAGCAGTTTAAAGTCAGGTCAGCTACCGTGTGATTTACTATAAATGAACAATTTAATTCTTTAGGGTTTTTGTAGAACAGAGGATGTTCTGTAGATATAAGTTTGGATTTTAACTGGTTGGTCTTCCAAGCTGTGGTACTTACATAGCTACATAATCTCTCTCGGCAATGGTTGTTCGTCCCCAAGAGGGAAGAATAAAGGGTAATTTTTGCTGTTTCATCTAAGTGCTAATGTATTACTAAACTCTAAAGGATTTGGCCAGGGAGGGCACTGTAGCTCAAAGGGAGAGGGTTTGCCTACCACGTGCAAAGACCTGGGTTTGATTTTTTTTTTTAAGGTTTTTTTTTTAATAGTTTTTATTTTATTTTATTGTTGATATTTTTTATTTATTTATATGAGTACACTGTAGCTGTCTTCAGACACACCAGAAGAGAACATCGGATCCCATTACAGATGGTTGTGAGCCACCATGTGGTTGCTAGGAATTGAACTGAGGACCTCTGGAAGAACAGTCAGTGCTCTTAACTGCTGAGCTATCTCTCGAGCCCCCTGGGTTTGATCTTCAGCACACAAAAAAGAAATAATAAAAACCCTATGTGGGGGAAATGAAAATGGTTGGCATTAACTTTATAAAATGCCCAACACAGGGGATGGCATGCACACGTGCTCAGGATTGTAGCAAAAATATTGGCTTGTTTTCAACACCAACCCCATGTGAAAAATACACAGCGTCAAAAAGAGTTAGAGTACAGAACTTAAAGAGAACCAGTAAGCTTTAGGCAATCCATAGGATGTTTCAATGAAATAGATCTTAGATATCCTTCAATCATGCTAATTGGTTTTGTCAATTAAAAGACAGGGAACTTGAATAGCTTTGTGGCAGGCTACATTAGCTTGTTAAATCTTCCTGGTGTCCCCTTCTCCAGCTCATACGTACTTACTCCGTCATATGTGTGTGTGAATCATATTCATAGATAAGACTGTCCTGGTCATCACTCAGCTTATTAGCACAATTTTTCAACTAGGGTAGGCAAAGGAAAGAATCCACTGAAAACCTTTTTGCTCGATACACAATTGCAGCTTCCTTTAGAGAAATTTCAGTCCAAGGAAACAGGCCCATTCTATACAAATGCGTAGGCATATGAATTCTCAGACCACAGTTTCTCTGTGGTATAAATTGTGTGTGTGTGTGTGTGTGTGTGTGTGCACTATGTGTATGTGCACTGTGTGAGTATTGCATGTGTGTGGAGGCGGGGGTCAGCTTCAAGGGCTGTCTGTCTTGTCTCTGAGAACTTAGCTTACTGCTTAGGCTAGCTGGCCGGCAGAGCCCCTTGTCTCTGCCTCTTCAGCTCTCAGATTACAATTGCAGCCACACTAGGCCTTCTGCATGGCTACAGAGGTTCTCCTGTATGTGACAAGCAGTTTACCAACTGAGCCATCCGTTTCCTCAACCTTGGCTCATATTTTTATAGTGCCCTCATCTAGAAAAGTAATTTGCTTTATTGAGTTGGGTCTTTGTAATGTTTTCAGAAGTGACAGACAACAGTGGTAGAGATAAAATACTCTTTTTTCTTTCTGTCCCGTGAGATCTGGTTCTTTAAGGTCAGAAAATAAAGTTGATTGTGTCCCCTATTCCCTATAGCCTCTGCCCATCTGAGATTTTAGTTCTTTTACCAGTGCCAGTTTGTATTTAGAAGTCGCTGTCCTTTCTCCTCTCCATCTGTTCCAAGATTTTACTAACAGTTTATACTCAGTATTAAATCTAGAACTGTGAAACATCTGCACTCCATTGTAGTAGAGAACCAGCTGTCATGAGAACACAGACTTTGGGGCCAGACTGGAGAAATTAAAACTCTGCCTTGGTTAGAAGTAGCTGAGTGTGAGCCTGGCCCAGCCTGCAGGGAGCCCTGGGTTCCAGGCTGTGCTTCCTAGCTGTGTGACCGGGGGGCATGCACCTCTCTGCTGCAGTGTCTTGCACTCTAAATGGAGTCGATGATGGTGCTGCACTCAGCCTAGGGCTGGCTAATGTACTGGCAGTAAGTGCAGTGTGGCAGGGTCCTGGGAAAGCCTACGTCATCTCTCTAGTGCGGACTTCACCTTTCTCAGGAAACGCAACAGTCCTCTGCTGGGAAAGGACCTTGGCAGAGATAGCGGGTGGCCATATGAGACCTGGAGCAATGAACTCTGGACTCTGTTGTGTTTGATTTGTGGCCTTTCAGAAATTCTTTCTTATCAGGAGATCAGTGTTGCAAGTGCTTGTTTTTTTATCAAAGGCGTGATGTGTGGAGATCATGCCTCATATTTTTTCTGTTAAGGAAGCTGCCACAGGACTGACTCCACAGGTTATTCGAGACTATCAAGAACAATCGTATTATTAAGCTGGCAAGTTGTTGTTTCTTTGTCTGTTTTTCCAGATGGGGTTTCTCTGTGTAGCCTTGGATGTCCTGGAACTCTCTTTGTAGACAAGGCTGGCCTCGAGCTTAGAGACCCACCTGCCTCTGCCTCCTGGGTGCTGGGATCAAAGGCGTGTGTCAGTACCCCTGGCTTAGCTGGCTTTTAATACAACTTTTTATTCTTACTGGGATTTCTTTCAATGTTCTTGAAATGCTAGGAATGAACAGGATGCTGCCCATGAGGGAGCGCTCCAAGACAGAGGAAGACATCCTGCGGGCAGCACTGAAGTACAGCAGCAAGAAGGGCAGCAACCCCACGTCCGCCTCGGATGACTCCAACGGGCTGGAGTGGGAGAACGACTTTGTCAGTGCCGAGATGGACGACAACGGCAACTCTGAGTACTCCGGGTTTGTGAACCCCGTGTTAGAGCTCTCGGATTCTGCCATCAAGCAGTCTGATACCGACCAGCAGGTCCGATAGGATGAAACCGGGACCTTACTTACCAAGCGTTTAAAAACCAACTAGAATGTACAGGTGGCATGCCAAGGCTTTTTGTTAAGGCGGCAAAAAAAAAAAAAACATGTGACAAATGCTTGTTTTCCTAGAAGGAGCAGGAATGGAGGGACAGCTGAGTGCTTCAGTCAGGTATGATCTTAACATCTGCCTTCTTCGTCCCAGGACTGACTCAGTGAATCTGACATATCACACATTCATGCCTTTCTGTTCACCTCGCCAAGTTCTGCATCTTAAGTCTGTATTGGTTTTACTCTGATTGCTTTCCTAAGCCTATCTTATTATAGAACTAAATCTGAAAGTATTTTTTGTTACTTCTCAGCATATGTGCAGGCAGCATGAGGAGGGATGGGCGGGTTCCCCGGGAAGGCAGACCATTCCCAGCAGCGTCTCCCTGGTTACTCTTACCTCTCATGTCTACTTGGCGGCAGTAATTGGAGATGGCCCGAGCATCGTGCTGATATGCGGGCTTCCTTACACACTCGCGCACACGCGCGCGCGCGCACACACACACACACACACACACACACACACGCACACACGCATCCTAAGTCCTGCTTTACTCAATCTGAGCAAGAGATGACAGGATTAAAGATGCTTCCAGAGTTTGGACACTTTGAGTTGGTAATAATTAAAACTAATACATAAAAATACATATTTAACATTTTTACTTCCTTTCACGTGCCATTATATTGGCTTTGAATTGAGATTTTAAATTTTCACTTTCTTTTTTAAAAATTCTATATTTCCAGTGAATGATCTTTTAAAGATTTTTACACAGAACATATTCTGTGAATGATTTAAGAAAACACTAAAATACGGGTATTTCAAAGTACACACACTCCTTTCTGATGTGAAAGGTCCCATTGGCTGTACCGCCCTTTCCTTTGCCTTGTAGTGCAAGGCGCTCTGTGGCTGGAACAAATTATGTCGGCGTATTGACGACCTGTGTCTGAGTCTTAGAGAAGGCCAGGGCTGGGAAATGTGTCCTGACTGCAGTCCTTGGCTGGGCTGAGGACTGGCTGTCACTTTGGCAAGCACACTGTATTCTGTCTCCCTTGCTGTTCCTCTCTCTTCGGCAGCGATGGTGCATGCTTTCAACAGTCCAAGGACGGTCCAGGTAGAAATAGTAGAGTTCTTGCTGTCCGTGAAAACTTATGTGGGTGGCCCTTTCGATATCTGAACTGCTATACAATGACATCTGTAATTTTGTCATTTTTAAATCTCATACAAACAAATATACTTTGATATGTAAATATGCATTAGGTTATGCTATTATTTATATCTATCTCAAGATTTAAATTGTAGGTGTGTCATGGAAATAATTTAAAGGTACTCTATATTCACATTGCCTGTGTTAATGCTTTTTAAGGTTTATATTACATCAGATGTATATTTTTGGTTTGGCATAAGCTACTGTTGTAATTTTCTTGGCTTTTTGTTCATAAAGAATTTTCTGAAGGAATGGTAACTTCTCAAGGATTGTGAATAAACATTTTTACATTTAATGATATTTGCATCATTGCTTCATAATGGTGCAGGTGGTATGACTCTTGGTGTTAATTATTTCCTTAAACCAGCTATGAAGATAAGAAGACACGAAAGAAATGCTTTTAATTAGGGTAGGGGATGCGGTTTTGCCAGCTGTTCTCTGTAACAGGCAGGGACTGGGGGTTCTGGGAGAACTGGCAGCTAGTCTCTGCTTTGCTGCGTTAATGGCACCTCAGCCTTTTGTCCCAGTCTTGAGACCTAACATCGCTCTTTTTCCCCTCACCCTGTGTGTACATTTTGTGTGTCCTTTGGTCTTGGTTGGATCTTTCTCACTGTAGACCTGCACAAGGGTGATCCCTGATAACCATACAGCAGAGTCACTGTCAGGCTGTCTTGGAATCTCCTGTGCTGATGAAATTCATAGAGAACGCTTCAGTTTTGCCTAAGGCAGATTCTTAGAACAAGGGCAAAAAGCAGCCCCATTCTTTGCCAGAGTTTCACAAGAACTGTCTCTAGCCCAGGTGCTAATACTGTTCGCCTCTGATGCTGCTTAAGCTGGGGCCTCCACAGCCCCCAGTGCACTCAACACTACTCAGTCAAGCTTCTGCCTAGATGGCCCGGCTCAACAGCATTCACTTTCCTAATCCACATCCCTCCAAAACGCAGTGTGGTTAGGCGGCCCTAGCAATCCCCACTCCATGGTTCCAACTTCTGTCTTAGTTACTTTTCTATTCCTGTGAAGAGACACCAGGACCAAGGCAATTTATACAAGAAAAAGTACATTAGGGGTTCACGTACCACAGAGAACTTAGATCTCATTTAAACGTGAGACAGAGCACTGTGACAGGCTCTTGAAAGGTCAAGGCCACTCCCCAGTGACACACCTCTTCTCACAAGGCTAATCCCAATCCTTCCAAACAGCTCTACCAACTGGGAACCAGATATTCTAGCCTATGAGCCTGTGGAGGCCACTACCACAAACTTAATTCGTTAAAAAAAAACAGTCACAGACCAGTTAGGCCAGTTACACAGTGATAGGGCCAGGTTACAAATCTGTATGAACTTTCCACAGGTCAGGAGGCGTCTCCTCTTGGGAGGCAGTGTTCTGGGTCTCAATGGGAGAGCCTAGTAGACCGTGTTGTAGGCAATGAGAAGATGTCCCGAGTTCTTGAGGCAGGAAAAAAAAATGTTTCAAAAAGGAAAAAACTGAGGCACTGAAGCATCATGGGTGAGGGGAAACCTTAGGATGTTAGGGGAGTGTTCAGTGTGATTCATCGACGATTTACAGGCCAAGGTTAAGAGCAAAAGAGAAAGGGTTTTATGTGAAATAGGATGCTCCTGACATTTTGTCAGAAGCTTAGGCCAAATAGTGATCAGATTTGCATTTCTGAACGTTGGCCTAGCTGTTCAATAGGGCCCAGCTCACACGAAGGCAAGCACAGATGCATACTACCCTCAGTGGGTGGGTGGGTGGAGTGGGGCTTAAGTTTACAATAGCCATAGAGAGTCAGAGCCAGTGTAGAGGGAGAATCTCAAGGGTTTCCTGTTGGATTTGGATATAAGGATTTTAAAAAGCAAGGGCTGAATCAGAAAATCCACCCCGTGTGTACGTTCCACATAGGCAGGACTCAACGCTGAAGCAGATCTTGACAGAAAGCCTTTGGGATCTCTCGTGGGATGTGGGAGAGTGGTCAGTCAGCCCTTAGAGGAACTGTCAGACCATACATTATCTGCCCCTCATCCAAATCACTCCAGTGAAGCATAGAACTGACGTCACCCCATTCAGATACAGAGCTGATGTCACCCCATTCAGATGCAGAGACGATCCGCTTCTGTCACCCGTCATTTGGCCTCCTTGGTTCAGTGGCATCTTACGAGCATCCCTGAGAATGACTCCAACTGCTTTGCTTTGTGCAAATAATAAATGTGTGGGTAAACCTATGGTTATTTGGCAGGCAGCCTGGCAGCTGCGGCTTTCTACCTGACGACAATAACATTTTGCTTCTGATTGACTTAATCAGAGCAGTGGTAAGAACAGATTCGGTGAAGGGAACATTTTGTTGGGAAACTTAAATATTGGGAGTATCAAAAGGTGTTTGTGTTATGTCTGCCACTCAAGGAAGAGGTGTGGCTCTAAGTTTTAGGAATCTTGGTAGATATATCCTTGTCTCGTTGCTGCCATTAAATACCCTAACAAAAGCAACTTGAGGGCAAAGGGGCTTATTCTGGTTCATGGTCAAGTGTGCAGTCCATAGCAAGAACCTCTTGATTACAAGAGGTTTGAGGTAGAAGGATACATTGTGCCCACAGACAGGAAGCAGAGAATCGAGTCAGCAAATCCTTAGCTAGCTTTCTCCTGTTTATGTAGTCCAAGACCCCATCCCCTCCAACAGTACCATCCACAGGTAGGGTGTGGATTCCCTCCCCTATCTAGATGATCCCTTGTGGGCGTGCCCCAAGGTCTATCTCCTTGGTGATTCTAGCTCCTGTCTAATTGACATTAACCATAACAGTGAGTGAGAGGTATTTTAAGTCATAGTAGATGACTTCCCCCAGGGAAATATAAGCAGAGAAGCCAGCCCAGCCTCTCTTGGTGTGTGTGTGTGTGGGGGGGGGGGTTAAAAGGCACCTTGAAATGCAGATAGAGTTTGAGAACGGGTCACTGGCATCAGGGGATGGGAGTCCTTAGAGAACAGCAAGACTGACCGATGATGTGTGTTAGGCAAATGAAGGGGGTGGTGAAGAAGAAAGAAGAGCGTAGATATTTATTTACAAAGTTTTCCTCTCAGAGAAGTGGGGTAGCTGGAGGGGGCTGAGGGGTGATGTGAGGGATCGTACAGAAGATTCTCCAGTTTACCTCTAAAATGACGTAAATTGAAATTGTACTTTTGTATTCCAGCCGAGGACAGACTTCACGTTTTCCTTTAGAAACAGGTACACCACTCATAGTTTATTAACAAACATCTAACAAGCTAGTCTAGTGAGGACTGGAGAGATGATGGCTCAATGGTTAAGACACTGGCTGCTTTTCCTGAGAACCCAGATTCAATTCCCAGCACCCACATGGCAGCTCACAACTGTCTGCAACCCCAGTTCTAAGGAATCCCACACTCTCACATAGACAAACAAGCAGGCAAAACCCATCAATGCACATAAAAAATATATTTTAAAAGGAAGCCTGTTTTCTTTTAGAAGATACATTGAATACAATATTTTGCTATCTTTGTTTACTTAGTATCTCCTATTAGTAATTTGATTGCAGAGAGAAAAAAAATGGAGTTCTGTGAAAGAACCAACTTCAGCAAAATGATACTTAACATCCTTAAAAAAAACTTTAAAGGAGAAATGAGATGCAATTTGAAAATTATTGTTATGAGCTCTTTGTTAAAAATGATACATTTCTTTGAAGACCCTTTCCCTGACTCCTAGACATAGTAACATCTAAGTCACCCAGTTCTGAGGATTCTACCAGCTTGCCTGGCTGATTAGAACTTAATGATGGGGGAAGTTAGAATGTTGCAGAGCTAAATTCTCTTGTGTTCTTTGTAGCCCCTTTGAAAGCCTCCGTTACCCACAGTTCTGCCTCACCTACCATTCTTAGGGCCATCAGAACCTTTGAAATATGTTCTTAGCGGATTAGTTTTGCCAGTCCAGAAGGTAAGACTATAGCCCCACCACCTACTAAGCCCCACTAATTTTTTTGTTCTTTGACTGATTAAAAAATAAAATCTCATGTACCCACATCTATGAAACATCTTTTTGGGCAATCCTGGGATATGGTTACTCAAATTTGGCTCAGGAATAAACTTCTCTCTTCTTCCCTTTTAGTTCCATGGGAGAGAGAACTGTTTTAACACAGAGAGCATTAAATAAGAGGCCCAGTTGCTTGGTGCTACTCCTTACATAATGGAGCCAGTGAAGAGGGACTGCACGCCACACCTCAGGCTGAGCTTCATTCAGAGGTCCCGCGTGGGAGGCACTGCCTTAATCCTTAGTTTCAAAAAAAAGGAAAATGAAACTAAAGCGTCAGGATCCATGGGAAATGAAGATAAACCCTGGCAGCATGATTCACAGCCCACATTGAACATCACGCTTCCTCTAGGAACTGGGTCAGCCTTGTTTGTGAGGGTTTGGGAAACCTGGGCTTTGTTTTGTTTCATTTACTTAACGGGGATTTAAAACTTGTTTTAAAATAGCCCAGTGATGTTTTTTAACACAGCTACCTTCTGTGGATAATTCCTGGGTAGAAACTGCCTGTAGAAACTTCAGTGCCTTTAGAATTGAGAATGTTGTAGGTCCAGAAACTAATTGCAATTTATCTTAGGCTATTTTTTTTAAGCTCATTACATAGTGATTGTTTGCTCCCCTCTATGTTAGAACCTAACATCCTGACTACAGGCAACACCTTTTGGAGTCTATTAACAGCACCCTAATTCCCCACTAACCAAAAGTCATCGAACCACAACTGAGGGTTACAGCCGAGGTTTTCCACAGTGCTGCAGTGACCCAGTTAATGTCCACACCAGTGCATTTGAAAACCATCTTGATTTATGACTTTTCTTGTTCTGTTTCTATAAAAACTTCATGAAACTGCTTCCAGGTCAATGCATGGAATTTAGGATAACTTAAATCCATGTTTCCAGGCTATGGTCACTCATACTTGGCTCCAGAATAAAACTGTTTTCCATCCCGTTTGAATTACGATTTCTGTGTGTGTGTGTGTGTGTGTGTGTGTGTGTGTGTGTGAGAGAGAGAGAGAGAGAGAGAGAGAGAGAGAGAGAGAGAGAGAGAGAGAGCGCACTTCTGAGCCAAACTCATCATCAGAGCATCTGTGCCCTCCTACAAAAGATCATCCCAGCTAGACTTGTTGACTGAGGACTTCCTTCAGTGGAAGAAGGGCTGGGGAGGGTCTTGGGACCCTCACCCAAATGTCTACCCCTTCCTCCTAACCAGTTGTATGCAATGCCCTTAAGTGCCTTTGGCTTCAGGGAGAGTTAGACTACATAAGTAGAGAAGGACAGGGGACAAGGGGACCATCTACATGGTCATAGGGGAGTCTATAGAGGAGTCCATGGAAATAAAATCCATGCGAGGTTGAGCAGACCTTCCTCTTGGTGTGGCTCCTTCAGGGCTACACGTGCTCCTGCCTGTAACTTCTCACCCACTCTGTCCTATCTGGAAGCACGACAACCTCAGGGCCTCCCAGAGTGAACTCCAATGCTTTATGGTTGGACTTCAGGAGGAGGGGCAAATGTCTTCCTCAGGGAAGGAATTTGAGAGGCAGGCATCATAAAAAGACCTAAAGATGGCTTCTGTTGTCAAAGCTTACAACCACCTCACCTCAGAAGTTTCCTGTGTTGCTATGACTTCGTCTTTGGAGCCGTGACACATTGCTGATTCTGGCCGCAAGGCCAGAATACTCCAGTTCCTTGGTGGCTTTGCATCAAGAAGAAAATGAGACCAGCAACAGAGCTGACCCAGTTTTGCCATTTGCTTCCCCACAGCCCCTGATCTTAAACCCAGTACTTGACAGGTGAGTTGCAGGCAGAGAAATAGTTTCCTATCGACAGAATAGCAGAGCGATGAGTAACTGGATTCTGGAACAACTCAGACCAGCTAGAAACTCGCTGAATGCCAACCACGCTTTCCACAGCTGTCTCCTTAGTCACCACTTGCAATGGACGGTCCCAATCACAGTCCACCACCTATTACATTCCCAAGTAACAATCACAGAAGTAGACGAATACTAAGTAGGAGAACAATGGAACCATTAGATAACGTAGAGTTAGCAGCTACTCACACTATCAACAGCACCTCCTAACAGTATGGTTATGGCTAGTATGGTTAACAGGTAGATATTATCTACACATGTAAATTACATGTTTAAAGTACAGCTTGTGGGGAACACACCGCCTCCTATACCTACTGAAACAAATACTCATGTTAGAGCCTCTGCCTCTCAGTCAGGCATACTTAGAAGTTTTTAGAAAGTGATTATAGACATTATATGTGCAAGGAGATAACTGGCTCTCAAGAGTTGGCCTCTGACTTCCACCCCTCATGTGTAACTTTTCACAGACATAAATCTTTTTTAAAAGTGTTTGTAACTTTATGGCAGGACCTGGAGAGATGACTCACCAGTTAAGAGGCCTTTGACAACTGTTTTTGCAGAAGACCCAAGTTTGGTTCCAAGCACTCATATTTGGGAGCTTACAACTTCTTATAACTGTAGCACACACACACACACACACACACACACACACACACACACACACACAGAGGCACACTTACACACTTAATTTTTAAAAATAAAAAATGTAAAACTCATATATGCCAGATGAGTTCGCTTTCCACAGTGGATTGTATAGCCATGTCATGAAGCTACAGATCCAAAAAAAGAATGCCAGTGGATGTAGCAATGACTGTTACAACACGTAACGAGTTGACATGCCCACTCCCAGAGGCAGAGTCCCCTAAGACCTGTGTTGAGATTTTCATTTAGCTTCATAGTATGTGGCACTAAACACTATTTTTTCTTTTGTTCTCGTTTCCACTCTGCTATGGAGATTTATTTGTAATTGTTAGAGAATGCCCCGCCCCCTTTGATTGCCCCCCACCTATATGGTCACCCCACTTCTGGCAAGGGTTGGGAAGAGTTGTTTTATAATGTGACTGTGTTATCTTCAGAGAGTTGGTTGGAGGAGACTTGGGCATCTCATTCAAGCTTACTCTTTCCAAGACCTGAACCAGGAAGGTCAGGTTCTCTGAGTGATTAATACACAAGAATCTTGGGAGTTCCTGGTGGCCACGTGCAACCATGTGGGTGGAGAATGGGGCCACCACACATCTAGGAATGAGCCTGGGCGATGCAATCTCACTGTGAGCCTGCAGCGTTCCTTCCTATTGTTCTGTGCGACACTGAGTTTCCCGTTAATAATCCCCTCTGTGCTTGCATAGCTCAGAAGAGGTTTTGTTATTTGTAATCAGAATGCTCTCCTACGCCTCTTGCACTCCCAGGCAGCCTTTGCCCAAGATGGTTCACACTGCAAGCACTTCTAACAAGCTTGGTGATCTAGTTTGCAAATTTGCATCAGAAGAGAAGTTATGAGGCTCAAGGAGGGTAGTGTCGTGGAAGCCATTGGTTGACAGTGGCAAGAAATGACAGTGCATTGGTTGGCGGGTCCAATGAGAAGGACCCTCAGAGGTGTGTCATTGGAGGTCCCTCATTGGAGTGTCTGGTTCCCAGTTGGTAGACTAGGAAGGATTAGGAAATGTTGTCTTGTTGGAGGAGATACATCACTGAGGGGAGAGGCTTTGAGATTTCAAAAACCCAAGCCAGTCCAAGTCTCCCTCTCTCCCCTTTCAACCTTTGGATCAGGATGTGAACTCCCAGCTGCTGCTCCAGGGCCATGACTGCTTGCTTGCCATCCTACTATGATGGTCATGGATTCACCCTCTTAAACTGTGGGCAAGTTCTCCAATTAAGTGTTTCCTTTTATAAGTAGCCTTGATTCTGATTGTCTCTCCACAGTGACAGAATAACTAAGACAAAAACCTTACGTAAGAGGGAGTATGTTTGTTTTCTCTTTTCTACTGTAACAAATTGCTGTAATTTGCAACAAAGTTTTGTGGGTGGAAGTCAACGGCAGGAGTCACTGGGCTAAAGAGTCCTTGGGATTTCGATTCTTGCTAAGGTTTCCATGCCAGGTTTCCATGCCTTTTCCAGCACATAGACATCTGTGCACATTTTCTGTCTCCAAGATGTTGCTGCTTTGGTTCATGACCTCCTTCCTCCCAGTGCAAAGCCTATACTAGTCTGCCAAGTCCGTGTCACACTGCAACCTTCTGGTACTATTGTTTCCCCCTCCTCCTTTTAAGGATCCCATTATTACCTGAGTTGATCTCTTTCACTTGAGATCATCAAATGAGCAACCTTAATTCTATCTGCAGCATTCATTTGTCCTTGCTATGTCATGACATACCCACAGGTAGCACATGGACACCTGGACACCTGCTGGGCAGAAGGTACAGGCGGGACTTACCATTTCCTGGAAGAAGGGGAGATGCGAGGGAGGAGAGAGGGGAGAACCAGGCAATCATGTGAGGTCTTGTAAGGAGCTGTGGGCTGTGGCCACTCCTATACGTGGGTGGTCAGAGATGTTTAGCAGGGACTAGTTTCAACTGACCGACTAAAGTTAGAGCAGGTAGGAGGAACAGAGCTAAGAGTAATGATAAGGGCATGCTTTTCCAAGTGGGAGAGAGTAGTGCCCAGCAATTGTGCCAAGAAGGCAAGCACAAAAGGAACAACTGTGTGTGTGTGTGTGTGTGTGTGTGTGTGTGTGTGTGTGTGTCTTTTATCCATGGATTCAAGGGAAGCTGGGAGGGGGCTGGTAGTTCAGTCTGATTCCCAGAGCATAGGTAGGACAATGAAAAGCTACACACAACAGCTTACCACAGGAGTCAGCAGGAAAACGAGGCAAGAAATGAAATACTCACCTGGACACTTAGCACATAGATATAAAGGGGTGCCTATAGCAGCAATCCCTGCTGAGGCAGCAGCTGCTGTCTTATTTTATAGGCAAAGGGTGACTGACTGGTGATCTGCTGCAAGAGGCATACTGCAGATAACATTCACATGGTACTAGGCCAAAGAGTTTATTAGAAATAATTTCAAAGGGCTGTTGCAGAAATACAGTTACATTAAGCTAGGCACAGCATTCAGGGGGCCGGTGTATGAGGATCACGAGTTCCAAGCCAGCCTGAGCTTCAAAGCAAGCTATTGTTGGAAAAAAACAAAAACAAAAACAAAAATAAAATATGAATGTGGCTAACTTCCCCCACCTGACCTCCTCCCCCACCCAAAATCCTGTACCTGTTACAGCATGAAATTTCATTTACGGAGGAAGCTATACAGGGTGCCTTACTTCCTAGTAATGTTAGAATTTATCTTAACTTAATGGCTGTCATCCTCTTTTACATAATGTTCACTAACATTTCATCTTAATCTAGCCAAAATGAAATGAATGAGAATCTTTTAAATAAATACAACTTTATGTGAAACTAAAAGTTTAGAAATAATTAAGCATTTAATATAAATATTCACAGGTACTGACTTCTATAGGGCAGCCTAAGAATACGTGTTTTCCTTTAAGAATACGTGTTTTCCTTTAAGAATACGTGTTTTCCTTTAAGAAGTTCCAAAGAAGCAGCTAAGGAACTGGGCTCCGGCTTTATCATATGCAAAGAGGCTGTTAAAAGTTTTGATTTCTGCCATTTTTAAATCTGTAAGATACATAAAATTCACCTTCAATATCGTAAGAAAACCATCTTTATCTCAGTGTTCTTTAAATGTTAGTTGTAGGTCCTACATATAGGAAAGCGACACTACAGTTCCACAGAAAGAAAATCAAGGAGCTATTTCTCAAGTCTTTCCATAACGAAGCCACGGTGACTCAGTGACTCGGCACTCTAGAACTTATTCCAGGACTGTGGTTCTACAAGCGCTAGCATGCCACAGACACCAGCGAACCATCTGCCCGAGCTCTAAACTTGAAAAACAAAGGCTGCTACGAAATGATGTGACCGGGCCAAGAGATGGCTGCCACCAAGACAAAGCCTGGGGATAGCATCATGCAGAAAAGCAACAAGGGTGACCTCATTACCCAGAAGACGTGTCTGATGCACCAACCCTTACAGATGTACACTTAATTCTTTGTAGAGCCGAAACTCAAACAGTTGACTAAGTTGATGATTAACACAGTCTAGAGACTTCCGAATGCTATTACCAAAACGAAAGTCAGCATGAGGACAGCCCTGCTGCGCTACACTCACAAACTCGGAAGTAGGATGTCTCTTGACATCCGACCCATGTGTCCTCATCCTTTAATGTGTCTCCGGTTGGACCCTCTTCACAGTTCGTTTTCATCCATTTCTGAAGGAGAACTTCTGTGGGTGAAGTATGAAGAATACACCCCATCCTCTGGTATGGGACTCTGTGTTGGCCAGTTGTTTTCTTGCAAGAGAGGTCTTGAAGACATGATAAATTGAGTCTCAAAAGATTCCACCGACTCTCCGTCTTCCTTCTGCAACAGGAACTGATATTCTCCGAACCTGAGCATACACTTGTAAGGCAGGTCCATTTTATTGAGGTAGCCGAGCTCCTGGTTATCTACCATCAAACTGGTCTTCTTGCTCATGTTTTTAATTTCAAACGAGAGAACGGAGCTGTTGAACTGTTTAAACGGCTGTAAAACAAACTGAACTCGGGACACCTGTTTGTCCTGAAACGTATACTGGCACATGTTGGAATTCCGTCCAAATTTCACCACTTCAATGGAAGGAAACTTCTCTTTGCTGCAAAACCTTATTGATTTAAATATCCCACTTTGCTGGCCAGGATGGTAAATGGTCATCTGGAGACAAGTGACCGTCTCCTCTGTATCAGCGTCTTCAAAGGTGGACATGACGCTCCCTGGCCTGCAATGGTCAAAGCATCCAGTTAGTTCAGCCTGTACTGCCCTCTATAAGAGTGTGCTCAAAATGTGGTAGGGGATCCTATAGTAAGAACAATACTAGCCCTTTCCTCTTGCTTTGTTTCATTTCTCCTTTGCCCAGTCTTATAATGTGGGTGGTTATGAGATTGCTCACAGTACAGTGGTTTAGGGGAAGCAGAGGGAAGTCTCTCTCCTTTCTCATTTAAATAGTGATGTAAACAAAAAAAATATGATGGTTGTAATTAAAAAATAAAATCAGGTATGTCGTGGTGGGAAGTTAAGGCAGAAAGATCGTTAGTTCAAGCCCAGCCTGGACTACCTAGTGAGACTACTAAAGAACAAATTGGTTTGGGTTTTAATATCCTCAGAGGAGTTATGCACAAATAAAACCTACAGTCTATTAATTCTATTATAACACGATTAACTATAAATTGTGAACTCTTTTTAAAAGAAGAAACTTAAAGGTTATAAACAGAGGGCTGGGGAGATGCTGCAGCTGTTAAGAGGTTGCTCTTCCAGAGGAAGAGCCTGCTGAGATTCCTAGCACCTACATGGTGGCTCACAACCTTCTGTAATTCCATTTCCGGGGAATGTGATGCTCTCTTCTGGCCTCCTTGGGTATTGCATACACATGGTGCACAGACATACACACAAGCAAAACATCCATATGCACAAAAAATAAAAATATAAAGTAAAAAATTTTTTAAATGATAAAATTAAAAATAATTGCAACCCTATCACCTTATATCATTAAATTAAATCCATTTATATCAAATTAAGTCTTGAATTTCTAGTAGTTTTGCTTTGACATTACGTTTTTAACAGCTTCCGAGAGGCCACTCACTACCATAGCCTTTGCTGGTACCAGAACCCACCTAGACTTCACTATACACCGGAGCACTATAGTACAAGTGGGAAGGGATGCTATTTACAGGATTACAACAGAAAAGAAAATTTCATTTCTTAAAATTTCCTGAAGCTATCTTGATACAGAACTACCATTTTAAAGAAAAACTAACAGTTTTAAAACCACATGCACATATCACTTAAAAGTTCAAAAAACATTTAGAAACAAATCTCTCAATTCCAATCTTTTATCTTTCTGCTCTAGAATGAACCACTCACTATAAAGCTGCCTTTAACTTTATAAACATGTTCTCCACACAAGCATAATTACGTGAATATGCACACATGTACGTGTACACACACACACACACACACACACAGAGACACACACACACACTTCTCTACAGAGAGTAATTTCTCTCATACAAATAGAAATACATTATATTCCACTCTGGACCTTGATTGCTCCAAGACTATCCGTGGTTGTTTGTTTGTTTGTTTGTTTGTTGCCATAGCCATATACCACCTTCCACCGAGTGTGGTGAAGGCAGCACTCATTAGCTGCTGACTGTCCACTGCGACCTCTGAATGACCCTCACTTGTTTGTGTAGTTGGATTCTATCTGCTTATGTTGATTTAGGGCTTGGAAAGCAAAAATCTTCAATAACTATTTTGAAATGGCATTTTAAGTTTACGTGCATTGGTGTTTTACCTGAATATCAGGGGATCAGATTCCCTGTAAATGGAATTACAGACAGATGTGAGCTGCCATGTGGGTGCTGGGAATTGAACCCAGGTCCTCTGAAAAAAGCCACCAGTGGTCTTAACCACTGAGTCATATCTCCAGCCCCCATCAATGAGGTTTTATAATTAAGTGAAATTTATATTGGTACTGGGTTTTTTTGTTTGTTTATAACAAAGCAAAAATAGGTTAATATTAAAGTCCCATCTATCTTAGACACTGATATCAAAACTATCATGGTTTGAAAACAAAAGCCGCAACTGTTTTCCCGATCCTTCTACATCCCAGCCTTGTACTCTATTGTTTTTCTTGACAGGGTCTGTGGTGATTTGAATGGGAATGGTCCCATAGACTCCGATGTTTCAATATTTGGTCTCCAGTTGGTGGAATTGAATAGAACTGGTTAGAGGGCGTGGCCTTGTTAGAAGAGGTCTAGAGATGGAGGGTTTTGAGGTTTCAAAAGCTTACTCTGTTCCCAGTTAATCCTCACCGCTTGGCGGCTGTGCTTCAGTGTGAGGTGCCACGACAAGCACCCTCACCTGCTGCCATGGTCCTCACGATGAAGGCATGGACTCTATCCCTCTGATAGTGCAATCCCCGGATAAACTCTGTCTAGTATATGGAAGCCTAGGTCATGGAGTCACATCCCAGCAATAGAAATGAACTAAGACCGAGTCTCAGTATCTAGGCCACTTCGTTCTTCCCCCTCATACCCAGGGCTGTCTGCTTTTCAGACATATTTTTCTCTCTTTTACAAAGTTGTGCTGCTAAAACCAAGCTGCATGTATTTATCCCATAAATGACAGTCAAGCAAAATGTCTTTCGTTAACTTAGACATTAATCTTTAAATTTTTTTTTTTCGAGACAGGGTTTCTCTGTATAGCCCTGGCTGTCCCCTAACTCACTTTGTAGACCAGGCTGGCCTCAACATGAACTCAGAAATCCGCCTGCCTCTGCCTCCAGAGTGCTAGGATTAAAGGCGTGCGCCACCACTCCCGGCTAATCTTTAATTTTAATTTTATATCCCTATCTCTTGGACTTTATTGCAGCACACTGAACAAGGTAAGAGATCCTCCAGTGTAAGTTAGAAATAAATAAATAAAAGCCAGCAAAAGGAACCCTCACAGTCTTGGGCCAAACATGGCAAAAACAATGGAAACAAAAGCCAGCAAGAACTAACTACCATGCAGTGGGTGGAACTGACTAAACCAGTTTATGCTGTCACTTGAATACACTTTCATTATGATAATCAAGTCTCATGATTCAAGAAGCCAACAGCATGAATGAGAGTAATTACGCTAAGTTATGCAATGATACAACTAGCAACTTATTAAAAATTATTTGTTGTTTTGAATCTTGGGAGACATCCACTTTCCATCTATATTCCCAGTTTGTTTAAAAGATGTATACGGGCGTGGTAGCACACGCTTTAGTCCCAGCACTCAAGAGGAAGAGGCAGACGGATTTCTGAGTTCGAGGCCAGCCTGGTCTACAAAGAGAGTTCCAGGACAACTAGGGCTATACAGAGAAACCCTGTCTCAAAAGACCAAAAAAAAAAAAAAAAAAAAAAAAAAAAAAAGATGTATACAATAAAACTGAAAGTAAGAATGTCAGGATAAAATGAGGAACTTGGAAGATGGCTTGGTTGGTAAAGCATTTGCCTTGCCAGTTGGAAGACTGTGCCTAGATCCCTGCCGAGTTGCGCTCCCAGCCCCCAGCAGATGCTTTCCTGTGTGTGAGACCCTGGGTTCACTCTTGCTCAAAGGTCTTTCTCTGGGGCAGAGAGAAGGATTAGAGGGTAATGGTGCGTTTGCACAAGGCTGGCAATCGGAGTTAGTCTCTGGAGCCTACATAAAAACTGAGAAAGCTAGCGGGGCATGGTGGCGCATGCCTTTAATCCCAGCACTCAGGAGGCAGAGGCAGGCGGATTTCTGAATTCAAGGCCAGCCTGGTCTACAAAGTGAGTTCCAGGACAGCCAGGGCTACACAGAGAAACCCTGTCTCGGAAAAAAAAAAAAAAAAAAAAAAAAAAAAAAAAAAAAGAACCACTATTCCAGTCTGAGTGTCCGAGTGTCCGAGGTGAGTCCCTGTGATTCTTGAGTCTATGTTATGTGTTACTCCACTCTAGGCTGAGAAACTCATTCACCTCCCAGGAGGATGAAATGGCCACAAACTCTGACAGAAGAGTTTCTGCTTATGGTGCCTTTCCTGTATCAAGCACGGTGCTGGGTTCTTTGCTTGTGCCATCTCAGCTTATCTTCAGAATAGCTCCATGAACGACCGACCCCTTTATAGGTGAGAGAGATGGAGCTAGGTAGAATGTAAAGAGTGGGTTCCGCTCCAAAACAAGGTGCCAAGGCCAGGGTCCAGACCCCAAGGCACTGTCTCTTAGCACTCCACGAACTGCCTCCCTTCCAGGGTTCACAGTTATACTTTGCAAACTATAGAAGAGAAGAGGGGCTCAGACGCATGTGCTGCAGCCAGCGAGCTGTGAACCTGGACCCCACAGCACTGTTAAGGAGGGAAGTGTGGCTGCCTGCACAGCCTCCTAAGAGGATGTGAACCAAAGCATTGGCTACTCCTGCATAGGAGCCCAGGCCTACCATTCGCTGGCAACTCTGCTGGTTGGTTGGAGAGTGGAGACGGCAGATAACTAATCTCTTAACTTCCAGAGCCCCAGGACCTTCTACAACTTAGTAGCTTGAACCCTTGGCACTTCAGTATTCAGTAGAACACAGAAACGAATAATTAACATAACAAATTTAAGACTAGGAGTTATTTTTTGTTTGTTTGTTTGGTTGGTTGGTTGGTTTTTAAGCCACTGGTGTGTAGAGGCTCAACGGAAGTTTTTTTTTGTTTTGTTTTGTTTTTTAATTCTGCTAGTTTTAAATACCAAATACACAGAAGGCCAACAGACTGCAGTAGTGACAATGTTTGTCTTAGGAAGGGGAACCAAGGGCCAGGGGAAGAGAGATTTCTCAGGGCACACCGTGCATCTTTGGAATTTGACACCAGGTACAGGAAGATCTGTTCAAATATCTAACAATTTTTTTTTCTTTACAAAACCCATAAACCATCATATTTTTGTGGAATAAAATAGAATTAGCGATAGTAAAGTATCATTTGGCAATGCGTGTGTTACACAGTATATTACTCTGCTATCTGACATCACAAAGTTGTCAAACATGAACATCTGAGGAACAGTAGTAATCTGTTAACAAAGAAACTATTATAGAACAAGGAAAGAAAGGAAATGAAAAGCAACAGACAGGAGCCAAAGGCCTGGCTCTTCAACCCTCCTACACACACACACACACACACACACACACACACACACACACACACACACACTTCCTCCACCCCCCACCCCCTTTTCTACAGGCTTAACCCTTTGCGTGCTGAATACCAAGATGCACACACTCACCTGAGAGCCTTCCAGTGGCCACAGCTAGATCAGGACTCCTGAGCCTTGTCTCCTCTCCTGGGAGAAAAAAAAGAGGGGTCTGTGTCGGTGTGTTAGGTACACCGCAGCACTGACACCCCAGCTGCACACCCGGGACAAGCTGCTCCTAACTGACCCCTGTGTCCTGCGAAACTAGTGAAGGACTACCGGGCTTTGTTTTTGCACAAGGCTGATTGGCTGCAAATACCACAGATGAGAAGCTGTGCAGTGATGTTTTTACTAAAATGAGCCAGGTGTCCAAACGGTTTAAAGGGAAGTTTGCACGGCTCCCCTGGGTAGGGGTCACGCATGCCATCAAGGTTTCTCACGTTTTTTAGAATTTGCTGTAAATGGAGGTTCCTCTGAGTCGATATGCTAGTGACCCTCTGTTCCTGCTCTTAGTCTCTAAGAGATGGTGATTACAAGAAGGGAGATTTTATTTTTGCAAAAAGCTTCTCTTCTTGACAAACACCCAACACCGAGCTGGCAGAAGGGGAAGAGAAACTTGGAAGAAACAAAAGATAATTTTACTCTCTTGCCCAACTCCCTCAGTTGCCATGGCCCCACGAGGTGTCTTAGAAGACATCTGTCCGCGAATTTTACACCAAAGCAGACCTGCTCTGCCGACTCAGCAGCCTTTCTGGTTCCCAATCTTTCAGAAAGAGTGGGGGCAACCAAGTACGGAGAGGAGAGCGTCAGGCAAGCTCAGCGCTTTCCAGCATTGGCGATTCTCGCTCTGCCCACCCTCCACTTCTTATCCCCACCCCTGCCCCACTCCCCTCCCTGGCCCCGGACCCCCCACGGAGCCTCTCCCAGCAACCGGATGCGAATCCTCCCGGAAAATTGGAAAATCCCGGATCGCAACGACGCCGGGCTTTCCTGTGACCCGGCTGCGGCCGGGAGGTGGGTCTGGAAGAGGCTTGTGCACCCGGTACTGGGATATTTCCGAAGTTCAATAACAGCATGTGACGGCGGGGGACCGGGGTGTCGGCTAGTGAGCCAGAATGCACAAGCGGCATCCTTCTAGTTTCCGATTGGATGAAAAGTTTGCAAGAATAGGAGAGAAAAGACACACACACACCGCTCCCCTCCCCCAGTATTGTTCGGTTCCTCCCTTATTTTATAAAGATCACGTATTTCATAAACTTAAGATCGCGCTGGCTATATATTTTTTTCAACCTTTCCTTAGTATATAGTGACTGCCTGTAAACCATGCCATGGAGAGAGCGAGAGCGAGAGCGAGAGAGGGAGAGAGCGAGGGAGGGAGAGAGAGAGAGAGAGAGAGAGAGAGAGAGAGAGAGAGAGAGAGAGAGAGAGAGAGAGAGAGAGAGAGAGAGAGAGAGAGAAGCAGGCAAGCGACAGTCCCCACTCTCAAGCTAAACAGGTGACCAATAGGTACCTGGGGACTTGGAGGTCCTTAAGCCTTGCGGAGCCTTCTGGTAGAAGCCTGGGGGAGGGAGGGGGTGGTGGGGGACCGTCGCTGCCAGCGCCGCGGGAGCTCGCGGAACCCGCGGGTCGCTGGTCCTCCCACGCCACCGAGCCTCCCACGGGCGCGCCAAGAGCGGCCTCGCGCGAGTGACCTCGGCAAAGCCCTTGCCGGGAGGAAAGCCCGGCAGAGCCAGGCAAGAGGCTGCCGCCGCCGTCCAGCCCTTTTCCACAGGAAGCCCTGCCCCCTGTCGCCTCTCTGAGGTCTCCTGACTGACCGGGTTTGAGTCGCCGGGCACCCGGGGCGACCGCACCTTCTCCAACAAAAGGCAGCTCTAGATGGCAATGTGATCCGGGAGCTGGGCTTTGAGAAGGAGGGAACTGGGTCGGTTCCAGATTAATAGCTGCTGTGGGGTGGTGGACCAGCAGGCAGTTGGAGGACTCGTTGGGGACCCTAAGGATGCGCTCTTGCTCTCAGGCCTTGGGAGGCAGTGGCTACTCTCTGCTTAACCCGAGGCGTGGGGAGCGGATGAGAGTCCAGCCGTAGCCAGACAGGATTGGAACCTGCCACCCTGCACACAAGTCGTCCAGAAGCCTCCTCACCTGTCACTTCCGGCTAACTATCCTTTCTTCGCCCAACACCTAGTGCTGAGAGTGGTGACAGGGGCAACGGCCTCGTGGGGGTCCTTCAGAGGACCGACTGGATACCCGGACACTAATTTCCGAATTTCGAGGAGGTTGGGATGGAAATACAGAAGGCAGCTGTGGAGAGAGGTAGGAGAGGGATTCTGTTTAGGGAGAAGAGCGATGGTGAGCAGAGCGAAGAGAACCAGAGTGACTGTAGAAGTTGCCAAGGATGTTCTAGTTGTCCGTCCCGTCGTCCCCTCTGCTTGGGAACCTGCATAGCAATTCCCACAGTCTTTTCATGGAAACTGTTTATTTGTCTGGACTCTGTCCTTAATGTCAGGGGAGGTAGGTCTTTTTCTGGGACAATAAAATGATGTGGCTTCTGCACTGTTGCCAGTCTACTGGAGGGCTTTTTTTTTTTCCCCCAATTCTGCTGGGAAGCCTCAGCTGGGAAAGGACTTAAGTGCATTTAAGTGAGGCAGATTCCAGTAAGGGATGTAATTTCGTTGGTTAATGATCAACGTTTATTATTCCTTCTTGGAAGAAGAGACAGCCACAGAATCTTCTTTCGATTGAGTTGTATCAAAGCAGGTGCAAGATAAGACATTGCCAAGTGATTGTGCCAAATAAACCCAGGCAATAAAGTAACGTAAAAATCGGAGTTTCTGCTCTCGGATATCTTTCTTGTTAACGGTTTTCTTTTTAGACAAAGTTTTGTCATGTAGCTCAGGCTAGCTTCCAAGTCAAGACCCTTCTGCCTCCTGTGAATCCTAGCGTCATGATTGTGCTCCATCTGAACTCTTTAATCTTCAAAGTTGAGTTGAAGAACATGTGAAAAAAAATGTGAAGAGTAAGGGAATAATAAAGCGGTGGATATGGTCAAAGTGCATTAATACAAGTAGAGAAATAACATAGAAACCTTTACTTTATACTATTAATATCTAAGTAGGGGCTATTAACAACACTGACAGAAGATACAGGTTAAAATTCAGGATGCTAGAGGGCATGCTCTTTATTTTCCAGAACTGTCAGGCATGATTGATCCCAAAAGAGACTCTAAGTAAGCATGCAGGTCCACATTAGAATCTAATCTCGGTCACAATTGCTTGACCCTGACAACTAGTTAAAAAATAATGGATCTTAAAACCGAAGATGAGCGTGTGGTCAGCAAGAATCAGGCAGGAGTGTGCACCTGAGAGAGAGTTCTTCTGCTTCCAGGCCTGAGGGATACTTGGCTGGCGCTGCAGTTACTGGCCTTGGCTTATCTCAGTTCAGATAGCTACAGTATCGATCTAGTAATCTCCGCTAGCTACACTTCTGGACAAAGACAGAAGGCCCAGAGTAAGTAGTCTGAAGCCTCGACTTGGGCAAAAGCCAAACAGAAATGGGCCCTCTTGTTTCTGTAGCTTCAGTTTGTGGAGGCTTCTGAAGCCCCCAGAAGACATGCAGGAAATAAATGGTCTTAAGCCTCTCATTCCTAAATTGGGCTGTCTTTTCTAATTATACCTTATTGTTGTCCATTCCTATGAGACCAGTGAAAGCAGGTTTTTTGTTTTTGTTTTTTTGTTTTTTGTTTTTCTATGAAAATACCTTTTATTCTCCGGTTCAGTTGTCATCTGGAGGCTTACTGCCTCAGTCTGTAACTTAGGCCTTGTTCTGAATGCTTCTAGCCTCTCTACAATCTTATCTAGGTCTAGAGTGTGTGAAAGCAGTTTTTAAATGAGATTATTTCACAAAGCTGCTGCTTCTTCTTCTTCTTCTTCTTCTTCTTCTTCTTCTTCTTCTTCTTCTTCTTCTTCTTCTTCTTCTTCTTCTTCTTCTTCTTCTTCTTCAAAGCCAAATCTTAGGCAGCCCCATTAGTTAGCTTTGAGAACTGCAGGACCCAGCATGTGCTGCTCTGACAAATAAGCTGAAAAAGGGAAGCAGAAAGAACATGATTAAAACATCCTGCATCAGAGAAACAAAACAAAACAACAACAACAAAACCACCCTTCATCAAAGTGTCAAGAATATATTTTTTTAATCTGCTAAGAACATGACTGTTAGAATTCATATTGGGTTTCTTCTTTTTCTTCCTCCACCTTCTCCTTTTCCTCCTTCTTTCTCCCCTCCCCCTTCTTCATCTCCTATAGTTCCCTTAAAGGAAAAAACAGAACAGAAAACCCCTCTCCCTTTATAGCCCAGCTTGGTCTCAAATTCATGTTCTTCCTGCCACAGACTACCCAGTGCTACTGTGCCCAGTTCTGTGGTTTCCTTTTTTGAAAAGGGACCAAGAGTTCATCTTTTTTTTTTTTTTTTTTCGTTTTGGTTGTCAGCCATTTCTCCAGCCCACAAATCCATCTTTCCGTCAAGATGACCTCCAGGAATGAGACTTTTTGCACTAGGAGCTGCTCATGGCTGCCAGTGTCTCCTTTCTAGTGGCTTTACTGAAGACCTCAACTGGCTTTTACCCTTAGCCTCCCTTGACTGAGCCAAAGGCTCTGGGTGGTGTGGGTTCATAGGAAGTACCCGGAAACTGAGCTGAGCTCTTTATGGCAGTGGATACTCCATGAGCTAAGCCTGAATTGTTTACTAAGTCAAAACCAGCAGCATCATATATGTTCTCCATACAAAAAGAAGGATTTCCCCATCATAATGTTGAGTGACTTAGTATTTAATGTGAAAATAATATCAAATGCCCATAACTAAGTACATTTCTATTAATCCTTCAACAATTTGAAATACACAAATTCTACTCCTGTTTTTAAAATATGTAAAAGTTTGTCAAATCTCTCCTATTGCATTGATATTGTCACTGGATCTGCACCCCACCCCCATCATGGTGTCCAATCCCCAGGGTATGGTATGGGCTGCACATAATTTCTCATTACCACACTTAGTTATGTGGCAGCTTCAGCCAGGTGGTTCTGATTTTGGTGTCAAGAACATAAGAAAGGGGTTGTAGAATCTCCCTCTGCAGCTAAGGAAAGCCACTGAGGCCAGCTGTGTGTTGGGGTGTCCTGAATAGAAGCCCAGAGAGGTCGTTGTGAAAAGCCATGAAGGTGAAGCCTGGATTTGTGTTCAAAAACCCAAGGGTGTTGTAGATGCCAGAATTGTGAGAAACCTGCTGAGAAGAGCTGCAAACTCAGTGTGGGGCCAGCCTGAAAGAGAGAGGGGGGGCAGGGAGGATGTGGGTGAAAGAGCACTTGGATATCAGACACTGAGATGCAGAGTTTGGCGTTTACCCTGCTAGTTTTCAGTCTTGCTTTGGTCCAGTCTTTCCTCACTACGCTCTTTGTCCATGCTTTTTGGATGGTGACATGTATCATGTGCCATTGTATGTTAGAAGTCTGTGGTCTGCTTTTTTATTTTGATTTCACAGGTAGTTTACGGTTTTTCTCCTTGTGTCTCCCATGAGACTTTGAAACCGTCTTAAAGCTGTTACACACTATGAGGACTTTTGAAGTTGAACTGAAAACAGTTTTGCGTTATAATATGGCCCCAGGCCTATGGGGGCCAGGGGGCAGAATGTGGTGGTTTGAATAAGAACGGCTCCCATAGCTCATGTATTTGAGTGCTTGGTCATCAGAGAGTGGCACTACTTGAGAAGGATTAGAAGGTGTGGCCCTGGAGTAGATGTGGCCTTGTTGAAGCAGGTATGTCACTGTGGGTGTTGAAGGAAGTATGTCACTGTGGGTGTGCTTTGGGATCTCAGAAGCCCAAGTCGGTCTCTCTCTTCCTGCTGCCTCTAAATCTAGATGGAGAATTTTCAACTACTTCTCCAGGAACATGTCTGCCTGTGCGTCACCAGGCTCCTTACCATGTTAATGGACTAGACCTTGGAAACTATAAACTTGGAAACTAGCCCCAGTTAAATGCTTTCTTTTATGAGAATTGCTGTGGTCAGAGTGTGTCGTCACAGCAACAGAGCACTGGCTAAGAGTTATTTGAAGCTCAGGCCACGTTTTCATGGAAATATTTCTTCTTTTTTTCTTTCTTATTTTGACAGCATCTCTACATTTTCTACGTAATCCTACATTCACTATGTAGACCAGGTTGGCCTCAAACTCCCAGAGATCAGCCTGCCTCTGACCCCCGAGTGCTGGGATTCAAGGCATGCTTAACCATGCTCAGCTATGAAAGGAATCTCAAATAGCTTTCAGGTATTTTCTCCACTCCACAATTTTCCCTATTTCCCTTAAGTAACAGAGGACGATTGGTTCTAGTAATACCACATAGGAAAGACGAGGAGGGGTTGCTTGGCCCTCGCTGGCCTTGAAATATCTGGTACCTGCTTTCTCTTCAAGGAAGCACCACCCCACACAGTCATCTGACTTCCTTGTCCACACAGTACCTCAGATTGAGTGTAATTCGGTTCAGGAGTGCCTTGCTCCTAGCCGGGGATTCTGCCTTTTGACAGTGTGCAGAGCACCCTAGTAATTCATCTGGCTCTTTTTTTACCCCATTAATCTCATCTCCTTTTTCCACGAAGACAGAAAAACCAGTGACCAGAATAAGATGTCACCATTGTAACTGGGCTTCTAATTATTCATTTTTGATTCACCCAAAGGCAATCAAACCTGCTAGGCTGGACCGAACCAGCTGAATTCTTAAAAGGTGCCAGACATGAGCTTCTGCCAGCCAGGGTGCTCTCCTGTCCTTGTCTGTTTTCCTCTCTATCATCCTCTACTGACCCCTCCTACTCATTGCCACTGTGACCCAAACTATCCCTACTTGCCCCACCTACAGGCAAGCCTAGGGTCAGGGCATGACCTTAACGGAATCTTTGTCACCTTGTTGAAGTCTTTAACCAATCTGCCTTTGAAGAGGAACTAAATATAATGTGGCTGGTTTTGTTTTATTTGAGGTACATGATTTTGTTGTTGCTGTTGTTTTTCTTCTGCCATTTTGGACATTCTTTCCCAAATTCTTTGTAGATCAGATTCCTCCTTCTTTTCATAAATTCTGTTTTAGGTCGAGTTCAGTAGTAATGGCTTGTTAGACATGTGCCAAGTGCTGGATTTGATTCCCAGCACGAAGAGGTGAAGGAAAAGAACAAGGAGTAGGAGAAGGAGAGGAGGAGGAGGAGGAGGGAAAAGAGGAAGGAGAAGAGGAGGGGAGGAGGGAGAGGAGGGAGAGAAGGAGGGGAGGAAGGGAGGAGGGAGAAGAGGAGAATGAAAAAGATCAAAATCATCTAAGTCCGAGTATTCTATTTATATTACTAAGTGTCTTCTTCTGTCCACTCCTACCCTCTGCTCGTCTCTACCTATAGTTTGCTTTTTTCCCCCAATTACCTTTACATCATTTATTCCCAGTTTTCATATCTCTCATCCAGGCCTGTTTATTTCCTCTCTTATCAAGACTAAGCTCCGCCATCAGTTATGTCTAGACTACCAGAATAGCTTGGAAATTCCGTTTCTAATCCTACCATAATCCACAATCCGAACTTCCTACTGTAATTTTTCTTTCTTAAATGTATGACTTTATTGTCATATACCTGACGGTTTTCCAAGACCTGCCATTGTGCGGTGGGCAGAAGTGCGTGCTGGTGATGAAGCACAAAGCACCCACTGCCTGTGCAGACTCCTGCCCACATACCCAGCTAACTCTTGGTCCCTTCCTCCTCCACCCACCTGCCACCATGGGGCTTTGAGGTCATGACTTGTGTGCACTACCAGCACCCACAGTGCCAAGGCAGCACTTGGCACAAACCAGACACTTCAAATCATGTTTACACAAACAAATAAGTGATAGGCGTTGGCTTCAGC
This sequence comes from Mus caroli, assembly GCF_978045245.1. Taxonomy (NCBI): domain Eukaryota; kingdom Metazoa; phylum Chordata; class Mammalia; order Rodentia; family Muridae; genus Mus; species Mus caroli. Next base: position 32,308,485 of record NW_028227258.1, read on the forward strand.
ATTTTATATTCAAAACAATAAAACCTAGATAATCAGAATCAATACAGTAGGGCAGGCCGTTTTTCTAAGTGTACCACTTGAGTGTATGCCTCAGACATTTACAGTAAGTGAAGTTTTTGTTTATAAATTTCTACATGGGACTGTTATCTTGGGAAACTTTCTGGAACTCAATGTTGTGATTAAAAATGAAACATCACATCTCATGTTTCTATGGCTCTAGGAATTTTTGCCAGGAATGCTTATCACAGACATACGTGGCTATTGTCCAGACTCTATGAAGATGACTCACATACTGCTTTCTTCTCAATGTCTTTTCATATTTCTATGTATCCATAGCCTTCTTTTTGTGTGTGTGTGTGTGTATACTTTACTTATATTTATTTTTTTTTTAAATTTTTAATATTTTTATTACATATTTTCCTCAATTACATTTCCAATGCTATCCCAAAAGTCCCCCATAGCGCCCCCCACTTCCTTACCCACCCATTCCCATTCTTTTGGCCCTGGCATTCCCCTATATTGGGGCATATAAAGTTTGCAAGTCCAATGGGCCTCTCTTTCCATTGATGGCCGACTAGGCCATCTTTCGATACATATGCAGCTAGAGACAAGAGCTCCGGGGTTCTGGTTAGTACATCATGTTGTTCCAACAATAGGGTTGCAGATCCCTTTAGCTCCTTGGGTACTTTCTCTAGCTTCTCCATTGGGAGCCCTGTGATACATCCAATAGCTGACTGTGAGCATCCACTCCTGTGTTTGCTAGGCCCCTGCATAGTCTCACAAGAGACAGCTATCTTTGGGTCCTTTCAGCAAAATCTTGCTAGTGTATGCAATGGTGTCCGCGTTTAGAAGCTGATTATGGGATGGATCCCTGGATATGGCAGTCTCTAGATGGTCCATCCTTTCATCACAGCTCCAAGCTTTGTCTCTGTAACTCCTTCCATGGGTGTTTTGTTCCCAATTCTAAGAAGGGGCACAGTGTCCACATTTTGGTCTTCATTCTTCTTGAGTTTCATGCGTTTAGCAAATTGTATCTTAAATCTTGGATATCCTAAGTTTTGGGCTAATATCCACTTATCAGTGAATACATATTGTGTGAGTTCCTTTGTGATTGTGTTACCTCACTCAAGATGATGCCCTCCAGGTCCATCCATTTGGCTAGGAATTTCATAAATTCATTCTTTTTAATAGCTGAGTAGTACTCCATTGTGTAAATGTACCATAATTTCTGTATCCATTCCTCTGTTGAGGGACATCTGGGTTCTTTCCAGCTTCTGGCTATTATAAATAGGGCTGCTATGAACATAGTGGAGCATGTGTCCTTTTTACCGGTTGGGACATCTTCTGGATATATGCCCAGGAGAGGTATTGCTGGATCCTCCGGTAGTACTATGTCCAATTTTCTGAGGAACCGCCAGACTGATTTCCAGAGTGGTTGTACAAGCTTGCAATCCCACCAACAATGGAGAAGTGTTCCTCTTTCTCCACATCCTCGCCAGCATCTGCTGTCACCTGAATTTTTGATCTTAGCCATTCTGACTGGTGTGAGGTGGAATCTCAGGGTTGTTTTGATTTGCATTTCCCTGATGATTAAGGATGTTGAACATTTTTTCAGGTGCTTCTTTGCCATTTGGTATTCTTCAGGTGAGAATTCTTTGTTCAGTTCTGAGCCCCATTTTTTAATGGGGTTATTTGACTTTCTGGAGTCCACCTTCTTGAGTTCCTTATATATATTGGATATTAGACCCTTATCTGATTTAGGATAGGTAAAGATCCTTTCCCAATCTGTTGGTGGTTTTTTTGTCTTATTGATGGTGTCTTTTGCCTTGCAGAAGCTTTGCAGTTTCATGAGGTCCCACTTGTCAATTCTCGATCTTACAGCACAAGCCATTGCTGTTCTATTCAAGAATTTTTCCCCTGTGCCCATATCTTCAAGGCTTTTCCCCACTTTCTCCTCTATAAGTTTCAGTGTCTCTGGTTTTATGTGAAGTTCCTTGATCCACTTAGACTTGACCTTAGTACAAGGAGATAGGAATGGATCGATTCGCATTCTTCTACATGTTAACAACCAGCTGTGCCAGCACCATTTGTTGAAAATGCTGTCTTTCTTCCACTGGATGGTTTTAGCTCCCTTGTCGAAGATCAAGTGACGATAAGTGTGTGGGTTCATTTCTGGGTCTTCAATTCTATTCCATTGGTCTATTTGTCTGTCACTATACCAGTACCATGCAGTTTTTATCACAATTGCTCTGTAGTAAAGCTTTAGGTCCGGCATGGTGATTCCACCAGAGGTTCTTTTATCCTTGAGAAGAGTTTTTGCTATCCTAGGTTTTTTGTTATTCCAGATGAATTTGCAGATTGCACTTTCTAATTCGATGAAGAATTGAGTTGGAATTTTGATGGGGATTGCATTGAATCTGTAGATTGCTTTTGGCAAGATAGCCATTTTTACAATGTTGATCCTGCCAATCCATGAGCATGGGAGATCTTTCCATCTTCTGAGATCTTCTATAATTTCTTTCTTCAGAGACTTGAAGTTTTTATTATACAGATCTTTCACTTCCTTAGTTAGAGTCACGCCAAGATATTTTATATTATTTGTGACTATTGAGAAGGGTGTTGTTTCCCTAATTTCTTTCTCAGCCTGTTTATTCTTTGTGTAGAGAAAGGCCATTGATTTGTTTGAGTTAATTTTATATCCAGCTACTTCACCGAAGCTCTTTATCAGGTTTAGGAGTTCTCTGGTGGAATTTTTAGGGTCACTTATATATACTATCATATCATCTGCAAAAAGTGATATTTTGACTTCATCTTTTCCAATTTGTATCCCTTTGATCTTTTGTTGTCAAATTGCTCTGGCTAGGACTTCAAGTACTTTGTTGAATAGGTATGGAGAAAGTGGACAGCCTTGTCTAGTCCCTGATTTTTGAGGGATTGCTTCCAGCTTCTCACCATTTACTTTGATGTTGGCTACTGGTTTGCTGTAGATTGCTTTTATCATGTTTAGGTATGGGCCTTGAATTCCTGATCTTTCCAAGACTTTTATCATGAATGGGTGTTGGATCTTGTCAAATGCTTTTTCCGCATCTAACGAGATGACCATGTGGTTTTTGTCTTTGAGTTTGTTTATATACTGGATTACGTTGATGGATTTCCGTATATTGAACCATCCCTGCATCCCTGGGATGAAACCTACTTGGTCAGGATGGATGATTGTTTTGATGTGTTCTTGGATTCGGTTAGCAAGAACTTTATTGAGGATTTTTGCATCAATATTCATAAGGGATATTGGTGTGAAGTTTTCTATCTTTGTTGGGTCTTTTTGTGGTTTAGGTATCAGAGTAATTGTGGCTTCATAGAATGAGTTGGGTAGAGTACCTTCTGTTTCTATTTTGTGGAATAGTTTGTGAAGAACTGGGATTAGATCTTCTTTGAAGGTCTGATAGAACTCTGCACTAAACCCATCTGTCCTGGGCTTTTTTTGGTTGGGAAACTATTAATGACTGCTTCTATTTCTTTGGGGGATATAGGGCTGTTTAGATCATTAACCTGATCTTGGTTCAACTTTGGTACCTGGTATCTGTCTAGGAACTTCTCCATTTCATCCAGGTTCTCCAGTTTTGTTGAGTATAGCCTTTGGTAGAAGGATCTGATGGTGTTTTGGATGTCTTCAGGATCTGTTGTTATGTCTCCTTTTTCATTTCTGATTTTGTTAATTAGAATGCTTTCCCTGTGCCCTCTAGTGAGTCTGGCTAAGGGTTTATCTATCTTGTTGATTTTCTCAAAGAACCAGCTCCTTGATTGGTTTATTCTTTGAATAGTTCTTGTTTCCACTTGGTTAATTTCGCCCCTCAGTTTGATTATTTCCTGCCATCTACTCCTCTTGGGTGAATTTACTTCCTTTTGTTCTAGTGCTTTTAGGTGTGTTGTCAAGCTGCTAATGTGTGCTCTCTCTAGTTTCTTTTTGGAGGCACTCAGAGCTATGAGTTTTCCTCTTAGAAATGCTTTCATTGCGTCCCATAAGTTTCGGTATGTTGTGGCTTCATTTTCATTGAACTCTAAAAAGTCCTTAATTTCTTTCTTTATTCCTTCCTTGACCAAGATATCATTGAGAAGAGTGTTGTTCAGTTTCCACGTGAATGTTGGCTTTCTATTATTTATTTTGTTATTGAAGATCAGCCTTAGTCCATGGTGATCTGATAGGATGCATGGGACAATTTCAATATTATTGTATCTGTTGAGGCCTGTTTTGTGACCAATTATGTGGTCAATTTTGGAGAAGGTACCATGCGGTGCTGAGAAGAAGGTATATCCTTTTGTTTTAGGATAGAATGTTCTGTAGATATCTGCCAGATCCATTTGATTCATAACTTCTCTTAGTTTCACTGTGTCCCTGTTTAGTTTCTGTTTCCATGATCTGTCCATTGGTGAAAGTGGTGTGTTGAAGTCTCCCACTATTATTGTATGAGGTGCAATGTGTGCTTTGAGATTCACTAAAGTTTCTTTAATGAATGTGGCTGCCTTTGTATTTGGAGCATAGATATTCAGGATTGATAGTTCCTCTTGGAGGATTTTACCTTTGATGAGTATGAAGTGCCCCTCCCTGTCTTTTTTGATGACTTTGGGTTGGAAGTCAATCTTATCAGATATTAGAATGGCTACTCCAGCTTGTTTCTTCATACCATTTGCTTGGAAAATTGTTTTCCAGCCTTTCATTCTGAGGTAGTGTCTATCTTTTTCTCTGAGATGAGTTTCCTGTAAGCAGCAAAATGTTGGGTCTTGTTTGTGTAGCCAGTTTGTTAGTCTATGTCTTGAAGGCCAAGCTGCACATCTGCTACATGTGTGTGGGGAGGTCTAGGTGTAGCTCATGTATGAGTTCTGTGGTTGGTGGTTCAGTCCCTGAGAGCCCTAAGGGTCCAGGTTAGTTGACTTTGTTGGTCTTCCTGTGGAGTTCCTATCCCTTTTGGGGCCCCAGAAATCCTTCCTCCTATTCTTCCATCAGACTCAAATAATTTCTAACACTTCTTTTTCTTGCCTGCTCCCAAACAGAATTCTTTTAAAAAAAAAGTCACATATATTGAAGTTGATGTTTGTTTTTTATTATAACTTTAAATAATTACAAAAGATCTCTGTGTGGTTTTCCTAAACAAAACTCTACATGTCCTTCCTTCCTTCCTTCCTTCCTTCCTTCCTTCCTTCCTTCCTTCCTTCCTTCCTTCCTTCCTTCTCTCTCTCTCTCCCTCCCCCCCCCCTCTCTCTCCTTGGGACCAGATCTCACTATGTAGTCCTCTAGGACTCACTCTATATGCCAGACTGGCCTTGAACTCACAGATATTCGCTTGCATCTGCCCCACCCCCAAGTGCTGAGATTAATGGTGTGTGCCATAAGGCCCATGCATATTCTTTTAAAGGCCAAGCAAAATTACATGTCAAATAATTTGGCACCCCTAACATCTCTCTATAAAGGCATGAAGTTTTCTTTTTAACAATTGTGAAAATTTATATTATTCTATCTCTCTAAGTTTCTGTTTCCAATATGTTTCCTTCATAGACTTTTCTCATAGTACAAAACTTGCTCTTATATCTTTGTGTTTTCCTCATTTATATACAGTAAAATATATATATTAAAATTATTTCTCTTCTTTGCTACAGACACTATTGAATAAACATTCTACAGACAGGCCTATTCAATGCTTACAATACATGTATTTTTAATTTTTAATTTATTTAAAATATAAATACAAAGTTACATATTTGATGAATGCCAAATAACAGAGTGCTATTTAAAAGTGCATTTCTCAATGAGATTGATGGTATTTAGAAGTTAGTTAACAGATGCACATTATCTATAGCTACAATAAAGCAACATTCCAAGAAAGAACATACATTTAAAAAGGATACTCTTGTTATGTAAATAAATGGAAAGTTTTGTTATAGCAATTCTATATTCTTACTTGAACAACTTTTTTATTTTTCCTGTTTGCTTTTTCTTTTTCAAGACAGGGTTTCTCTGTGTAATCCTGACTGTCCTGGAACTCATTAATTAGACCAGGCTGGCCTTGAACTCACAGAGATCTACCTGTCTTTACCTCCTAAATACTAGGATTAAAAGAGCACACCAACACTCTGGCTTGCTGAACAACTTCTAAAGTCATGGGTGAAGAATTATTGCCAATCATAAGTCAGTGTTTAGGCAATCTAGCGTTTGACTGCTTGGATCGTTCCTTCCACTTGGTTGAGAAGCAGAGCTGGAATCCGTCCAACTGGCTAAAGCATTTGCTGCCCAGGTTCGGAGCTTTTTGTGTTCTCATTTTCTGGGTCATATATCAAAGGCTTTACCCAAATGCTTCCTGTTGGTATTACTATATCCATTCCTGCCCTGGAGAGTTGGCTCAGCGGTTAAGAGCACTTGTTGCTGTTGCCCTTGTAAAGATGCCCAGGTTCGATTCCCAGCACCCACACAGAGGCTCACCACCTCCTCAAGCACCACACCATGTGGTGCACAGACACATATGAAGGCAAAGCACTCGTACACATAAGATAGTAAAAATAAACCTTAAAAAGAAAAGAAAGTCCATTCCTATTCTTTCTAAAGAAACTTCCTCAGCACAGCAGGCTCAGAAAGGCTGGAGAAAGTTAAAATATTGTTGACCTCTTAAAACTTTTCCAATAAAAAAAAATGTTTTTTGATAAACATTTTAACATCTTTTCGTGTACTTTTGACATGCTTTTTGTCAAAACTTGAGTCTCAGATTTCATTTGCTTCATCCGTTGAAAGACAAACCAGTTATCAGAGGAGTTCCTTTCCTTGTGAAAGTTCAGGGAAACTCCTTATTTGGACTAGGGCAGAACGGAGTCATCCAAGAGTGAAGGAAGAGACTGCCAATGAGAAACCAGGAACATAATGACACTGTTTTGATGTCATCAAAAGACAAGCTCTCCTTGTCCCCTTTCGGGGGTCGATCTCTGAATTGGAGCGCAGAGGAGAAGTAGGCGTCGCAGAGGCACGTGTATCAACATGTTTATTTGCACTTGAGGCAAGCTGGGGTTTTCCTGGTGGACGGTGCCAGAGTCAGTAACAGGACTCCCAGAAGACCTTTCCCGCAACAGTCCCTAACGGGGCGTGTCTTGGCGTGGCGTTACACAAGCACGTTCTGAGCAAGGAAGGACTTTTCTTTTCAGATTCCGGTTTCCTGAAACAGAAGCTGTTGAGGAGAAACGCTGTGTTTCCGGGAGGTTGTACCGGAATAAAGAGTCTCCGGAGTCAGACTGCTGCTCTGAAGTGGTTTTCTGAGTGAGTATCAGCTTACAAATGAGAACTTGCAGGAGGTGAGGTGCAGATGCTCGCAGCATGGGGGCGGCAGAGTTTTCTCAAAGGTGATTATGGTAGACTTGGTGCCTCCTCTGTCTCTGTTGCTTTTAAGTAACTCTTGAGCCCTTAGAAAGGTTTGTGCTTCTAGAAGTTCCTCAGAAGGGACAGGGGGCAAAAAGAGCAGAGGAAAGGCTACCTATGGTTCAGTTGTTGTGAAGAGGAGAAAAATATGAACCCTTTAATGTATATATATATATATGGATTAATAGCAATGTACTTAGTCACAAAACTTGCCAGACCTGCTAGCCTTACTGCTCACAAAATCAGTGTCTGATGAAGGCATTAAAGGATTGTGGGGATTACTTATTTGAAACTGGGTTTGGAGCACATAGGAAGCTATCAAAGACGCTGCCACTTGTATGATGGAGTCAGTAATTTCTTGACAGGGCACAGTTATGTGAATGTCACTCAGCATACTTGGGAAGTAGGGACAGAAATTCTGGGTGTGGGCAAGTCTTGGTTACAAAGAAAGCGCACATAAAAAAAATTAAATTCCTTTGGGTGTCTAGGTAAAATGGTCCTATCATTAAAAAATTGTAACATTTGAAAGTAGCACTCTAGCCTGGAAAGTCACAAATTAAAACCTCTGAAGTTGTTAGTATTTACAGTGGGTACCAGCACAAAGGCAGGACCAGATGAGCAAATTTTATGTCACAACACAATGTCACCTCCATCCTAATACTTGCTTCTTGGCATTTGAAAAAATCTTTGTGCTTCTAACACTCCTAAAAGCGACAATATTGACCTTTGCCTGATGAGACCTCATAGCTAAAACCTATTTCAAAGTTTCCTGTGTCTGTTTGTTGCTTCTGCTCAAGCCTACACATGTCTCCATGCGCCTTACTTTGCCCTCAATGTTCCTGAACATTTGAGAGCATTCGTGACTGTAGAAGCTTCAAACATGAGTCACACTGTCCCCAAAGTATAATACCCATGCTACCAATTTTACATGACACCTGCCAAGCCCTTACCACTAAAGCATTAGATTACATTTTTAGTTTAACATTCATTATACATCCCATGATTAATTCTGGAGACATGGGTTGTTATCAAGCCTGATGACCTGGGTTCAGTCCCTGGTACCTGTATGGTGGACGAAGAGATAAAATTCTCACATGTCCTCTGACCTCCATGTGGGCTGTGAAGGGTGGGGGAGGGGCAGGCAGCTGAGAACACTGCCACACACTGAATGTCTCTGATTTGAAATACTTGTACTTGAAGTATTTTGCAGTTTGGGCTGACATATACAGAATAAGATATTTTTGGCAAAGATGGTCAACTAACAAAATCCACTTATAGTTCTTCCATGGTTACTCATAACCTGAAGGTAATTTTATAGACCTATATATATCATGAGGTCAGGTATGGAGTTTTGCACTTGTGACGTTACGTCAGGGTTCAAAGAGCTTTAGAGTTCTGGATCCTTTTGGATTTCAGATTCTCAAGTTAGGAACCTTCGATCTGTAGTTGACATTTCTTGTGGCTGTCTGTCTGCACAGCAATCCCTTCATAGTTTTCACTGAAATCTACTTAACACTAGTTTGTAGACAAGGGGGGGAAGGGGAGGAATATAAACTTTGCCTGCTATGTGTGCCAACAGCACCCTAGTCAGACTCTGTCTCTACAGACCTCTGTAACCTGGACATATTCATTTGTGAGTGTTAATATTGTGTCTACATTTAATTCTCGTATCTTGAATCTCCCCTAACCCAGTTTGTCTGTTTACTGTAGAGCCACCCATTGATCCATAAGCATCCATCATCTGTCAAATGGCAAGAAAATCCTGTCAGTTCGCCATTGTGTTTCTTTCATACTAAAAAAAAAATTTAGAAATTTAGCATGGTTTATTTTTCGTCCTGTGTTGTTCCGTTAACATAGGCTGTATTTAAAGTTCAGACACTGCAGGCTGTCATTTTCCAAGGTAATGATCTCAAGATTTGCTCTCTTGACTCATGTCCTCCAATAATTATAAAGACAGGAGACACTGGGAGTGGGTACCGATGAATCATGCCTGGTGGCTATTTCGATGTGAGTTGCTGGTGATTTCAGTAACTCCTCTGTGTCCAGGTTTTCTATCCCCACTCCTTTCCTGGTGGGCAAGAGAGACAGGCATGAGGATGTTGTGCCATGGGGGTAGCTTGCCAGGGCCTCTCCGCAGCCATGAGAGAAACCCTCGACACTCTCACTTTGTGCTATATGGGCAACAGCTTTTGTCTATCGAGGAGACTGGTCACTTCGTACTCTAGCTTTCTGGGAGCACCTCTCTCGATGTATTTCCACTCAATAATATGAGAGCATTCATCATGTTATGCCCAAGCAGACGGTCTGAGTACCAACTTCATGAAGGACTTAGGGGACATAGGTACCAATGCGTACATCACTTCCTCAAGCCCCCACTGCTCTTTTCCCTTGTCTGTGTAGACAAAATTTCCTTTGGGTCTTAAGCTTTTCTGCCCCAGATTATCTCTTCACCCCATCCCCACTTACTTTTTGAATCAGATCCTGGAGTTGGCAGTTACTAAGATACACTGTAGCTCTCCATTCTAGTCTTTCTTTATTACTACTGCTACTATTATTTATTTATTATATGTAAGTACACTGTAGCTGTCTTCAGACATCCCAGAAGAGGAGAGCAGATCTCATTACAGATGGTTGTGAGCCACCATGTGGTTGCTGATATATGAACTCGGGATCTTTGGAAGAGCAGTCAGTGCTCTTAACTGCTGAGCCATCTCTCCAGTCCTCAATTTTACTCTTCCATATATATATATATATCCCTTCCTCTTCCTCTTCTTTGCCTGTTATCTGTTTGGTATTGGTGATAACACCTCTATGTTCTAGCCTACTTTTCAGAAGGGTTTAATACATGTTAAAGTTACAAAAATCATAATCAGTGCTATCAAACTGCCACTATCATTCAACTAATGCTTTGACTATGCCCAGGTGTGCATATGTGTGCTTTTGTGTGCAAATGTGTGTACTCACATGCGTGTACACACATGTCTGTAAACACTCATACACATACCCATGGAGGACAGAAGTAGAATCAAGATTTCCTACTTTGTCACTGCCCACTGGTCAATGGAATGATTCAATGTCCCCAAGTTGGCCAAAGTGGCACAGATTTCATTGCATTGCTCACAAGAATATGTCACTTAAAACCATGTTTGCCTCTTCTTTCTGGAAGTTTCCATTGAATATTGTGAACCACAATCAACTTTTGAGAAATAAAGATAAAATATAGATATTTTATATAAAATCTTTATATAAAATAAAGATAAAAAATATCAATCCATGAATAAGAAGGTTGCTGTGATCGTTGTAAGTAGAACGCATCGTTCACTGAGACATACATGTTGACCAGGTCGTATGGGTCAAACATTCAGGTCACATGGGTCAAACGTTCTACTACAAATTGCACATGCTTTATCTTGCTCAATACCAACTCAATTTTATGAGTCAGGCACTCTTATTAGTAGTGCTTGCTCAAGAACCGGAAGGGATTGCCATCCCTTCCTCCTTACTGGTCTGTAGCACCACTCAGTTCCTCATCTTCATGTTGTATACTCCGTCTGCAAGCCCCGTCACTTGCCACTACTTTGTGGGTTTTCTGTATTTGCTTCATGAGAGCTGGCATTCTCTCCAGACCAGACATTTCCCGGGATAGGAGGATTCTTTCCCTTTGAACGCTGGTCCTGGCCTTAGGCACTCACATCCTCCCCACCACCAGCAACCATGAGGGCTCTGGATTAGGATGCAAAGGATGTGTTACTGGGACAGGCCGTGTGTGTGTGTGTGTGTGTGTGTGTGTGTGTGTGTGTGTGTCGGGAGAGATGACAAGTTTTAAAGAAAATCTGAAAGAAAGAAGTTTGTACCCATCAAAGTTGTCCAAGTCCTTAACAAGGACACAAATGAGAAGCAGTAACCATCATTTCTGCACACACCTGAGCATTTTAAATCAGACTGCTTGGGTACCCTCAATCAGGGAGTATTACATCAAAGTTATACTTTATAAAACCTCACTATAACTATAACTATAGCTATTCTGAAACATAAGGATGTAAAAGATTTGTGATGCTTATTTCTTGGTGGAACCATAATTAATTTTTATTTTCTTTTTATGTCAAACTTTCCATGATAATAGTTTTTGCTCTCATAAGAATACAGTGTTTTGATTTTTTAGACTTATTTATTTTATTTTTATGTGTATAAATATTAATCTACACATAGGCATGTGTGCAACACATGTCTGGGACGGGAGGCTGTCAGAAAAGGACCTTGGGTCCCTGCAGCTGCAGTTATGGATGGTTAGAAGCTGCTGTGTGGGTGCTGGGAACTGAACATGTGTCCTCTGTAAGAGTAGCAGGTGCTCCTCACTATGGAGTCATTTCTCCAGCCCAAGAATACAATGCTTTAAAAGTCCATAGTTTTAAAAAAGGCCAAGAATCTTTATGACTCTTGAAGACTTTTATGACTTAGCCCTCTCAGAAATCTGGGAGCATTCAGTGTCTTCTCTTTCCAGGTAGCTACAGTATATGAAAACGGAAGTCAGAATAAAAAACAAGAGGAGAAAATATAACTATTATGCAATATATGGCAGAAGTTCCACAGTGTCCTAACACAGCTATCCCTCAATAACTGTGGGTAAGAAAAAGCCTTTCTGATGGGAACTGCACATTCATGAAACAAAGTATCAGACTGTGACCGAGAAGTTTGTTGTGAGCATTTTAAGTGGACCTCACTGTTCATTGAGACAAGTTTGCTGAGTAGGAGCAGTAGAACATGCAAGGATTCCTAGCCGAGTTCTTTGCACAGGGTCCAGGGTGTATCCCTTCAGGTGCTTGCATCTACTCCTTAGAGCAGCAGTGACCACATCCATGAGCAGGATACCCTGAGGCCTCCACAGAAGTACAATGTGGACATTTTAAGGATGCCATGTCTGGGGATGGAGAGACAGCTCCATGACTAAGATCACTGGCTGCCCTTCTGGAAGACCTGAGTTCAGTTCTCAGAACCCACATGGTGGCCCCACAACCATCCACTCCAGGAGATCTTGGACCTTCTGGCACACATACAAGACACTACACACGCAGGCAAAATACTCATATATAAATAAAATAATCACCAAAGAAAATATACCAATGACGTTCAAGAGAGAGGTTTGGGCTGGACATGGGAATCAGATGTTACAGGGTGGGTGTAGTGGCACATGCCTTGAATCTCAGCAGTTGAGAGGCAGAGGCAGAGGCAGGAGGATATTTGTGAGTTCAAGGTCAGTCTGATCTACATAGCAAGTTCCAGGGTAGTCAGTGCTACAAAGTAAGACTATATTCATCTCACAGAGCCCCTTATATCTGCAGCTTAACTCTCCTACTTATGTTGACCTAGTTTCCCTCCTCTGAGGCCCAGGCCATTTCTGTCCCACTTCTCAATGATCCTGACTGTTCAAAGAACCTCAAAGAACTGGGCTTAGACAGCCACCGTCCGTTTGGGATTTGTTTCTTTCGCTTAGTTCAAGACATCTATGTTTCCCCCATGCTGTAGCATGAGTGTTTCCTGTTCATGCTCACTGTATGTATGTATGTATGTATGTATGTACAGATTTGGGTTACCTGTTGATGAACTGTGGATGCATACGTTGCTGCCACCTTTTGGCTATTGCAAATACCATCAATATGAACATGAATATGCACAGCACCGTCTTTGAGACACTACTTTCAATTCTTTGGGAGTACACATTCACAAGTGGGATTGTTAGATCAGATGGTAATTCTAGGGTTCCAACTTCTCCACTTCCTCCCCAAACACTTGTGATTTTTCTCCTCATAGTGGATATCTTAATGGATGTGAGATGATAATGCATTGTGGTTTAGGTTCGGATTTCTGTAATGGTTAATGGCAATGAGGACCTTTTTTTGGTGTTCTTGTTCATTTGTGTATCTTCCATGTCTGTTTAAGGACTTACCCAGAATTTTAAAATTAGGTCATTTTTCTTGTGTGTTATTGAGCAGTAGGTGCTCTTTATATATTATGGATGTTAACTCCTTAGCAGAGATATGGCTTATAAACATCTTTCCCATTTTGCAAGTCTCCATTAGGCTGATAGTATCTTTTGACACACAGACGGTTTGAATTTTGAATTTTTTTCTTCTATTGCTTGTGCTTTTGATGTCCCATCCATGCAGTGATTTCCAAGTCCAAGGTCATGAAGCTCCACTCCTATGTTTCTTTTTTTTTCTCTAAGAGTTTTGTAATTTTAGTTCCTACTTTGCATCATTTTGAGGTAATTTTTTTGCATAAGGTAAAAGCCTAACTACATTCTTTTGCCGTGTGGTCATCCGGTTTCCCCAACATTATTTACAGAAAAGAATTGTACTTTTCTCCCTAAATGTTTGCATCACGCTTGCTGAAATCGCTTAACCACAGATATGGTGGTCTGCTCTGCAGCCTCTCCTTGGTCTGAACGTTTGTATATTGTGATTTTTTTTTTTTACTATTGCAATAGCTTTGTGGTAAGTTTTATTTATTTTTTTATTTTATGTATATAAATGTTTTGCCCACATGTCTGACTGTGCATCAAGTTCATGCAGGTGCCCCAGGAGGCCAGAAAGGGATGTCAGAGCCTCTGCAACTGGAGTGACAGACTGTTGTGAGAAGCCGTGTGGGCCTGTGCTGGGGACTGAACCAGGACATCTGAAAGGGCGGCCAGGGCTCTCACCCCGCCAGTCATCTGGCCAACCTCTATAGCAAGTTTTAAAATTAGGAAGTATGAATTTTATAATTTTATTCTTCTTTAAAAAGATTGTTTTAGCTGTTCATTCAGGGATACTTCACTTTCTATGTGAGTGTTTTGCTGGATTTTTAAAAAATTTCATAAGAATATTGGTCGTCTTCAATTAATTTTTAATGTTTTAAATTTAAGTTAACATACAAAGGGGGGTGTTTTGCTGTATCATTTTTATACACATATATCATGATACATGTTTTAGTTCATTCTTCCTCCTTTTAGTTTACTTTTTAAAAAAATAGCTGCTTTCATTATATAAGAAATTTGTGTTTACTATATATTTACATATAATATTTATAGTATCTTACATTGTGTTTGCTATTATATTTACTACATATTTATGCCATTCAAAGAACAATACAGAAGCATATTTTCAATGATTAAGCACAGAGCAGTACACAAACGGACGAATAGTGAAAGGCTTGTAGATATTTTATTTCAAATCACATGGTCTTTGTAGACTTTAGATGCTACACAAGGGAAATCAGATTGGTGACATCTCAGTTTTAGAACACAGAATTTATACTAAGAAGGAAAGAATCCAAGAGTTTTATTGAAGTATAGGCCTATATTAAGTTTGAGAAACCACAGCAATTCTAGAATTTATTTACTTACTCAACAAATATTTCCTGAGGTTTTTATACCTGGAGAACATGTATTACATAGAGTCTTTGCTTTCGGAGGAAATAAATACCAAGCAATTCTAAAATTGAATGCACACCTAAACATGTCGTGAATTTTCTCTCTCATTTGTAATGTTTTTTTATAAATCAAGGGAGTAGTTTTAGTCTCATTGAGACACCGATAAAACTAGACTTGGGACTATACCTTTAGTAGCCCAGTACTTGCCTAGCAATCATGGTGCTTAGGATCAATCCTTAGTACCACCAAATAAATGACTAAATTTAACAATACATAGTAAATAGATACGATGAAATTAAAGGTCACTGCAGAAAATCAGATCATCTCACAGACAGTGGCACAGTTAGTGGCAAGGCCAGGAGACAAGTTCAAGGTTGTCAGCTGTCAGCCCTCAGGCATCTGCTGTCAGCTTTTTACTCACTACGGGGGTTTCTCTATGCACTTAGGAGATAACTTCTGTGAAGTGAACACAAATGTCATGTTTGGCCATAGATTTCCCCCCTATTAGAGGCAATGACAAGGCTGAGAGAAAAGCTGACGGTTTCACTACATTAAGACGGAGAGAAGACACTCCACCCATTTATCCACACGCAGCCCTGCACTGAGCTTCTTCAGTGCTGGTCACAGTATTAGACACGGAGATCAGAAGAGAACCTGTAGGATGCTGCTGCATCAGCAAGAGGCGCTGTCTCCTGGGAGGAGAGTAGATTAACTTCTGGTAGAAGGTGGTGTCAAATCCTGTCACAGAGTTGGAAGCAAAGCATAGAAAGCAAATGGGCAAGGGGGTGGGGTGAATATGGGCAAGGTACAA
The DNA here is from genome assembly GCF_978045245.1 of Mus caroli. Taxonomy (NCBI): domain Eukaryota; kingdom Metazoa; phylum Chordata; class Mammalia; order Rodentia; family Muridae; genus Mus; species Mus caroli. The sequence goes on from NW_028227258.1 coordinate 32,324,097, forward strand.
TGATAGGTGTACGAAATATCATGCTAGGGGCCGGTGAGATGGCTCAGTGGTTAAGAGCACTGGCTGCCCTTCCAGAGATCCCGAGTTCAATTCACAGCAGCCACAAGGTGGCTCATAAAAGGGATCTGATGTCCTCTTCTGGCATGCAGGTGTACATGCAGACAGAGCACTCATATGTAAATGAATAAATAAATTTTTAAAAGTTTAAGAATTATCATGCTAAAACCCATTTATTTATACTACTACTACTACTAGAAAACAGGTATCAAGGACACATTTCCAGGGCACTAAGGTCAAGTTCAATATTGCAGAACCTATACAAATGACAGGCCATGCTAAACCAGCTGATTAGAGTTGAGGAGCTTGGAATTCATTTGGTAGGCAACACACTCTTCTTTTAAGCAACAAAGTAACATTTTCTTTTTCTTTCCAAGAAGCTACCTGACAGCGCAAGAAGGATGTGCTGTGGGAGCTGGAGAGATGGTAGGAAGGACAGTTTGGGAGTTAACAGTCTACACTGGGGATTGACAGAGCCTGGCACAGGAGACATGAAGCAGGCTTGAGAGGCAAACCACATTTATGAGGTGGCGTTAGCCAGCTCCATCAGCTGTCAGGAGAGGAGAGAGAGAACAGAAACTTGGAGCGTGTTCTGAAGCACGTGAAAGCTCCCTGGAGCATTTGATAAATATATAAGGCTCTTTGCCTTATTGATGTTTTCTTTACGGACGTAGCCATTCTAAAATAGTTGTCTAATAGATACCCCTAACCCCCACATGCACACACAAATAGTTTAAGTATCCACAGATTTGGTGGCAAATTCTGTCTCCATAGATGGCATAGAGATGGCCTTTGTCCTCACCACACTGAAGCCCTATAGATTGTTGAGATAATCCATTAGTAAGTTGTTTTCCAAGACGAAGTTGTAGACAGATTAATGCGTTGTTACAAAAATGAATCCCCAGAAGATTATTGATCAGGTTAACAATATACAAGGATATTTTAATGCCTCATAAAATTTCCTCTGGGCCCTCACTTGTCTTGTAAACCACAGGAGTGGCTTGCTTTATGTATGTATGTATGTATGTATGTATGTATGTATGTATGTATGTATGTATGTATGTATGTATGTATTGATTCATTTATTTATTTTATTTTTGCTCTTTAGAGCACCCTGTTTGTTTTTGTTAATACGGAAATAGAGTTCAAGTGTATGCTGTTATGTTCCACCACTAGAGGGCGGCAGTGGTACTGTAGGAGGAATGGATTTAAGCAGCTCTGAAACTGGCTTTAAAACAGGCAGGATAATGGAGAGGGCACAAACAGCCTGCATCCTGGGTCCTACTCAGAATGGACTCTCTTTCAGTTCCAGAAATAAGCTGGCTAAAATTCCAGGTCATCTTATGAAATACCGTAGTGTACCGAAGTAGCATTTGTGGAAATTTCTGTTAATACTGACAAGGACTGAGATATTCTGAAAAATTTGCAATTTTTTCTTTTTCTATTTTTGTAGAAAAAGGTTAGAGAGTGACTTAAAATTAAGATTTTGGGTCTTGTTGGGAGTAGAAAGAAAGACTATAATAGTTGAAAAACTAGTATCTTATTTCCTTGGAACATTGCAGATGTCTTTGAAATAAAAGGGCATGTTTCCAACTTATTAACAGTAAGAGATGCATAGGAACAACCACCTTGTAGTGGTTTCCCATTGGAACCCACACTGAACAGCAATGGTGGGGTTGTCTCAGAAGTACGAGAAACTAATGCTAATATTAAGAAACACTACTACTGCCAGGTATGGTGGCGCACGCCTTTAATCCCAGCACTGGGGAGGCAGAGGCAGGCGGATCTCTGAGTTCGAGGCCAGCCTGGTCTACAGAGTGAGTGCCAGGACAGCCAGGGCTATACAGAGAAACCGTGTCTCGAAACAAAACAAAACAAAACAAAACAAAACAAAACAAAACAAACAAAACAAACAAAAGAAACACTACTACTAGGTTCATAGAAGGAAACAAGACAGATTATTCCTGGCTGTCTTAGAATATTACATTGTTGTAAGGAAGAAAAATATTTAATAGAACCGAATAATTTGCTGGTTACAGTTGAGAGAAATTTAAAAAAAAAAAAAAGAAAGAAAGAAAGAAAGAAAGGAAGAAAGGAAGGAAGGAAGCCAGTCTACTGAAGTGCTCCAAGTCAGAGTTGATGTTGAAAGTGAAGTGAAATTGAAATAGGATTCAAGGAGAAGCCATTTTTAAGTCAGTTAGGTTTTTTTTGGGGGGGGGGGATTGAGGGAACTGGGTTGCACTCCTGATCCTCATGCTTCTAACTCCTGGAGCCAAGATTACAGTCAGTGCAGTGCAATTCCCAGCTGCTGAATTTAAGGTTGTGTGTGTGTGTGTGTGTGCATGCTTCAATTCCAGAAACACATTTGCTAAAATTTAAGAAAATCTTATGAAATACCATAGTGTGACAAAGTACATTTGTGGAGATTTCTGTTAATATTGATAATATCTATCTATCTATCTATCTATCTATCTATCTATCTATCTATCTATCTATCTATCTATCTATCTATCCATCCATCCATCCATCCATCCATCCATCCATCCATCTATCTATCTATCTATCTATCTATCTATCTATCTATCTATCTATCTATCTATCTATCTTTTTGTCTGTCTGTCTATCTATCTATGAGGGAGAGAGAAAGAGAGAGAGAATGGATAAGGGGCAAATTCTTGAAAATCGGTAAGTATTGATTAATTGTTACAACAACTTTGCCAGCTTACAGAGCTGTAAAACACCCCAAGCCCCCCACCTCCCTGTGACTGTCTTCATGATTCAAGTCAGGTGTCACTAACATAACCATAGCTGGAAAACCTTTTCTTTTTTTTTTTAAATTTATTTATTTATTTATTTCAAGACAGGGTTTCTCTGTGTAGCCCTGGCTGTCCTGGCACTCACTTTGTAGACCAGGCTGGCCTTGAACTCAGAAATCCGCCTGCCTCTGCCTCCCAAGTGCTGGGACTAAAGGCGTGCGCCACCACGCCCGGCTTGGGAAACCTTTTCTTAGGCCACTCATTCAAAGCCCTGATTCCACCCCGGGCCCTAAGGTCTTGTGTTCCCTGTCTTTATGGGCATTATCTTCACCCTCCCTAATTTCCAGTCTGCTGAGTCTGCCTACATTTTGCTGACCACGTGAGTTGGTTGTGTTTTTACAGTTCCTTAGACTTGTTCTGCCCCTTTCTGTCATGTCAGTTCCTGGACCTTGGTTGACTGAGCAACTGGGACCAGGTTGGAGACAGTGCCCAGTTGGCTCTGGCTGATTTTGGATGAGCCCCAGCTGGCTTTCCAGTACACACCTTGGCTCGTTCGTTCTCCTTCTCCAATTGTGTCTAGAACATCTATTTCAATGCCCAAACCCTTTATTCCAAGCCATACTCCCTCCTGCTACCTAATGCCCAGATTTGCCTCTCTGAAGTTTAGGGTCCCTGGTTCTCTAGGAAGAACTCTTGGGTTGCCTGTAAACCAACAGACATTATTGTATCCTGCCCTCAGTCTTGGGGAGACACATGTTCTGGTTTGTATCCAAGCCCAGTTCTCACTAGTTGCTCCGGATCCTCGTGTCACTGTTTGGGTAGAAACCAAACTAGGACAGGAATAAACTTCCCATGTATTTACCACATGCAAACTCTGAGGTTCCATCTTCTGTAGACCTTAAAGGCAATTTGTAAGCCGTGTGGCCTGTAGATGGCGAGCTTGGATAATGGAAATGCTGAGCAGTGCCAACCTCCTGGAGGAGAAAGCGGGGGGGGGGGGGGGAGGGGGGTTGGAGTTTGCAAAAAGGAAGAAAAGAAAGAGAAAAAAGAAAGGAAAAGAAAGAGAAGGAGGGAGAGAGAGAGAGAGAGAGAGAGAGAGAGAGAGAGAGAGAGAGAGAGAGAGAGAGAGAGAAGAAAGACTAAAACGGGTACATTAGTAATGGTTGATTGTGGGATTGTGGTTCTACAACAAAAGGATTCCTTAGGGCACGAGGGAACCTTCTCTGAAGGGACCGTTCATCTGCCCAGGGAAGTGATTTTGCTCTGTGACACACACTGTTGAGGGTTAGGAGGAAGGGTCTGGCTGAGAGTCCACACTGGCTGTGGTGTCTGAGGCTACAGAAAGGTCTGCCAAGCAGAGACCAGAAGCAGCTTCAGCAGCAGCCTCTCCAGTATATGAACACACCAGTACTGGACAACCCAAATCCAAGCTGTGTTCCCAGGGTCCGCACCTTTTTTAGCTAGATAAATAATTATGTATGCCGGGCGCTTGCTTGGGGCTTCTGGTGAGTGTTTGTTCTTCCAACTCCCCGAGGTAACCCTTTAGAGACCAATTCTCATCCTTTATTGACATCGTTTTCTTGCTGGCTGACAGAGATTTCCCCAGTGACACACCAGGCGTTCAGCACTCCTGAGGGATCTCTTTAACACTCTCAAACAATCTATTTGCTCTATTGCTCTACTTGAGAAAAAAAATTTTTTTTTCCTCAGTTAAAAATTCTACCTCAGAGTAAGGTAGAGTTTTTACCACCCCAGGCCACAAAGAAATAGCTGTGAGTTTGGGGGGTTGGGGGGGGGGGGGGAGCCGGCACAACTTTCCAAAGTGTGCGTATCCGTGCAGTGGCCTGAGATGTTTTGTTGGTCCTTTCAGCTAGGAAAGGCCTGCAACTCCCCCAACATGATAGATGGGTGACCTTTTGCTGCATTACGAATCAGGGTCACTGTTTCCAAAGAGCCTCTTGGCTTGTGGGTCAGGTGAAGGGACATCTCTGGGCTTCCATGGTCCGTCTGCCCGGCCATTTATCACTGGGATGTAGTTATCAGCGCCCCCCCCCGACACACACACTAGACTCCCCACCAATGCGTGCTTCTGGAGTCCACACAACAGAGCCTTAGTTATCTGTCTCCTCTTTGCTTCTGTCTGGCATGCACCCTGGAAAATGCTCTGTGGGTGGAAGAATAAAGCCTCATGCTTGAATATGGTAAGAGAGGGAGTAAGGTGAAGATAATTTTAGAAGGGGGAATACAAGCCAACTGCTTATGGATAATACCCAATATATGTAATATTAGACAATATAATTCCTCAGAAATAGAAAAAATAAGATAAGTAGGGTGTGCTTAATCTAATTTATTATTTTTACCCATCACATGCTCAAGAAGCTGAGGTAGAAGTGAGTGCTTGGCGACTATTTCCCAGCATGCCGCCTGCCACCTTCATGTTTGCTTGCTTTTATCATTGTCCTTTCCTAAATTGTGAGTTTCATGTCTTCAAAGTAGAACTCTTAGCTCTCAGCATGGGTGGTTTTGGTTTGCAGGCAGCTTTTAAGTCCTGAGGGTACAGTTCACTTACGATATGGCAAACCTAGAAACTACCAGAAAAACTTGGAAATGATGCTATGTCGGAGTGGATTTGGCTCAGCAGTTAAGAGTGTGTACCGACCTTACAAATGACCCAACATCCGTTCTCAGCACCCACTTAAGACAGCACACAACAACCTGTAACTCCAGCACCAGGAGATCTGATGTCTCTGGCTTCCACAAGCACCTACACCCCTGTGCATGTACCCTGACGCATGCATACCTACGTTCACAGATGCAAATGAAATAGATACCCTTTTTAAAAGATTGGATTTTAAAATGCCATCAGTGAAAGACAGACAGGAAAGAGAGATGGTTGAAGAGGAATTTCAAGAATCAGACTCTTACTGACAACCCAAATAGAGATAATGTCCATGTCACCCCCAAGTAGTGGCCCTAGAATGGACAGTGGGGTATCTGGCATGAATATAACAGACAAGGACACAAGGACACACACACACACACACACATGCAGGACTGCAGTGTCTACCTATGGCAAGCACTCAATAAAGACTAGTTAAACAAGCTTAGTGGCAGAGCCACTAAGTGAGCAATGAGTGGTCTCGCTAAAGGCAAGGCTTATTTATTTGCTTATATAGTAGTTACGTAGGTACTGCTATAGAGGAAATAGCATGCACTATTAAAATGTACTTCAGTAAGTGCAGGAGAGACTAGTGTGGAAACTTGGGTGGCAGGGACTGGGGAGATGGCTCCGTATTTAAAGTGTTTGCTGCCCAAGTGTGAAGACCTGAATTGATATTCTCATAAATAAGCCCCACATAAATAGCATAGTGGGCACAGCCGCCCACCCATAAACCCAGCTCTCAGAAGATAGAGACAAGTCAGAGCAAGCTTACTAGCTGGACTAGCGGAATAGGTGAGCTCTGAGTTCAACTGAGAGACCCTGTTTGGATGAATAAGATGGAGAGAAGCCAGCACTCACACATCTGTATGCCCACACACATGCGTGAACGCCACACATGCATACACACAAGGGGAAAAGAAACTTGTACAGTAAGCTATTTAAGACAGAGCCAATACCCTGGGAGGGGAGGCGAACGGATCCACACAACAGGAATGATGAGACGTGTCGAGCCCTCTGACAAGCAGTTAAAAGGGAAGCATTGCTAGAGCACATGGCTCTTAGCGGCTTGCCAAGGAAGTGTGCCCATTTGTCTGAGATGCACACACCCTCTCAGAAGTTATCTCTAGCAAGAATTTACTTATCAGATACGTAGAGACGAGAAATAAGCAGTCCCGTGAACACTACATATGTGCCGCTCTGGACTACACTATAGAGTTAATGAGCATCAGTATAGCCCATGTGAAGCAGCAGACATCAGTGTGTGTGTGTGTGTGTGTGTGTGTGTGTGTGTGTGTGTGTGTGTGTGTGTGTGTGTGTGTAACTCGTGTGTGGGAACTGCATACCACTGCACGAGCAAGAAAGTGTGAACACTGGCAATAGTTCGTGATTTCACGACTGAGCGTGAGGCTGGATTTATAATTTACCGGATTGCAAGGTGTAAAGTGGGACTTTCACTCAGTGGTAGAATGTTGGGCTAACCAACATGAGGCCCTTAGTTGAAAATCCATTACACTTCCTCCACCCCCCCAGTGCGAACTCTATTAAATTTAGTCTTCTTGCCAACGAAGAGAAGGGTCTGTATACGCCTCCCCCAGCCATTCTTGTTGCCAGTCTTTCAGTCTTCTTCCCTCCAGCTTTTTTATCACTAAATCTTAGGGGTTTGTGTGTTTGGATCAGCACTGTGGGTAGTTTTCCTTTGGGGCAGAACATACAATTGCATTCATGGGTGGGAATTCCCATCACTGGGAATGTAGCCTTACTTACCATTCACTGACTGTATTAGGAAAAGCCTTTGTGCAGTATTAGTTTACCTATGGAAGGCATTTTATGTATAATCACCAGAAAAATCAGTCTAAGATTTTCTCTGATCAGAAAGCCATCTCCAGTAGGCTGTATATGTGGGCAGAAGCGGTGTCATTATGAGATTGGGTGCCATGGGAATTTAAACCAATATCAAAGAAACTACTGCGTGCCTACTAAAGTCTGGTTTGTATATGTCACTTAGTGTGATGGTGTAGAGTTACTAGTTTCACAGCTCTTCCCATTCAGAAGGGCCTCTCAGCTCCCATGCACAGCAGTTCACTGCCTGAGACCAGGAGCTATCAGGACCCACTAACAGACATCAGTGGATTTTTCTCAAGGGAAGCAGTTGTTTTTTCAAGGAAATAAGGGTTTACTCTCAACTCTTAGGGCTGTACTGGGTTACTTTACATCAGAACTTCGTTAGCTCCATATATATCCAGGCTCACCACAAACGTGTGTACACTGTATTTCCTTCCTTACAATATCTAATTGGTTTATCCTTTAAACTGAACCATCTTTGTTTGGGGGTCTTCCTCATGTGTACAAAGCTCATGGTTTATTAAACAGGTAACAGGAGCTGTGCAGTATCAGCCTTGCAATATCATTTTGGTGGGAACTCACCAAATCTATATACCTATTTCCCCCCAAATTGCATGTGAACTATCTTGCACAAAACTCATATTAACGGGTGGATTTGTAAATCTCTGGTCATTTGTTGGGCTCCTCTCTGATCCTGACACATCCTTTGTCAATGCGTAGTCTGGACTTGACACACTCCCTGCTAGCATGCTCGTTGATTTATTTTCCCCAGTGGAAGAAAAGCAAGATGCCCAGGTCCTCACATGCTAGCTAAACGATGTACAACACTGGCCAGGGGCCAATGCAGAGGCTCTAACTAGACAGGCTACCTATAATTCCACATCTGGACTTGGAAAATAAACACAGCCTAAATCTGGAACGACCACTTTGAGGTGTATTCGGCCCCAACCTCCACTTACTGACCAATCCCCTTAAAATAAGGTTCTGGGCTTGAACATACTGGGCGAGTACCTCATGAGCTACAGCCCCAGCTCTACCTCATGTCTTTAGTCTGGGTGGGTTGTGTAGAAAGGATTCCAATAATAGCTAACAGATCACTGTTTTTGTTTGTTTGTTTGTTTGTTTGTTTTCTGCTTTACATTCACCCCCTGAAAATCACCTCATAACTCCCCAAGCTACTTCCTCAGGGCTGCCCAGTGTGTCAAACGCATCGGCTCTGGAAGAAAGTAAGAGGTTTTGGATCTTCACTGTGTCCACACAAGTCGCACTTCCATCTGCCACGTGGGGACTTTTGGCTCAAGTAGACCTCAGTGGCTGCCCTTCTGTTTAAGGTGAAGCAGAAGATCCTTGTTGGTCAAACCACTCTGATTACTGTCCTGACTCTGCCGCTGCACAGCCCTGTCCGAGTTGCCTCCGGCAGCCTCCAGGCTCCAGGCTACCTCTTTGATAGCCTCTCAATTCCAAAGAGAGTCTGTCTGCAGCGCATTACAGTAACAGCATTCATCCATTCCAGACGTAAAGACTCAGCTGCCATCTTGCTTTATGGTGATGGTAGGGGTTTAAGGAATGGTAATGAAGTGCATTAGTAAAGGGCTGAAAGAAGAGACCATTATAAAAAACATCCATTCTCACATTCAGTCTCCTATGTGCGTGCGTGCGTGCACGCATGTGTGTGTGTGTGTGTGTGTGCGCGCACATGTGTGTGTTTCTTAAACATTTTACTAAATTTCTAGCATCTTGACTTCATTAACTGTGGGTCACTGCTAAGTGCAACCTGAGTGATCACAGGCACCTCTGATGGTTGATATCACTGTCTGTTTGACAGTCTCCAAAGGACCTCTGGGCATACCTGTTGAGGATTCTCTTGATTCCATTCATTGCTGTGGGAGGGCCCATCTTAACTGTAGGCAGGACCACTCCCTGGGCAGCGGATCCAGGACTGTATCCGTGGAGAGGGCAGACTGAGCCCTAGAAAGCAACCTGTTTCTTGACTGTGCGTGCAGTGTAACCCGTGGCTTCCAGCTCCTGATGCCTCAACTTCCCCACCACAACGAGTCATGCCTCAAACTTTGAGTCAGAAAACACTTTGTCTCTCAGCTTGCATTTGTGGAGTTATTTTGTCACAGAAATAGGAAAAAAATGTGTGATCTAAATATCTTGGGAATAACACATTTCTAAAACGGGAGGCAGAACTTGACATCACAGTAACTCAACAAATGACAAACGAATTCTTCATTAGATCGAAGGTTAGTTTTCTTCTTCAACCAGTTTTAATAGTCTCTCAAATTCTTCCTTAAAAATATACATATATTTCGTGAGATTTTAATTAGATTTGTATAGACCATTTTCCCCCCAATATGGTCTCATGTAGCTCAGACTGACCCTCCTTGAACATGCTGTGTAGCCCAGGATGACTCGGACCCTTCGATCCTTCTACCTGCATATCTGAGTACTGGGACTGCAGACCTGCACCACCATCCCGATTATTCAGGGCCAGCCCTGGGCTTCCTGCATGCAAGGTTATGTTCCAGCCCATGGTAGTTCTGTTTGTCTATTGTTTTATGTAGTTATTTTGTGATTGTGTCCATTCAAGCCCCTGGCTGTTGCCTGTGAGTCTCTTTCTACTGCTTTGCAATGAAGGCTGATTTTAAACTTCACTGTCCCTATTAGAGACTATGAAGCTATGACTTTTGATCTGACTATAGTTTGGTTGCCATGTTTAGTTCAGAAATGTATTGAAAAATGATAGGATGGTGTCTAGGGGGTATTGATATTTCCAACTGACTTGATTATAAAATTTTAGTTCCCTATTAATAGCATAATGCTTTTACACATGAGTCCAGATTTTTCTCCTCTTGCGAACTCATAATATTTCCTTTGAGCCTGCTATAGTATTAATTTTTTGAGCTATAGTATTAATTTTAGTAAAGTTCATTAGTTCCATATTTCAAACATAAATGCACACATAGACACACATATATTTATATAACATTCTAGGGATATACTTTAAAAATAATTTTGATTAGTGGACTATTTTATGTCTTTTTTATTGTTAAATATAACTATCCTCCAAGTCCATTTTATTTTTGAGTAACTTTTCTTGAATAGATGCTCAACTATTCATTTCTTATGCTGCGTGTGAGGAAGTTGACCGAAACACACCCTCAGGCCAGAGCCTGAGAGAACTGGAGCACTCTTGGAAACGCTGGCTGATGGCTTTCTGAGCTGCCCAGGCTCAGGAGACACACACACACACACACTCCCAGCATGGGAAGTGACTTGCTATGTGGGACTCTCTCTGGGGTGGGTGTCACTGCAGGGAGTGATTACATCTGCTAGAGAAGAGACATCTGCCTCATCGTGCCAGGCAGCTCCCATGCCCACAAGGCTGAGTTTCTGGTGCATTTCTCAAGGTACAAAGTGAGCTGAAAGAACAGTGATATAGTTATCAGTGCGCTCCTGCCTCATGGTCACCTCAGCGGAGGAGATGACAAGTGTGTACCTGACAGCAGCTCTTAGTCCTGACTGCCTTCCTGTGATCCATGGAACTTATAACGCACACGGCCATATTTAGTATACTATTGAAAAAACTATGTGCTTGAAGCTGCATATGCTTTTGGCTTATTTGTTTTCTTGAGATGTGTGTGTGTGCATATGCATGTGCATGTGTGTTCGTGTGTGCATGCCCTGGCTCTCCTAGAAGTGAGGTCTGCTGTAGAACAGGCTGGCCTCAAACTCAGAGATCAGCCTGCCTCTGCCCCCTGAGTGCCGGGATTCAATGTGACTGCCACCGCCACCCAGCAAGCTTCATGCACTTTAAAAAAATACTTGAACTTTTTCTCTCTGGAAGACACAGATGTGTTCAGTACTACTGAGCGATGGGGAAGAATGAAGAGCCAGAGTCAAATGTTTTATACAAGGCTGTCCACGTGAGAAGTGCTTGGAACTGAGCACAAAATCTAGTTCTGAGTTTCCTGGGCCTAGAGGCACATGTGATGACGAGGGTTAGAAGTTTATAATCAATTGCACCATTTGGCATGGAAATCAAAGGGTCGCTTCTGTTGCAGTCATAGAAATTATGGGGTGGACTTTAAGGAAAATCATGTGACTAGTATAACAGACCTTAAGAATCAATTTTTACACTGTAATTTTCAAAACTGCAAACCAATAATTTTACAACCAATTATATATTTATAAGTTAGTTATCAAAAATAAGGAAAACATGGCCAGCCTTATTTTGTGATGTAGGACTGTCTTGTTCTTATACAGTCTAAATATTAAGGGAGCATCATGTAAATTTCTGTGTGTGTGTGTGGTATAATGTGTGTATGTGTGTATGTACATGTATGAGGTGTTGTGGGAAGTTATGCGTGTAGTATGTGTATGTAAGATATGTGTGTAGTGTGTGTGTGTGTAGTGTATGGTATGTATGTGTACATGGTGCGTATATGTGTATATGAGGGATGTGTATGTTGTGTGTGTGTGTTTGTGTGTGTATGTGTATAGTATATATGGTGTGAGTATGTGAAATGTGTGTGTGTGGTGTGTATGATATGTGTGTGGTGCGTGTGTGTGTAAGGTAAGTAGTGTGTGTGTGTGTGTGTGTGTGTGTGTGTGTGTGTGTGGTGTGGTTGTAGTGGCATGTGTATATGAGAGATGTGTATGGTGTGTGTGTATGGTATGTGTGTGGTGCGTGTATGTGTGTGTATGTAAGGTATGTAGTGTGTGTGGTGTGTGGTTGTTTGTGGTATGTATATGTATATATGAGGGATGTGTATGATGTGTGTGTGTGTGTGTGTGTGTTTCTTCATGTGGAGGTCAGAGGACATCTTGTGAGAATCTGATTTCCCCTTCTGCTCTGGTCCTCAGGTTTGGCAGCAAACACCTTTGCTCATCCATCTTAGTAGCCTTCTTTCTTTGTTTTCATTTCAAGGAACAAACAAGCAAACAAACAAACAAACAAACAAACAAAACAACTCATGTTTTTTCTGCAACGTTATACAATTTCTCATTTGTTCTGTTTGTTGGCTTCTGATCCCTGAATTATCTATCTACTTCTTACCTGGCTGTTGTCAGCTCAGCTGTCTTGTGGGAAAGTGAGCTACCTACAAACTGCATAAAAGTTTAATGCTATCCAGTGAAGTCCAGGGAGAGAGGCTGGTGACATCACTAAGCCTGCCTCTCCTTATTCAGGAACAGATTCCCTGGTTAGAAGATGTGGTTAGCACTTGATCCTAATCAAAGGACCCAAAATACTTGGATCTAGTTCATTTTAATCTTAGTTGAAAAGAGCGTGGATGGACACTTAGGAGAAAGTGAAGGCAGCATAATATCTCCCCTTCAAGTGCTGTGCAGCCTTCAGAATGGGGCGTGGATTTCGGCCTCGTAATTCTCCTTGAAGCAAACAGAAGGGTCTCACAGCACAGAAAGCAGCGGTTTAGGAGGGCCGTACAGACAGCCGCACAAGAGGACTCTGTTCATGGTCTTCAAAGTGAGGCAGGGAAGGCATGGCTGCTGCTGTGGCCACATGTAATATCGCCTGTAGCTCTTTAAAGAGGATTAGCCCAGCGTGCTGAGACCATTCAGAGCTGGATTTCATGTAGAGCCGAATATGCTAATGAGATGGTAATGTGTAAGGCAAACATTTCGTAATATCAAATCCCCTCCGAACTCAGCTTTGTCCCTTCCACAGTGGGAAACCAAACTTTATCATATCAGAAGGACTAGTTTTCCTCCCTTATTTATCTGCTAAGATAAAAGATGGAGATAAATATATGTACAGTCATATTTAAGATAAATTCAATTCCAGTGTAAGCTGAAAATTAAAGCCTGTTTATAGACAGTCACTCCAAAAATAACTACGTCTACCTGCCCACAGGGTTGAATGTGAAATAATTTATCCTTGCAGAAAGTAATAGCTATAACATGGAATTTTAAAGAAAAATTTAGGAACACAGAGGCTAACTAACAGAGACCACATTCTCCAACTTCTGTTTAGAATTTTTTCCCTGGCCAGTATTCCCCTGCTTAGAGTTGGGAAGTGCTGCATCTTCCAGATGGTGTCTCTGCTCCTTTAGATTAGAGATTTGCAGTTTCTTAGAGGTGGTGGCTACCTGCTTGACTGAAGACACATCAGTTTCTTTCAACTTGGTATTTCAGTTTCAGGACCTAGTGGGCAAATTCATTGCTAGGATGTGACTACAAGCCACACGTAGCCACGTACATCATCTTTGCGAACGTGCACATGGCTCTCGGAGATTGAAAACCCCCTGAAGATTTCCTAGCAATGCCTGGGAAATATGGAGCCAGCCAACACATGGCGCCCGCTGCCCCTGGCTCCATTTCTAATGTGTGAGCTTTCATCAGCTATGATCGTTTCGCTGCACTTGACTGAGGGGCTTAGAATCCCTTGGCTTTTTGTTGGTTAGAAATGGTGTGTGTGTGTGTGTGTGTGTGTGTGTGTGTGTGTGTTTATCAAAGTTTTGAAGGGTTTGTCTGTGGACACAGAAGGACGGTGATACATATTCATGAAAGAACGCACTCTCCACTCCCTGTTAGCACTGACAAAGCCTTAGCTGTTTCACACAGCAAGCTGACTGGGATTGTGTGTGGGGGGCTGCATGGCCAGATTAGTGCAAACAGCGAGCCCACTCCTCTGCTTGTTAGGCCTTCCCTTCCTGACAATTTCCCCAATTGTCGCTTGTGACAAGGCTGTCACTAGGTGATGGCTTCTTTTGGCCATTTTCAGATAAAGATAATTTCCTTAACTTCCATTTTATTTGACAACAAGCACTGTGGGCGAGAGAGGAAGTGCTTCCCAAGGGTCAGGGCTTTGCCACTTCAAAGGCATCTTTGATCTAAAAATATGTGCTGTACCAAATTCATTATGTCTTTCCTTAAAGAGCTTTTAAATTTATTGATCTTCTCCTCAATTCTTCTCCTTTTACATCCAGTAAGGATGTATAAGGCGCAGTGTTGGGAAGAGCCTAAGGAGGAGTCGGGGGCTGCAGCCAACTGGCCACTTCTAAGGTCATTACAAGAACCAAACAACAGGTGCTTTTGTTTCCCTTCTTCTGAGTCCCTGAGCAACAGAGCCCCACTCCTGCTTGCCAGTGCTCTTAGTGATGCCAGCCCCAGCATATAAGACAGAACAATGTTTGATATTGCAGCTCAATGAGGAAAAAAAAACTCTATAACAAACTTATGGCAATGGTCATCTCGCACCGTGCCCGCTCACACCACGCCCCGCTGTGCCCATGATGTGGAAAGGCAGCTCACAGGGATGGTGCCGGGATGGAGAGACTCCTTTGTGAATGAAGAATTTGACTTCCACCAGGAGCACGCTTCCCCTGAGCTGACGGTTAGCTTGCGTTAAGTTTACGTAATTGCACGGACAGAAGATTATACAAGGCAGAAAACGGGATAAAAATCTCTTCGTAAACACATGAAAATGTCCTTTAAAGTAATAGCTCAGGGCTGATCTGGGAGGGGCCCCAGGAGCAGTGAGGGGGTGATATGGTCAAAATACTTTGTATGAAATTCTCAAAGAAGGAATAAAACACCTTTAATGCAAAAAATCGTCATTTTATTCATAGACGAAATATTCGGAATGGTTTGAGAAGAATGTCTTGTGGTATTTTTAACTTACTTTCAAATAGTTTAAATCCATACACATGCATACATACATATATAAATAAGTGTATGTGGCAAAATGTTATGCGCAGGGTAATTAATTAGACTTCATTATTCTTTGAACTTTACCGTATATAAATTTAAAATTTTTCATAATACAAAAAAATTCAAAATAAAATATTAGAGGAAGAGAGAACAAGGGCTTCAGTGCGAGGAACATTCATCATGTGGGGAGTAGGCCCTCTTCCTGGAGGCTTCGCCTCTGTGGATTTCCTTTTGTGCTTGCTGTTCTGAGCCATAGTTACACGAAATCGGTGTTTTTAAACAACAGAACAAAGGGGGAAACAGGTCCCATGAGAAGTATCACAATCAACCATTCACATCAGAAACTTCACATAGAACACTCAGTTTCCAACCAAGCACAGTCCCAGGGTTCCTGCCTGCCTGCAGGGAAGAGAAGTTTCAACAGCTTAACCCCAGTTTTCTCGCCCCAAGTACACTCTCCCTCACAGTTCCAAAATACCTAGGCATTTCTGATGGTTGGGAAGATAATTTTGGCAAGTCATAATTTCAAAGTCTTAGGCATTAAGGAAATGATGTAATTTCTCCTCCCAGTGCTGGAGATCAATCCTGGAGTCTTTGCTAAATTACATTCCCAGTATGGAAACATGAAAACAAGGGGCTTGGAGAGATGGCTCAGCAGTTAAGAGCACTGGATGCCCTTCCAGAGGTCCTGAGTTCAATTCTCAGAAACCACATGGTCGCTCATAACCATCTGTAATGAGATCTGGTGCCCTCTTCTGGTGTGCATGAAAACAGCAATCCTATACATGAAATAGACAAATTAAAAAATAATTTTTATCATGTATTGTTAAAACTTGTCTTTAGGCTTCTAAAAGCAACAGAAATTGCTTCTTTTGGAAAAATCACTTCCCTGAATTTGTCTTGAAAGGGAACCAGTGTACCTTCGTTCCAGGGTTCCCATAGCATCTCCCTGTGTTAGTCAGTTCAACCCCACTAAGAGGGAGATACTGTGATTAGCTCAGGTTTACCCATAAGAAATCGGAGGTTCTGAAAGCCCTAGTGATGTACCCATTTCTCACACCCAGTCAATGGTACAACCAGAATTCAGATTTGGGAGCCTGGGATCTCAAACTGTGTTGCTAATGTGGGGCCAGAAGGCATAGGACTTAAGCTCTGCGAACAGCCTCTCCTGTTCGCCACTAACACCAAGCAAGGGCATGTTGCACTGTCTTCAGCCCCAATTCCTTTAGCTCCTCCCAGTCTCCTTCCCTGTGACCTCCCGACTTAGACTGAGATGTGAAGACAAGGAGGGCCGAAGAGGAACCACCGCTTCTCTCTGGTTTCTCTAGCGTTCTTTCTCCCTCTTGCAGACACAAGAGATTGACCTCTGAGGTCTGCTCAGTGGGACCACAGGATTCAGGATCCACGGCTTTGTGTCACAAACAGCCACTCATCGGTCCCTCTAATGAAGACCGAAGGACTCTGATGTGATTTCTTTCCATGTCTGTGAAACCCAGAAACCTTGATTTTGCTTTCCTTGTGAAATTGGTGAAAGGAAGAAGAAGGTAGCCTGGTCTACAGAGAGGAAAGAAATCACATCAGAGGCTTTCCATCATCGTCGGAGGGTCTCTGCACAGAGCAGGGTTCACCTGCTCTGTGACATGTAAATGAGCCACAGAAGCTGGCAGACAGCAACACCATCAGCCTGCCTCGGAGGAGACAAAAGTAAACACTCTCAAAGAGATTGCGCCGAAATATGATATCAGCTGCAAGAGAGGGCCATCTCCTCCGGTCAAATGAGAAAAATCATATTATCCTCACTGTGGTATACAAATCGCTTGTAAGCCACATTCCCCATTTTGAATGGTGACAATGAAGTGCTAACCTCGAGGCCGCAGGCCAGCCTGATCCCATCTCCAAACACAAACACTTCTGCCTGGGTTTTGGCTTGGGGGCTGTGCGGTGGCCTCCCAACCCTCCCCACCTCCCCCCCACCCCCTGTTAATTGGCTGAGACCACCAGAATTCGGAGGACACAGATGTTACTGATAGCTTTCCTAGGGAACACATTCATGCCCATCTGTTGCCGCCGAGAAGGCTGTTCATATATCCACAAGGCCTTCATTTAATTCTTGTCAGAAAGTAATGTAAATCCAGTTTACCTCAGAGGTCGCAGCCGAGATTTACGCCAGTGAGCCCCCTGCAATTTACACACACTGTAGTTGTATAGGATGAAAAGAAAGCCTTTCATGTTGGTGCATATTAAGAAGAGCGTCTGCCTTCCGAAAGGCTTTTTGACTGAGCTCCCCCCTGGTTTTAATACAGCCCATGCCAGTTGGTGTACCCAGCTTTGGAGGGGGAAAAAAAGAATAAGAAGGAGGAAAAGAAAACCTTAATCTCTAAAGTTTCTTCTTTTATAAGAGGCGCAAGCGAAGGAGAGAAATCCTAGCAAGAGGCAGTAACTCATCGGTAATTATCTGTTAGGAGACAGGGTGCCCCCGCCCTTTGAGAGACTCTGACAGGAGAGCTGTTCTGGCTTGAATTATCGAAGTAGAGGTCTAGAGAGAATTCAGTTGTGAGCAATTATCTTTCAGTGTGAAAACGGCAGGACTGTCCCATTGAATTAGTCTCCTGACTTTTCAACTGTCTTTTTTTAGTATAGATGGAGGGGATGGATGGGATTGGATTACTTTTATTAAGAACAAGGTAGGTAGAAATTGATTCATTGGTAAAAGTGGAAAGAGGTTGTGATTTTGGTGCAAGTCTGAGAGCAATTCAAAGAACTTCAATGGATCCTGTCTTTCTGGGTATTGATATATTTTGAAATATTCAGGTTTGTGGCCATAGGCTGGTGGGCAAATGGCTTTGAAAATACACTTGGGATCAAAGTGGCTTTGAGATTCCGATTACAGCCCCGTTAGTGTGTATGATCTTGGCAAGTTATTAACCTTCATGACCCTTAATTTTCTCATCTCTAGAGTGGGGATGAAGCCCACATCTTACAGATTTGAATCTAAGGTGGACAACACAATATCTACACCACAGGAAGTACTTAGCCACTGGCAGTTGTCTCTTCTTCCCTGTGCCTGGGACAGCAAATTGTATGTTGAAAAGGAGGTGACAATAGTACAAAAGCCTTTTTTTTTTTTTTTGTTCTTCTGATCACTACAAGGTTTTTCCATATCTTAAAAAAAAATTAAGGGGAGATAAAATTCCTTTTCACCGTTCATAACTTTTGTTTTCAGTTGTTGAGGTTGTTTGTTTGTTTGTTTGTTTGTTTTTCTGTTCTGTTTTGTTTTTCTGCAGATATGCATACACCTGGGTCAGAGAAAGCCTGACTCCTCTCCTCGTTCAGTTACAGCTTCTGACTTCCCAGGACGGTGTCACTGGG
This sequence comes from Mus caroli, assembly GCF_978045245.1. Lineage (NCBI taxonomy): Eukaryota > Metazoa > Chordata > Mammalia > Rodentia > Muridae > Mus > Mus caroli. Next base: position 32,342,460 of record NW_028227258.1, read on the forward strand.
CAGCATGCTTCCGGGGAGACCATGTTCATTTGCTTGTACTAAGCTTTGAAGTATACTGGGATGATTGCTTTGTGCGTTTAACCTTTTGTTTGTATTTTGCTTAAGATAGTATTAAACCCCGGTGTGATTTCCAAGCACACACTAATGAGACCTTGCAAACAGAGGAATCTAAGAGCGTTCTGTGGCAGGGCTGGAGGCCCTTGGGCCCTGATTGAAAATACAGTGTATCCTCCGTCACACACAGAGTAGATGGTCCAAATGGGCTCAGTGTGGGTTTAATTGCAGAACCGGATGAAGTAGGAATTGTATTTTGTAGGCAAATAGGCACGGGCTGACATCCAAGGCTGTTTACTACCAAAACCAGGGAGCAGAAAAAATATATATATAATTTCAGAATGGAGGGTACAGGGTGACTTAGTGAGTATGTTTCCTGTGCAAGCATGAGGGGCTGATTTCGAATCTCTAGCACCCACATAAAAATCCAGGCACGTTGCATGAAACACTATTATAATAGATTGTGTATATTATTTACTATTCGAAAAAAAATATTTTTTCTAACCAACCCATCGGCTTCGAATGAAGTTCGATGTGTGAGGCCATTATATACGAAACAGGTGGAAGTGAGCCTGTTCTTGTGGCCTTGCTGCCAGCCATCCCTCTGAGTCATCTCCCCTCGCGTGGAACACGGAGGTTTTAGAGTGCAAAGGGCTTCTTATAGATGGACACTGTTCTCCTATTGTGATGTCAGAACAAGGTAAACCTGGGGCGGGGTGCGGGGAGGATGGTGGAGCAAAAACAAGTGGGCTGGGCTTGTGACAGCTTGGACCGATTTATTTCCACCCATGTTCAGCTTCCTGTTAAACAAAATGTTTCACTTAAAGTTACAAATGGATTCATCACAATGGGAAAGAGCCAGTGTGCTCATAAATAAGGACCCCACTTCTCAGCTCACTCCATCGAGGCCTCCTGGGAAGAGGTATATTGCCTTCTGTCAGGGTTAATCTATAAACGCCTTCAGTACTTAGACCTCATTAGTCTTTGCTCCCTTCATTGGTCCCTCTGGAGTCATATTGTCACTTGTATCAGGTGAAAATTAGGATCCTTTCTCCCTGGGAACAATGTATCATTTAGTACTTCAGAGCTGAGCGTACACACTTCTGCTTTGAGTGGCCTGGATTGTGGATGTGGATAACGGAAACCTTGCTAATCAACGTTTTCTCTTTAGGGGCGGGATTCTTACATTCTTCCCAAGGGGAAAATTAGACGCACAGATCTCATGTTAAACCATGGATTGGATCTAGCTCATGCCCTGTAATCCAAAAGAACTCTTGTTTAAACTCGAAATATCTTTGAACCTTTGAATTTTTACAAGGTTTTATGTGTGTGTGTGTGTGTGCTCACACACAAGGCCCATGTGTGTGTGTGTGTGTGTGTGTGTGTGTGCGCTCACACACAAGGCCCATGTGTTTATCTGTGCCTTTGAGAGTGCATGCACATGTGTGTAGAGGTGCCCTAGGATGTCACCAGGTCCCTTGGAGCTGGAGTTATGGGTGGTTCTGGATGTTGGGATCTGAACTCTTGTCTGAGCATCTGATGTCCTTGACTACTGAGCTCTCTTCAGTCTCCAAACTTCTGAGTTCTCAATTTTTAAATAAAGGCTTCTTGCTGCCAGTGTTATAATGAGTTCTAATGAATGGTCTCATCACAGTTTTGTAACAGCAGGATCATCAACCCACCTTTTCTATTTTCTTTGTCAAGATCTAAGTGTTTGCACTCTCTCCTCTAAGTCAGGCAGTGGTAAGATGGATGTTGTGAGTTATAAGGCTTCTCTTAGTTTACACAAACTGACCCCGTACAGGACTGTTGACTAGGCAAACTTATTTAGAAGTTGAATTATGTATGTGCGTATTCCCAGATATTTGTCACTGTGGTTGAAAATGTTTATTTTGATTCTCTGGTAGGCTTCAAAACCATTACACACAAGATAATACTGTGTGTGTAAGTCAGCAAATGCTAAATGTTACTTCAGAGTTTCCAGATAATCTGTCTGAAACTTCTAAATTAGTTACAAATGCAAACAATGGGAAAGATCTAGGAGCCTGGTGCACGCCTTTAATCCCAGCAATCAGGAGGCAGAAGCAGGCAGATTTCTGAGTTCAAGGCCAACCTGATCTAAAGAGTGAGTTCCAGGACAGCCAGGGCTACTCAGATAAACCCTCTCTCAAAAACAAACAAACAAAAACAAACAAACAAAAAATATAAAACGTAGACGTCTAAGAAATGATCATTTTCATCAAATTGTATAAAAGCTAATGTTTCATTGTGTACTTTTATTTACTTACTTTAACATTTTTATTGTATCCCTGTTAGTATAACACCGCCAAATATTTCATTAATTAAAAACAAATAAGTGGATTCATACTGTCTACGATCAGCATCCACTTTATTAGGAAAAGAAGAAAATGAAAGTTCCACTCCCTGCACAGCTACCAAGAAAAAAAAAAATAGAGTACTTCAAAATCAGATTCCCCTCCCCCTCCCAAATCGGATGTTTGATGCTTGAAGCATATTGTTGTGTAACTCAGAAGTATTTCTGCAGAAATAGAAATCTCACAAAAAACAGAAGCCAAAAGCCAGGAAGCTGGCTTAGTGGGAACAAGTGATTTTGGCCCAAGCATGAGGACTGGGGTTCAGAGCGCCATCCCCACATACAAATCAGGCATGCGGTGGGTGTCAACCTGGTGCAGGAGGATAAGGACAGAGGATCCTTGCTGGTCACTGGTCAGCCAGTCTAGTTCAGCTGTGAGTTCCAGCTTAAATGGCTAAAGTAGATGACAATTGAGGAAGATACTCAGTGTATGCCTCTGGTGTGTGTGTGTGTGTGTGTGTGTGTGTGTGTGTGTGTGTATGTGCCTAAAGGCAAACAGATGATTACACCAAGTTATCTAGGCTTGATTTTTTTTCCTTTTTTGTTTTAAGCACATTTCTCTTCAAAGATATCTAACCAGCCATACTTCCCAGTTTGCTAATAGAATCTATATTTGTTAATCAATTGTGGTACCGAGGAATTGTTTAAAGGGTGATTTCATCTTCATGTAGCTTAATACTGGTTTAAAAAATGAACTTCAAGTTTGAATGGATGAGCAACTCAAGTTCCAGGAGACCCGATGCCCTCTTCTGGCTGCTGTAGGTACTGCATGCAAATGGTGCACATAACATTCATCAGACACACGTAGTAAACCATTTTTACTATGCCGTATTGCACACCTGACAGCTTCCTACCAGAGTACCCTATATGCCATCTTGATAGATGTATGACACCATCACCTGGCTCTCTTCCTCCAGCCCACATAGATACACAGCATTTTGTCATTTAATTGTTAATACAAGCTGGGGATTTCCACATCTCACCCACTGCAACACACAACATATAACCAGGCCATGCCATTTCTTCTCCTAAAAAGTGACTATCTTCCATCAAGTTATTCTTGTTGGGTTTTTTTTTTTTTCCTGGTACTATTTAACAGGAAGCGAAATAGCAATGTGCTTTGAGGTCCGGGTGCTAAACTTTTATCGGCTCTCAGCTTTCTCTGCTCAACCTTCCTTCTCTTCAAGTGTCTTACCTAGAGTTTGGGTAGATGGTGTCTGCATCTCAGAGAGCAAACCTTAAATGAAAGCTCTTCAAAGTTTACAAAAATACTTTCCTTCTTCACGAATGTGCCTCACCTCGTGGAGTCTCTGGATTAGGAGATATATGGAGTATGTCTCTAGCTGTGCTTTCCTGTCAGTTAGGATGCAAGTATGCAGAGGCAGAGCTACTGGAAGGACCACTGCCAAGTCATCAGATCAGGAGCCTGGAGCCAGGACCAGATGGCAGGCTTGGCTCACCTTGACCTGAGACGAGGCTCTTCAGCCATGGGACCAGGCTAATAACTCTTCAGATGTCACCATGGCTGATGGAGCAGGTAACTGTAGCCGGGGAGCAGCCACAGCTGCCCCTGCAATGTGGCCTTTTCTTTTCCTCTTCTTCCTTCCTGGGGCCACTGCCTAGCTCATTTGTGAACCAGAACACTCTTATTGCATTTTCGTGCACAGTCAAGTTTGGAATTGGAGAGGGTGGGCATGGGACAAGAGAGGAGAGGCAGAGCCATAAGGCAGCTTTGCCAGGCAGTCTCCTGTCCCTGTAAGGTATGACCCATAGGCTGGAAGTGGATAGAAAGAGATATGAAAAAAAAAACAAATTATTTTCACTTACAGAGTTTCATGAAATCTATTTGTCTTAAAAAAAAAATCAAAACACACCTTTGTTTTTGTTTCCCACCCGAGGAGAATGCCGGGATGATTGAAGGATTTCATCTTCAATTTAGAGTTTGTTTACCTAGTGGTTCAAACTGCCCATTAAGGCTTTCCGGGACTTATTTATTGTCTACCACAGGAGAGTCTTTGCCCATGTCATTATCCAAACCCCACCCTGACCACAGTTCCCTGCCCAGAGCCGCCTCTGCTCCGACAGGCTGTATCTCTAACCATATCTGCCTGGAGAAATCTGCTCCAACCCTCAGGGCAGTAGCTGGTATTTCTTAGCTGTTCAGTACACCCAGGCTTCAGTACAGCTTTATACTTTTGGAATTTTAATTGTCAAATAGACATATAGACATATAGACTTCCCAGACTGACGCTATATGTGTGGAACACAGCAAGCACAGGAACAATCTGGGTTAAGCAAAGCAAAAGAGCGTACTGCCTCATGGTTACTATTATATCTCCTGTGATCAACTCAATCTTGACTTCTTCCCCCTAAAAATCCTTCTAAAAATCCACGATTCTAGATAGCGACTTTATCATTCCTTTTGATTTTTTGAGATAGAGTTTCTCTGTGTAGCCCTGGCTGTCCTGGAACTCACTCTATAGACCAGGCCAGCCTCAAACTCAGAAATCCACCTGCCTCTGCCTCTCAAGTGCTAGGATTAAAGGCGTGCGCCACCACTGCCCGGCTCATTCCTTCTTTGAAAACCTTTAAATTATTTTAATTAGACACATCTGTAGTACAGAGTGTTAGTTTGGTGAACGTAGATGATTTCTTGTTTTACTTTGTGACTTGGATGCCTGTATCTGTACCCTGCTACCATCTATTGCTTAGACACAGTGTTTATGAGATGTACATCCATCCGTGCCCACGTGTGACCCACTGGCTGTTTATTTTCCTAAGCTCCACTGTGGTGTTTCCTGAAACTGCTCGGCGTGCCTTTGCTCGTTCTATTCCAGTGTAAGGATGTTTTGTCTCCTGGCTAGTACAGCTGGCACCACTGAGGACATCGTTGTGTGTGTCAGCAGGGCTCAGATTGGAGAGTTACTCTAAGCTGGAGTTCAGACCTGAGCGTGGGCAGTGGGGATGATGTCCATTTACGATTAATTACATTGGATGATGCCAGACCGGAAGTCTGGCTGTGGGGCATGGGGTAAGCAACACTGTTCTCCTCAACAATAACTATCGTAGCTTTTTGAAAGTGTTTTCTAATCAAGGGTCAATAGTTTTTCGTGGGACAGAGCCTCACCCTTCCTGGTAGGTAATGAAGTTGAGCATTTTCCGTTTTTATGAGCTGATTGATGTGCTTCATCTAGTGTGAAGACATTCCCAAGTCCTTTGTGTATCCTTTCCTCACTGCACAGCAAGTTCTTTTCTTGTTGGCTAAGGGGAACTTTTTTTTTTCTTGTTGGCTTATAGTCTGGGTGAAAATCTTTTGACAGTTACCAAACTTACAACTTCTTCCTTTCCCAAGGCATGGTGGTGCAAGCTTTTAATCCCAGTACTCAGGAAGCAGGCAGATGAATCTTTATGAGTTCAAGGCCAGCCTGGTCTACATAGACAGTGTGAGGCCAGCTAGGTGTACCTAGCTGAACCTTGTCTCAAAAATAAACAAACGAACAAACACTTTTTTCTGGTTTGTGATTTCTCATTTTGTTTCCTTTAGGTTGTGGTTTTATAACTCAGAAATTTGTCTTTTGTAATTTAATTAAATATATCTTTTCCCTTATAATTTTCCTCTCTATTTTTTGGCAAGTATTTAAAATTTCTTCCTTAATCAAAGGTGATTTGAAAAAAAAAACCCTCTTAGATTTAACACCTTACCCACAGTATTTTGTATGGCAGTGTGAATACCAACCACATTCACAATAGAAACATGAAGTCAACTGAAATGTGGCCAATGTATGAACAAGGTGGCCACTCAGCCATGAAGGGAAGCGAATTGCTGGACTGGGGATGCAGCTCAGTTGGTAAGGTGACTAATATGCATGAAACCCTGGATTTGATCTTCAGCACCAAATGTATACCAGGAATGGTGGTACTAGGAATGGTCGTGCCAGGCACATGGGAGGTAGATGCCGGAGTAGCAGAGAGTCAAGGTCACCCTGGGCTACAAATGGAGTTACATGTCAACCTGACATACAAGAAGTGCTGCCTAAATAAATAAATACAACACCAACAACTCCAAGAAGTGCAATACTGATTCATGCTACAGCACTAACATGGGAATAGCATGATACTGCCCAAGAGAAGGGGAATAAGTGGTGTGGTGTGACCCCATTTCCACAAATGACCGGAACAGGAACAGGCACATTCATGGATCTAGAGAGCAGATTGGTGGATGTGGGGAGGCGAGGGAGGATGCACAGTGATTCCTAACTATGTATGAACCTCTGTTTTGATGCTGTAGAATATTCTGGGGATATATTCCAGAGATGGTCATACTGTCACCCACTGAACTGTAAACATCACAGTAGCAGTGTTTGGTATGTGAATTCTACCTCAAAAAGTTGTCTTCACTTTGGAATTGAATAAAAATTTTAAGCATACCTCAATCCTTCAGTGAAATCCTTTAGAAGCACAGTTTTACTTTTCACGCTGGAGCCTTTAGTGCTGATTTTTAGAAAGTAGCATTTTAGCCCAGTGCCACACATTTCTCTGTAATGATCAAGCCTCTATAGAGGTGTGGCTTTCTGTTGGGCTCCTTGTGGATTTCCTAGGTTGATTTCTCTAAGTGCTAATAATAATTTCTATAATAATTTCTATAATCTAATATCATTTGATACTAACTATTGGCATTTGGTGTTGCAATTTTCTCTCCTCCATTATTTTTTTCCATACCTGTTATGTCTAGGTTCTGTTTTAGTTGGTTTAACCCAGCACACTCTACCACGGAGCCACATGCTTAACCCTTCATTATTCTTCAGTATAAATTTTAGGGTGACCTCTGAAGTCACACATGAATACACATGCAGAGATGTTGGGATTTTTATTGGCATTACCTTCAAGTTATATATTAATTTGGGAGGAATTGGGTATCTTAACAATACTGAGTTCTTCAGGACACACATGTGAACTACCATCCCATGAACCTGGGACATCTTTCAATTAAGTTTTATATATCTCCTCTAAGAGCCCTGCACATTTGTTAAAGTATCTAGGCACTATCTATATAGATAGATATAGATGTATAGATAGAGATATAAACACATGGTTTTTATGATACCACATTGTGTATTTTATGCCATGGCAACTGTTTACCGTTAATTATATTTTACTTTTCATAACTCATTGCTTTTAGGATTGGATCTTTGGTTTGTTCATTATATGGTGTTCCTATTGTTCTTTCATAGAAAAAAATTTAAGTTACTCACTAAATTTCTTTAAGATTGTAGAATCATTTCTATTATTTCTAATATTTTAAATTTATTTATTTTATTGCACATAATTGATGTTTTGTTTGCACGAGAACGTCGGATACCTTAGAACTTGGAGTTACAGTCAGCTGTGACCTACCATGTGGGTGCTGGGAATTGAACCTCTGTCCTCTGGAAGAGCATTCAGTGCTCTTAACCACTGAGCCATCTCTTCAGCTTCAATTCTAATATTTTATTAGCTTTAAAAAAGACTCTATAATATTCTCTCTCCAGATTTTTTATTCCTGGTCTAGTTTTTTTGTCTCTGATATCTTGTTTGTCAGCTGTTGGACAATGTTAGTCTTCCTTTGACAGAGTCAGTTCTTAATTTTGTTGGTCTTCCTGTTGAATTTTTTAAAATCTGTGTCTCTGTACACAGGTGTGTGTGTGTGAGCATGTGAGTGTGTGTGTGTATACACACGTGCACATGCATGTGTGTATGTACGAGAGTCAGCCCATTCCTGCTTTGGCACACTTGTGGAGGTCAGAAGACAACCTCAGATGTCTGTCCTCACCTTACACTTTGAGATTGGGCCCCTTCTGCCACTGTGTGCTGGATTAGGAGCCTCTCAGCTCACTGCAGGAGCAAGGTTGTTCTAGCTTCTGTGGGTTCTGGGGATCTGACCTGAAGCCTTGATGCTTGTACAGCAAGAGCTGTACACTCTCAGCCCTTATGTAAATCTCTGCTGTTTATTCTGTTCATCTTTTCAGCCTTTTCCTATTTGCCTCAATGCCCAGTTTATGCAGTGCTAGGAATTGAATCTAGGGTCTCATGCATGTTCAGTAAACACTCTACCTACTGGGCTACAGCCCAGCCCTCTTCTTGAAGCTGCGGGGGCATGTGTGCACGTGTGTGCATGTGTGCCTGTGTGTGAGTGCATGCCTCTCTCTCTCTCTCTCTCTCTCTCTCTCTCTCTCTCTCTCTCTCTCTCTCTCTGTGTGTGTGTGTGTGTGTGTGTGTGTGATGCTGGGGATAGAGTTATCTCGAAGCTTGTGTATGATAACTAAACAACCCAGCACCTAGCTCTGGCAGCTTTTGGCTCACATGTATTAAGTCTATGAATCATGCACACAAGGTTAGAAGTGCTGTGATTCCTGGTAGCCTGACCATGAATCTAATGATTTTTGTCTGTAGCAGTAGCTTGTGCCCATCCGTGTATTTTATCAGATGTCTTGTGCAGCTGCATTGGTTTCCTCTCTGTTGTCTTTCCAACACATCTTTCCCTGCCTTTCGGGGTTCTTTCTATATTTTTCAGCACTCTTATGCTCTAGAAAATGCAGATAACTACTCTAGGGAAATTTCAATGACTTTTTATTTCACATGTATGGGTGTTTTGCCTGAGTGTATGTATATGTGTATGTCACTTGCTTGCATAGTGCCTGTGGAAGCCAGGAGAAGGAATCTGGCTTCCATGGAGGCCAGAAGACGGTATTGGATCCCCTATATCTGGAGGTACAGAGTGTTGCAGGCTGACATTGAGTGCTAGGGAATGGAATTGAACTTGTGTTCTCTGGAAGAATAGCCATTGCTCTTCCATCTCTCCAACCTCCACTTCTAATGCAATGCATCTTTACCGTTTAACTGAAACCATTTTTAGAGATACTAATATTTTTGAAAGTTTGTCCTTTGAGTTCGTTCTTACTCGTCCTTCCTGGTTTCAGTTTCTTCCCCAATATTCATTTTTTATTCTACTAGTTTCAGAGTTTTGTGTTTTATCTCAAATTTTATGAATTGTGTTGGACATTTTATTACTGTCTAAATTAAACTCTCCCTCCCACCTGGCCAAATTACAGACCTAAGATCTTGTGAATGTCAATTAATCTTACGATATATATATATAATGTTTGTTATTTTTCACTTGTGTGTTTTCTTTGTTTTGCCCCCATGCATGTGTGTGCGTATGTGGTACCCAGGGAGGTCAGAAGGCATTGGATCTGCTGGAACCGCAGTCACAGATGGCTGTGAGCTGCCACTTGGGTGCTGGAACCCAGAACCTCTGGAAGAGCAGCCAGTGCTCTCAACCATTGAACTGTCTCTCCAGCCCCTAATCTGTTCTTTTTCCATTGACAAAGTATACAGCACTGTGGCATGACTCAGAAAAGCTTAGTGGTGTGTATTATTATGTATTAATTTTTGTGGTGAGATCACTTAAAAATTCACTCAGCAGTTTTCAAGCATTTAACATGACATCGGCTATAATCACCACACTGAATGGTAAGTCCCTTACCATTCAATTAGACTCATGTCTAACTGAACATGTATATTCTTTGGCCAGCATCTCATTCTACTCTCTCCATAATGCCATCCACATTGACGATCATCATTGCTCCCTCTGCCCCTGTGGACTTGACGTGTTTACATTGTACACACAAGGGAGGTGGTGTGGCACTTGCCCTTCTATATCTGGCTTGCTTCATCCAAACCCATGTCCTCGAGGTTCAGTTTTATTGTCACAACTGGCAGGTTTCTTCCTTTTTCACAGTTAAGTATGGTTCCATTGTGTACAGCTGACAAGATGGCTCAGATGGTAAAGAAGTTTCCCGTGAAAACCTGGTGACTTGGGTTTCCTCCCTGGTACCCACATGAAGGTGGGAAGGAATGAACTGGATGCACAAAGTTGTGCACTCACACTAGGAAAATTTGTACTTTTAAAAGAAAATTTACATCTAGCTAATTTCTTGGCTTAAAAACCATCATTCTATGTCCACCTGACTTCATGGTTGATGACAGATGAGATTTTCATATCGTTTCTTAGCTTTGTGTTTCTGATGTCTTGACTGAACTGTGCTGTGGGGTTCTACTCTGATCATGTCTACTGGAGTCGAGAGTGCCTCTGTGTTCTTTCATCTTTCTCTTCACTCTTTTTCTACCATGAGTAGTAGTAGTAGTAGTTGGTTGTTGTTGTTGTTGTTGTTGTTGTTGTTGTTGTTGTTGTTCTTCTTCTTCTTCTTCTTCTTCTTCTTCTTCTTCTTCTTCTTCTCCTTCTCCTTCTCCTTCTCCTTCTCCTTCTCCTTCTCCTTCTCCTTCTCCTTCTCCTTCTCCTTCTCCTTCTCCTCCTCCTCCTTCTTCCTCTTCCTCTTCCTCTTCCTCTCCTCCTCTTTCTCATTCTTCTTGTTCTTGTTCTTCTTGTTGCTGCTCCTGTTCTCCTCCTCCTCCTTCTTGTTCTCCTCCTTCTTCTCTCTCTCCTTCCTTCTTTCTTTTCTTTTTTACTTTTTCCCCTTTTCCATTAATTTATTTGTTCACATCCAGACTTCAGCCCCCCACACAATTCCCAATACTCCCTCTCATCTAGTCCTTCTCTTCATCTCCTCACCTCTGAGAAGGGGGAGCCCCCCTCAACCAGGGTACCAGCCTACCCTACAAAACTAGGCTCATCCTCTCCCACTGAGGCCAAACAATGTAGCCAAGTTAGGGGTACAGGATCAAAAGTAGGCAGCCGAGTCCAGGACAGTCTCTGCTCTAGTTATTACAGGACCTGCATGAAGACCATATTTTTACCACATATGTGGTGGTGGTGGTAGTGGGACGTAGGTCCAGCTCTTTGCTTGGTGGTTCAGTCTCAGAGCCTAAAGGTGCAGGTTAGTTGACTCTGTTGATCTTCTTGTGGAGTCTCTATTCCCTCCAGGCTCCTCAGTCCTTCCCTTGACTCTTCCACAAGACTCCCTAAGCCCCATCTAACATTTAGCTGTGGGCCTGTGCATCTGTTTCAGTCAGCTGCTGGGTGGAGCCACTCAGGGGAAAGCTATGCTAGGCTTCTGTTCATAACAGAGTATCATTAATAGTGTCAGGGATTAGTTCTTGCCAATGGGATGGGTCTCAAGTTGGGCCAGTCATTGATTGACTATTCCTTCAGTCTTTGTTCCATCTTTGTCTCTGCACTTCTTGGAGGCAGGACGAATTTTGGGCAGAAGGTTTTATGGAGGGTTAGCATTCCTTACCCCTCCACTGGAAACTCTGCCTGGCTATAGGAGGCACCACTGCAGGCCTCCATATCTTCCACTGCTAGAAGCCTCAGCTAGAGTCACCCATATAGACTCTCTGGAGCCTCCCCATCCCAGGTCTCTGACTGTCCTGGAGATGCCCCATTCATTGGGGATTTCCATTCACTGTCTGGGCCCTCTCTGGCCAGCTCTCCCTGTATCTGATCTCCTCCTCCTGTTCTTCTCTCCATCCCCTCTCACACCCAGTTCCCTTCCTCCCTCCACCTCTGATCACTATTTCCCCTTCTGAGATTCAGGCATCCTCCCTTGGGGCCTTTTTGCTATTCAGCTTCTTTGGGTCTGGTCTACCGTGGACTTTTTGGTTTGATTTCTTGATAGAATTCCAGGTGTGGGCATTGTGGTCTGTGATGGTTTGTATATTCTTGCGCCAGGGAGTGGCACCATTTGGAGGTGTGGCCTTGTTGGAATAGGTGTGACCTGGTTGGAGTAAGTGTGTCACTGTGGGTGTGGGCTTAAGACCCTCAGCTTAGTTGCCTGGAAGTCAGTCTTCCACAGCCTTTGGATGAAGACATAGAATGCTCAGCTCTGCCTGCACCATGCCTGCCTGGATACTGCCATGCTCTCACCTTGATGATAATGGACTGAACCTCTGAGCCTGTAAGCCAGCCCCAATTAAATGTTGTTTTTTATAAGACTTGCCTTGATCATGGTGTCTGTTCACAGCAGTAGAACCCTAACTAAGACATGGTCATTCTTCATGTGGTCACATGGAGGCTGCCTGTGCCTTTACTCATATTTTCTATGTGGTTATTTAGTTCTATGACCAAATTAAATATATGATTTGTAGCCTATACCTGCTGACTCCAGTAACTAAGCTCTGTGGGTCTGATTTACTAAGTATTGTTTCTCCCTCTCCCCCTCCTCCTCCCCTCCCCCTCCCCCTCCCCCTCTCCCCTCCCCCTCCCCCTCCCATGTATATTTTGTGAGATTTGTCCTTGCCAAGGGCAGTTCCCCTGGAAGATGGGAGGAGGAGTGAAGGTTTGTTGTTCCTCTCCTCACACTAAGGGTGCAGATTGTTGGGACCTAGGGTATGGGTGGCAGTGCTCTCTCACCTTCTTACCTTGGGGGATATTATCATCTCTCCAAGACAGGGAAAGCCAAAGTTTAAACTCACAGGGTTTGGTAAACACACATTTCTCATGTTCACATGCTAGTAAAGGCAGGCCTGTGCGTGGCAGAGAAATCTTTCCATTTCAGCATTTGGTTGGCTTTTGGTTTGTTTGATTTTGTTGTTGTTGTTGTTGTTGTTGGTCTTTCAATCTGGTCCTTGACATAACTACCCCTTTCCTATGCTGTTAATCCATTTGTTTCTGGAGATTTTTAAAGGGATCTTCTCACAATTCAGTGGAGAGGTTGATAAAGCCGTTTTCTGCATTGCTGTAAATAGAAATCTCTTTGAGTCATTACAACTTTCTTTTCCAACTTTTCCTCTTTTGACAAAGCTTAAAAATGCTAACAAATGGCTCAAGAGCATCCAAGCCCCCCATGCCTTATTCTCCTTAGAGTTCATCTTCTTCCTGTCCCACTCTGTGCTATCTCCTATCAGAAGCTACGTGCTGGTGGTGGTGATGGTGATAGTGGTGGTAGGTTGTGTACATGTTCGAGTGCTCATACACATGTGCATGTGCATGCATGCGTGTGTGTGCATGTGTTAGTTGCTCAGGGAAAATGAACCGGTGAGAGGCTAGGTTGTCACTGTCAGTGTCTATAACATCCAATATTCCCAGCAGTCTCCATCCAACTTCAAACCAGGCCTGACCCAGCTTATCTTCCATTTTCAGGATGGAACAGCTATAGACAAGGATTCTGTCTCTGAGAATCTCCTTTCTACTTTCTTTTCTTATGAGCTCTACAAGACTATGGTCTTCCCTTTATAATCAAGGATGCTAAGCTACTAGGACCCTATTGTAAAACAATTTTTTTTTCTTTCTAGTTCTCCACATTCCATTGTTATGTAACCCTTTCCCCCACCCCCACGGAAAGACAATGATTCTAGGAAAGATAGCCTGCTTCTTGCTTTAATTTGGGATTTGAACAGCAGTGAATACCCAACTTGCCTGCAGGTCAGGTCCAGCCGTTTTCTCTTTCCTTTCTGAAGTGCAAGATGCTCGTCTCACTCGCTGAACTTAAGCCCCCATTGTAGCCAATACCTTCCTCTTTCCTGGATGGTGGGGATGTGATGTTACTGGTTACAAGGTCCCTTGCCCACTCCAGTCCACTAATTACCTCTTGTTTGCTAATTGCAGGACTCAGAGGGTGTGAACAGGTCTTCATTTGTTTGTAACAGAAGTCTGAGGATAAAATTCTGACTAGCCCTTGAGACCTGTTCTCTTTATAGCTAGACACAGTAATGGCCATCTGATTGCACAAAACATCATGACTTACAGACACTTGATTTAAAGGGGGACTTCAGGCACAGTTTACGGCAACAACAACCTCATTTGTGCAGGAATCCTTTCTGAAACACGCTAAGTGAAAGAGAGAGTAAATAAATTTACATTCAAGCTTAGATAATTCCAGTAGCCAATTCCTCACTCTCTTGCTTGTGTGAGTGCTCTTGGAATGTGGTAACATTTTTAACTCGAGAATTTTGCCTGTGTTCATTAATAACTACTTGATTATTTTGAGTGGAATAAGTCTCTAATACCCTGTTTGATTTAAACAAAGGTCAGGGGGTAGAAGGGCACATTTAATACTAACTCAGAAATTCTGCTTTAATGTGATTTCTTCATTGCATGAATGAGCTGAGTATCATCATTCTTGTCACTGGTACCACCTCCCCTTTCAGACTGTGCTCTGGTAATACACCTCTGTATGCCACCCCACTCCAAGTGTCTAAACTAAGCTGGTAGTAGTGGCGCACACCTTTAATCCCAGCACTTGGGAGGCAGAGGCAGGTGGATTTCTGAGTTCGAGGTCAGCCTGGTCTACAGAGTGAGTTCCAGGACAGCCAGGGCTATAGAAAGAAACCCTGTCTTGAAAAAAACAAAACAAAAAACATAACAAAACAAAACCAAGTGTCTAAACCAGAGAAATGTCACTCCTTATTCTGGGCAAAGAGGATAATTTCTTTTGTTCGCAAGGGACTACATCAACAAAAGGAAGATAGACCAAAGTATTTGTTAGCCAAGTATTGCTTCTGTCCATTGGCTAGGCATATTCATGGTGCTGGTAAATTATTTTGTCCACAGAGTTACGTTGACTGCCACGGGTCCTTCTATCTCCTTCACATTCTGCATAAGGAGTCTACTGCTTACCTGTTATCTGGCAACATCCATCAACCCATCCATCTACATGATGGATCCATCCACATCGGAGCTCCGGGAAATTGAGTTTTCTGGAATACCGTGTTTCCACTTCTCTTGGCAGAGTGCCTGGCAGTGAAGAGCTTTAAATTTGGCATCTGTCACTGCCTGTCTTGGTCCAAATGATACCGTGCTAAATACCATGAAGAATACTGCACAGGGGAAATCAGTAGTGGCTTGTGAGATTGGTGAACTTCATATTACCATGGGGCTATTAGAACTGTTAGCCAGATGCTTCCTGTAGACTTCCAGAAAGGGGAAAGCTCAGGGCTACTGGGACCCAGAGGCACCGAGTGAAAGATGCAGAAAGTGAATAAATCACAGGGCGCATTCATTTCATTCGGCCCGTGTGAGTTCACCAACCTCGCCGTGGGTGACCAAGCTCTATAGCTAGCCTCTCTCCCTTCTGCACTGTGTGCCTTCGAGGTGCTGCCGTCATTTCACACACTCCCCGAACAGCATCCTCAGGACCCGGCATGTATTTTCATGTGTTTGCTCTATTATCCCTCCCTGCTTGAGACTCGCAGATAATTGATGATGCTTTAGTTAATCATCCTCCCCCCTCTTTTGTTCACCAGGTACCTCAGCCTTCAAGGGCCTTCTTTATTGAGAATCAATGCCTCTCCTAGGTAATTGATCACCAAAGACCCAGGGAGACTCAATTCATCCTGGAGTGTGGGTAATCGTCATGAATAATCAAGATGCCGTGGCTTCGATACTGCATGAGTGCAAGCAAGCACTGGATCGTCTCTTGTTGGAAACGCCAGATGTGTCTACAGAGGACAAGAGTGAGGACCAGCGGTGCAGAGGTGAGGTTCTGATGGGAGACACCAGGGCTCGAGCCGGCAGGTTCAATGCCTGCACCCTTGCCTGAGCGACATATTCTCCTCTCTGCCCTACTTTTCTTCTCCTGGCAGATGACCACCGAGAGATGAGTGGATTTCTAGGGCATGAATGGGAAGGGCTGCGGGGAAGAAGCCCACTTTGTTGCAGAGAATTGCTGTCAGTTCTAATTTTAGGCTTCAGTACACTTGAGGCTACGAGAAACAGTTTAGTTCAGGAAAGAACAAAAGGGTCCAAGTTGGCCGGTGCACGCAAATTTCAATTATTAAAAAAAAAATGGAAGCAACTTCTGAATGGTGGCACGCACTCATTCTCAAACAAGGATTTTGTGCTTCATCAGTTTCCATAGACTTCTGTGGCTTCCAGAAATATGTCACCTCGATACTGAGAGCAGTCTCTGTTTTCTTGGTCCCCAACAAACTCCTTATTCCATTTGTAAAAAAAAAAAATTAAAAAAAAAACAAAACATTGATCTCAAAAATGACTCTTTACATCACAACCATGATCTGGATTTTTGCCTGCTTCCTGGTTCGTGCTGTCTATAGTTACTGATATTGCTTGAGAAGAAGTTTCAATCACAAAATCTAGAAAGCTACAAAAGACGTATTTCTTCTTCGGCCAGCTATGGAGAGGCTCCCTCTTTAGGTTCTTTTTAATCGTTTGAATAATTTTCTTTTCATTTGTTTAGCATATTCTTAATATGTGCCCTTAATATTTTTTCTAGTGTACGTTAAAGTACTCAAGACACTAAAGTGTTTGGGTATTTCATTTGAGAATAAGATGCCTGAGTAAAATTGTCTGTAATGGGAAGCTTTCCCTTAGTGGTGGTACACAGGCACATATGTGTCTGACAGGCCATTTTAGGTAGCTATGACACTCTAAGCTATGTAACCTGTCATTTGACTGCCTTCTGGGTGAAGCCCTGTACGTGTAATCAGTCCTCAAACCAAACCGCAGTGGCTTGTGCTCCCATTCTTTCCTAGCTGACTCAACAAGCATGTGATTGTCTGCTTGCTGCATGTGCTAGTCAGCCTGAGATCACAGACCCCTCATGTCAGCGCCTGGTCCTCAACTATAGTTTCTAGGCTCCTGGCCAATAAGGGATAGCTGGCTCTCTGTCTCCCTGGGGCTAAGTGTCAGGTTGGGTTGTTTTTCTTGTTTCTCTGAAAGTTTTCTTAGTGTCCTCTTCCTGTTACGTGGTGCGTGCCCTCATTTAAGCCTCAGAGTCTCCCTGTGGACGTGCAAGGCCTCAGTCAGGTGCCATTTTCTTCCCAAGTGACACAGAATAGGAGAAAAATCAATTTAGTCTCAAATAAGGCAAGTCAAGGCTGTAAAATCTTCAGACAGACATGGCCTTTCAGGTAAGCTTCTAAGACGGGGGCCAGATAGCTAGTGAGAGAGGAATCCTCACACACAAGAGTGGAAAATTGCCCAATCCCTACTGTTCTGTGGCCTGCATCTGTGCAGAACCACTCCTGCTCAGGTGGGCTGATGGTGGTGAGTGGCTTTGGTCCTTTGGTTGTGGCATTACTGCCTGGGATCAGAGAGACAGACATTAATACAGAGTCACTTTATGTGCACAGCAGCTGGTAGACTTGGGGACACCGACACAGCATATTCTCTTGTCTCTCCCCTTAACCCCATCTCCTTCCTCCTTCCTACAAGCCTGGAGAGCTTTGAGCTAGCACCTGGGAGACGGGGAAAGAACTGGAATTGAGAACTGAAAGACAGGTCAGCTTGAAAACCTTTGCTTTAGGGGTACACTGTATTTTAGTGTGCCCCACTGGTCTGTTTACAGTTTGGCAAGGGAGACTAAAACTATTGATAAAGAGCAAGCTTTCTATAGGCTGGGCATGGTGGTGTATACCCGTCATCCCAGCATGGGAGGATCAAGAGTTTGAGACCAGCCTACGCTGCACAGCCATACTATGTCCTGTTAAAGTCATAGAAGAAGGCAAAAGAAGCACTCTCTAGTACTGTGAAGAACGTACCCATTCCACAGCATGATAGAAGCCTATGGACCCAGAAATGGGATTTCCAGTGTCAAGTGACCGGCCTTCTCTTTGTGTCTAGATGTTGGCCATCCAAATGAGACCCCGAGAATGGAAAGGGACATCTTAAGTCCACTTGGACCACACAGGACAGTGCTCTCCAACAGTCATCTTACCCACTGACATTTAGAAACCCTCTTGAAGAAACTGCGCTCTACACGAACATTGCGTTTTCAGAAACGGAACACTGTTCACTAGCAGTAACACACAGATTTTGCAGCCAGATGTGATCACATTGGTCCTCACTTCTAGCGCTCTGTTTCCATGGGGATGTTCCTGTGGATGGAGTAAGGGTCCAGGAACTGGTGGTCTGGGAGTCACAGGATCATCTCTGGTCATCGACACGGGTCACTCATTGGCATGGTGCTCTCAATGACAAAGTGTCTTTCCCTGTCTAGAAGCATCCTTATCTTTACTCATGGGGTAGCAAGTTCACATAAAGATATCTAGGACTGAGACAGGCTCTCTTCCTTCTTTCTGTTTCTGCTCTTCTGTCATGTCTGTTTTCTCTGTTTAGTGTGTCTCATGTACATTTAGTGCTATCTTGGTCTTTTAACTGTTACCCTGTGCTACCACTGTGATGTGGTCTACCAAAAGGGATGAGCTATGAAAGATGATGGTTGTGTTGAGGATGCTTCCAGCCTAGGAAGGCAAGGAGATGTGATTACAGAACATTGGGATGCAGCCTAAAGGGAACATACGCCTGTGGGTTTGGAAGTACTTGGAGGAGGTATTTCAATCCACTGGAAGGTGATGACAGACTAACAGGAGTGAGATAAAAATGTCTGTTTTGAATGCCAAAGACAGTGCGCCTGAGTTTGGTCATCAGGCTTTGGGGGTAGAGCAATTACAAAAAAATATTGTCCTGGTCTACTTTGTTAGAGGGGGAAGAGGGGATCAGCAATAAAAGAAGCTTGTGAGGGTGAGCTGGGACTATCAAAAGGAAAGAGAAGATGAGTTTTAGGATCTGTGGGATTTGACAGTTAAGTTGATTCAGGGAGGGAAAGCAAACAGCTAGAAGGGTAGACTTCAGATCTGGGTGACTCAGTGTGTGGCGGTCCCATGCATCCAGGGAGAACATGGAAGGAGATGGGGTTAGAGCAGAGCTGGCTGGAGGGGTTCTAGCCAGCTCACAGACATGGCTCTGGCAGGCCCAGCCCTTCTCACCGATTTCTTCTGCCTCGCTAAAACTATTAGATTACATTCCTGATGCTAACCCCGAAAGTCTAATCCCTTATCTGGCCAGTTTCTCCTCCTCAGGCTGACTACAAGGTTCAGCTAAAGAATTAAAGTCCAGCAATCAAAACCCTCCTCTGACTCACCTAATTAACGTGTCCAATTAAAATTAGACACCTCACCCGATGCAGTTTACCCCCCCCTTTGCTTTGATAAGCTACCATTTCCTTATGCGCTTGTGTGTCTGTCTCCTCTCTGTACAGAGGCTGTCCTTTGTTGCCTGTCCCCTCTCCCTTGTCCCCTGTCTCCTGTCTTTGTCTCTTATTCCCTGCCCTCTGGAACAAATAAATCTCCTTTGTGCTGAGAACTTGGTCTTGGGCATCCTGAGCCAATGCTGGTCCTTACACTGATGAATTCGCTTCAGAATGTGTTTTCTTAGAGACACAACACACACACACACACACACACACACACACACACACACACACAGAGAGAGAGAGAGAGAGAGAGAGAGAGAGAGAGAGAGAGAGAGAGGTCTATGAAGAACTTTGTTCAGATCTGAGACTGTTTGGGGAAGGCTCCTGTGGAGCATGTACCACATACTACGATCTTAGTCAAAGCAGATGGTGGGACTCTTGTGTATAAGGATAGAACTTCTTGCTGTGAAAGTTTGAGTGTCAGTAAGATAAGAAGTCCTACTCAATGCTGCCGGGGTTTGGTTGTCAAAATCAGAGGGAACACTTCCAGTTTCCGGGTCTCTTTTGTGTTTCTGACGTTTGGACAGGAGACCGTCAGCCCAAATATTTAAGATTGGCGCACACGGAGATTTAACACAGTCGCTAATATGAAATGGGACCATTTCACAGTGAACTGGTATCACTCAAATTCCCATTTGTGGGGTTGTGCTTTTTGTCTGTACTGAAGCATCCTCAGTAGTGAAAGGGTAAGATGGGTCTAGGTTTCGAAGAAGCAAAACAAGGCTGAACAAATTGATTGACTTCTCGGGTGCCACAAGCTCCAAACGCTCTCTTCCACTTGAGCCCGGTTCTCACTTTACAGGGAAAAGAATATTTCCTCGGTGCCTTTCTCTGATTCCTCATGCAGAGACAGTCACTCAAGTGCTTTACTTCCTGTGAAAAACCTTTCTTAATGCCTGACTACCCCAATTTACCTGTAGGGCAGAGTAGACTCAGGCCACCCCTGACAGATAGCTGCCTGCTATTATTCTTCAAGGCAGCTCCCAACAGCTTGGACCAGCCAGGGACAGATAGGAAAAGTGTTTTAGCCACTGAGGTGCTTCATCATAACATGGGGAGCTCAACAGCCTTTTCTTTGACTGCCATTCCCTTAACTGAACTCTGACCTTTTCAGCCTCACTCCCCAGCGAGTTAAGGACCCTGATCCAGGAGGCAGAGGAAATGAAGTGGCCCTTCGTGCCTGAGAAGTGGCAATACAAACAAGCCATGAGCCCAGAGGACAAAACAAACCTGCAAGATGTGATTGGCGCCGGGCTGCAGCAGTTACTGGTAAGGAGAATCCCACCACCTGTCCCTCTGACGTCCCCAAGAGAGGCATTTAGAGTCTAAGTGGCCTAACGGATTAAATTTCTCTGAAGTACAAGATAGCTCCTGCTCTTATGGTCAGCTCTGCCGGATTGACTAATGTGGGGGAGACGGCTATTTAGAAAGTGTCATTTTCCTGTGTTAGAGAGATGAACCTAACATGAATGATGAAGAGTGGGTGGAGGGTACGGAATGAAACCTGTCACCTTGAAGTAGTCCCATCTTCTTGGCGAGCCTGACTTGATTTGGTTCTACTGTGCCTCAAGACATTTTTATTTTGAAATGACACTTTCTAGATGTTGGATAAATAATAAAAATAGTAATAATAGTAATAATAATAGTAATAATAATAGGCTTCGCCCATCTCATCTTGATTTCTAACCTATTGGTCCATGTCATGTTCATCCTGCCTACCTGTTCACTCTCTTAGCACCTCATGACTAAGTCTGTTCTAGAAACATCAAGTCACAGATGTGCTTATTTTTCACCTACAAAATAGAAAGAAACCAACTAAACCAGTGGTTCTCACCCTGTGTGTCTCAACCACCTTGGGGCCACATAGCAGATACCCTGCATATCAGATATATACATACAATTCATAGCAGTAGCACAATTATAGGTATGAAGTAGCAATGAAATAATTTTATGGTTGGGGGTCACCACAACCTGAGAAACTGTATTAAGGGTCTCAACATTAGGAAGGCTGAGAACCACTGAACCAAACTGATACCTCCACCGTGCATGGGAAGGGTCATCAAGGAGAGCGTAGGGATTATTAAAGAAGAAAGAAATCGTGAAGTTGGGACATCTGGGAAGAGTCGTGGAGAGGAATGGAGAGGTGAACATAGGATCAAAGTCTAATCCATGCGTTCGTTTTCAAAAACCTATAAAAAAATTTACATTTTGTAAGAACAGCGTAAGAAGCCAGGTCAGGCTGGAGACCCAGGCCTGTGTTCTAGGGGAGTACCATTTTCTTTTGTGGGAACATTACTTTTTAAAAGGGTTCATTTCTTTTTCTTCTATGTGTATGGATGTTTGCTTGCATATATGTCGTAGTGCCACTTGCATGCCTAGTGCTTGCGGAGGCCAGGAGAGTGTTTAATCCCCTGGAACTGAACTTAAGATGATTGTGAGACACCATACGGGTGTTGGTAACAAAACCCAGGTCCCGTGTGAGAGCAGTGAGCACTCTTAGCCACCAAGCCATCTCTGGAGCCTCGTGGTAACATTATTTTTTTTTACCTTTAATTTCTCAGATGACCATCAAGGAAATTTACTAACTCAAATGTATTTTTTTATATATATCACATACAAGATCTATTTGTATGGAGATTGGGTATAAAAGCAATGACAAGAATTTTCACTTTGCTTACATGGCTTAATGTTTAGGGATTATTCCCAATGAATGAATAGATAGTTTTTCTCTTGTTGAAGGAAAAACTCTCATAAAGACCCCTTAATCTATGAGCACACAAGAGCATCTTAGGGAACTCCTAGAAAGGGTAACGTAGGTTAAATAGACTGGAGATTATTGGCAGAGGGAATCAAATCCTTGTAAAGAACTAAGTGCTGACCTGTGGGTTTTGTTTGTTTGGTAGCCCAGGCTGGCCCTGAACTCTAGATCCTCTTTCTTCATTTTCCCATGATGGAGATTAAAGGCGTGTGCCATCAAACCCATCTTCAATGGGGAATTTTAGTAAGTGTGGTGGCTATCAGGGTAAAAGTAGAATGAAATAATAACTAATAGTTTGCTTATTGTGGAATTTACATAGGCATCAGATCTTGCTGATCATAATAGCCCTGTAGTGAGTATTACCGTGAGCAACTTCTTGGTCAGGGGACCAGAGAGGACTCCTCTGTTTTGCTTTGGTCTTCTACCAGCAAGTCGACGGTGAAGCATCGGAAAGCCAAGGCTGTTAATCGTGAGGGCAATGACTATGAGCTGTCCACAGAACTCTTGGCAGCCATGGGAGTATTCAGCATTTGAGCTTTCCAATATGGCAGCCATTAGCCACATAGGGGTCTTGACACCTGAAGTGGTCGGTATGGCTGAAGAAATGTATTTGTAGTTTTGTTGACGTCTTATACATTTCTCTGTGCATAGGATGTCAACAGACATTGTGTTTGCCTGTGGAAGTTAAGTGGCCTTGATATACCCAAGAACATCTCAGGCAAACACCAGAAATGTCAGGGCTGTCATTGTCGTTCACTGGCTAATAATACATCCCTCTACAAGGCACAGGACTGTGTTAGAATCATGCAGCTAATACATGCCTAAAGCACTGGTTCTTACAGTGAGACCCCATGCACAAACACACACACAGCATGCATCATGTGGGGATTTGGGGATTCAAATTCTTTCCCCCCAATCAAAACTCTTACTGGATCAGGTGGCAGGATGCAGTTTCCCTCCCTGGATCCAAAGCAGATGGTGGCATCAGGGGAAAGCAGAAGCTGCGGGGATTAAGGGTCCAGTCTCTGGATTTGGCTTTGCCACGGTGAGTTAGGAGGAAAACTGTTCCGGGGTTGTCCGAACCATTTCAAGAGTAAGCATATTCTTCCTCCTACTGTACTCTGTAATCCATAGAACTCTATACATTATACCGATTCCCAGCTGTGGAAAGAGAGGCAGCAAGAATAGGAGTTTGTTCCCTTCACCGGGTCACTCTGGGGCAGTCGTAAGAATTAGCCCACAGGGCCACCTCTAGACCCTAATGCATTTAACCTGGGGGCTTTCTGGACTCTGAGCATCGTTTTTTTTTTTTTTGTTTTTTTTGTTTTTTTTTTCTTTAGCTTCCCCAGCAAGCTATAAATGAAGCCACCACACCTCCTCAGAGGTTTAGGATGCTTTCCTGGTGGGCCAGACCCCAAGTGCCCAATTGCTCAACTACTCGGTTTCTACATAGAGAGAACCACAGCTCTCCACGGGCTGTGCTCGCTATCGCTTTCTGCTTTTGAGACTGCAGCTTGCTAGGAGTGGCTCCAGCAAACCCCGTGGCTTGTTTGGGTCCAGTATACTAACCATGTCAGGGTCACAGTTTGAAGGAGCTGAGTTCTCCTATTTTAATAACAACCATTGAACCTTCAGACTCTGCTCTCACAGGAAACATAATTAAACATCTCACGCTGCCTTTTTCCACTATTATTTCTTCTTACATTTCCTATATAATATTACCAATCTTCCTCTCCAGTCTCCAAAAGAGGCATTTTGCTTAGACTGTAAACATTTTGTGCTTCCGTTTATCTCACAACCAAGAGAGCCAAGCGAATTATAAAATGCTGGAGGAAAAAAAAAGGAAGCCACAGACAGCTCTTCTGCCATTTCTGAGCTGGTAAAACTGAGGGTCCTTTAGCTTGGTGCTGGCTACACCTCCATGTCATCAACTATATTTTGTGTATCTTGTTCTCTGCTCTCTGGACACCGCCAACCCGCCCCTCCCTCCTCACCCTTTCTTTCCTCCCCCCGACCCCCGAGTCTCCAATCCTTTCCCCTTTGGTGTGTGGCCACCGACAGAAATTTATGACAGGGGCCAGCCTCCTTTGCAGTCCACACAAAGCTCGCTCACTTGAGAGACTTTGTCAGCGCTCTCCCAGAAGAAACACCTGCAGGAAGCTCTCTGAGAAACCTGGAGAGATGGGAGATTAATGTGGCTGTAATAGCCGGGCAGGGGTTTGGGTATTATACCCTCTCCCCAGGTAGGTGGGTCTTTTCTGAGATGATACCAATTATTTATAGCTGAAACATCTGTTGATAACTGCAGCTGCCCTTGTAAAACAAAGGATATCATGGGGTCACAGGCTACAGGGACCTAAAACCCTACCTCATGCTAGCTTTGGTCTATTGAGTGCCACCCCCAAGTCCATGGGTTACCGTCATCTTTAATGTCTCATCGTGCCATGGCAAACACTTTGTAAACACCGCGCTGCCCTGCCCTGTGGGCTTTGAAGCATTATTTCATCTTCATTGGTAATTTATATCCCAGCGCCGTTGTGCTGTGGGAAAGAGAGGGGGAGCCCTTTTTGTCTTCCATTTAATTGTATATTGCCTGACACTTTGACCTGTATTATTAGTATCAGTCAGAAAAAGGATTTTCTCTCCCTCTTATTTAAAAATGAAATTTCAAGGGAAAGTCAGCACTCCTTCAGCTCTTTTCACTCACAACAATGTTTACACTCCAAGAGGAGAAGATGAAAAGCGAGAGCAACTCTTTTTCAAGTGCCCGAGCAGGCCAGTGCAGTTTCTGAAAGAGAACAGTACGGCCCTTATAGATATCATTCAGGGAAACCTTTGATGGAGTTTTCAAAACCCAGTGAAGGCATTTGGCTCTGGCTTCTGTGGAGCTCTGCTTGGTCGCAGCGCGGACTAGGAAAGCTTGTCTTCCCTCCTGAAGCACAGGAGGAAAACGGGTCCCAGCTGCTGTGTAGATGCCTCTTTGGGGGTATGTTACCAGTGGCCTTCATTTTCCTAAAAGTAACAATTGCTACTTAATCAAAGAGGAATCTGGAAATCAAGCATTTTTTTTTTTTTTAAGGACGGGGAGAGAGAGCCGGAGTTTGCATGTCTATGGCAGTTGGGAGCAGAGTTGATTGCTCGACCCTGACTTAGAAGTTCCCTGCCTTGAGTTGGGAGTCCAGTTGGTGATACTAGACAGGAAAAACCCACTTGTCTCGGAGAGAGGGGAACCTGCCCTTAGTCATGCCTGTCTTTAGTGTGGCTCCCCATGCAGGAGGTAGGCTTGAAGCTCATGGCTTGACACAAAATTACAGTCAGAGAAGATAAAGCAGGCTAAGGGTAGATTCTTTTTTCCCCCTATTTATTTTTGTGCTCCAATATGGGTAGTCTATAGTATTTTGCTGCAGAAAAAAATTTGGAAGATTTATGCTGTGTAGGAGTGATTTCAAAAGAATTCTCCTCCGGAAAAAAAAAGTTTGATTTTTTTCCCTAATGTTTAATTTGAATAATAATAATTAAAAAAACCCTCTGGATAATACATTTAACATCCAGAATATTTTTCCAAAATATCCTTGATGTTCTTTAGGTAGCCTTAGTGCCTTTAACTTCTGATCTGTAATTTTTAACTGCTTGAGATACTAAAGGAACAAGAGCTAAAGCATAGAGATGAGTAAATCTGAGTTGGTCATCTCTAGACCATAGGGAAATACTTGTAAAATGTCAGCTGTGGGTTAGGCAAGATGGCACGGGGTCAAGGTTCTTGTCACTGTACTTTGAGTCTTGAGTTCCTTTCCTAGAACTTAGCAGAAGGTGATACCCAGCTCCTGAAAGTTGTCTTCTGAGCTCCATGTACCTAGTGTGACAGCCACATGCTGAAAACCCTATACACACACACACACACACACAAATATGTGTAGAAAAAAAATCTCTGTTATAGCCAACCCGAGCCAAGGAGGACGGAAAGAAGGGGATATTTAGAAATGAGGTGGGTAAGACAATGTAAGGCACACACAGCAGCTTAAAGGGCTAGAGACCACCGGTGGGAACAAGAGGGCCTCACCCATAAATGCACTATGGTTAAAAGATATTCTTAAAACTAACTAACTCGTTCGTTCCTGTTACCAGCTTTCCTATTAGAGGGTGACAGTTAGATTATTGTCCACTCAGCAATGATTTTTCCCAAACTAGCTTTCCAACTTCAACTGTGTGGTTTGGGCTTTATCGATGCAAACCTTTTTCATTTGGACAGGAGGGATGCATGGCAATAAACTACAACTTCACCACCTTCTCTACCAAATCTCAGAGTGTTACCACATGCTGGACACTTGGCATCAAACACTGAAAGGTGACAGCATGGGGCTGGAGAGATGGTTCAGTGGTTAAGAGCGCTGGCTGCTCTTCTGAAGGACCCGGGAACTCTGGGCACTCACATGGCCACACTCTCACCTATCTGGAACTGCAGTTCCAAGGTCCTGACGCCCTCGCCCGAAGCATGCAGGTTAAGATGGTTACTGCCTCTTACCAAATACCTAATCTGTAAATGGAGCAATAGATAGTCTTCTAATTGTCATGTGAGTGTCATTAATCTTTTTTATAGTTAAGAAAATGAACACTCAGAAATTTTATAACTCAGCCAAGACTATGACTTGTTTTCACCATATGAATATCTCTACTCTTTCCATTCATGGCCTATTGCAGACCCAGGCTGCCCTTTGAGATGCTGAGGTACCAGAGGCTGAAAGTAGCCATTACCCAGAGCCTCCCACGCCACATTCCTTCCCTGACGAAGACCCTCCCGCTCATCTCCAGGATCTGAAAATGAAAGGGTAGACTCCACTTGAACCTGCTCCAGTCAAGTGATGTGTCCAGGATTTCAGCAAATATTAAATATTGATAGGTCTGATCAGGAGGGCACACATCTCAGAAGTAGAGTTAGATGTGGGGTTCATGCTGGCTGGGCTTTATAGCTGGGTGGTAGGCTACTTGCCTAGGATGCAGAAGGCCCTGGGTCTAACCCTCAAATCTTCAAAATTTCAACAAAACAAAATAACGTGCACAGAAGAATAGACAATATCCGTACTAGTAGTCAAGGTTCAGTAGAGTAACAGAAATCTAAGCGTGTGTGTGTGTGTGTGTGTGTGTGTGTGTGTGTGGTATTTATGGGATTTATTATTAGAATGACTTATAGGCTGTGGTCCAACTAGTCTAGCAGTGACTCCCTATGAACAGAAGAATCCAGTAGATGTTCAGTGCTTGAGGCTGGATGTCTCAGCTGGTCTTCAGTGTATGCTGGAATCTGGAAGAAATGGGCTCTAATACCATTAAAGGAATGGGCTTGCTGTTGTGTTTTATAAAAAGAAGCCAGGATATGTTTGGTAGAGCACAGTACGGTGAGTTGTGGGGGTGCCTCAGTGGGGCCAAGCTGATGCATTCCTTCCCCCTGAGGTACCAGCCATACAAGGGGTTTATTTAGGGCATGGGAAGGGAAGTTGAGATGGGAGGAGAGAGAGAGAGAGAGAGAGAGAGAGAGAGAGAGAGAGAGAGAGAGAGAGAGAGAGAGAGAGAGAGAGAGAGAGAGAGAGGAAGGAGGAGGGGAAGTGTAGAGAGGGAGAAAGGGGTCAGGGAGAGAGGAGAGCAAGAGAGGAAAGGGACAGAGAGAGAAGAGAGTGAGAAGGGGCCAAATAGCCCTCTTTATAGCAAGTCAGGCCTACTTGGCTGTTGCCAGGTAACTGTTGGGTGGAGCTGAGAAGGAATGCCAATGCTTGCTAGCAAGGCAAGAGCAAGTAAGCAGAGAACAAAAGCTTTCTTCTTCCATGTCCTTACATAGCTTCCAGCAGAAAGGATGGCCCATCAGAGATGCGTTTTTCCCACCTCAAATAGATCTGGATTAAGGGTATGTCTTTTCATCTCAAAGATCCAGAAAAAAGGTGTGTCTTTCCACCTTGAAGTGGATCCTCCCTCTTCAAATTAAGCAAAAGACCTCACAGGCTTGCCACTCCATGTCTGGGCTTTAGTTAATCCCAGATGTAGTGAAGGTGACAACCATGAATAGCCATCATCATAGCATGTGCTAGCCAGTTGCATGTGGGTGGCAAGCCCCATGATAGGTTCCCAGCCTCAAGCACAAAGGTCTTGGCATGATTTCCTAGGGAAAAGGTACTGGAGACAGAACTGTGTGTTTCTTTGACTTCTTGGGCCTCTTCTAGGCACTCAGACTCACAAGCCTTCTCTGCCCGGCTTCCAGATAGAGTCCTCGTCTAGATTGCACTGAGTGGAACTGCCAGCCACTTAGTAGCACGCAGGAAACTTCAGTCATTTTCTACTCTCTTGCCTGCCAGTAGCTTTTGCTTATAAATAGCTCACGAGTTCGCTTCTACCCGATCATTATCTAACAGGGTCTTCATGCTGTTACCTCTCAGCAGATGCGAAAGTGTAAGAGAGGTTGGAAATGAGAAGGTAAACCCGCTCTCATTATAACTAATCCATTGTCACGGGATGATCAAGTCCTCTTGGCCCAGTCACTTCCCATTAGGCCCCATGTTCAGACACTGCTGCACTAAGAACAGGCATTACACACATAATTCAAGGGAATCATTCCAACTCCAGCACCTCAAGCTGCACTCAGACCTTGACAGGGCCTCCACCTCTGCTTCCTGAGTTGTCCCTCATGTCTCCAGCTCCACATCCTTTCCCATGAAGAGAGCAACGTGCAGGCTAAAAAACCTGGTTGTACCGCCTCAGTCTACCTAGGACCACCCAGCAGTACAACACGGCCTGCGGCCCACCAGATGCAGGCCTCACCTCTGCCATGGCTGCCCACAGGACCCCGTTCATCCCACACTCCTACAGTGGTTATTCCACGCGCGCAGCTGCTCTCCATTCCCGCAACACTCTCTGCCTTCGATGTGTCTTGTGTGTCTATCCTCCTTGAATTTATTCATCACGGAAGCTGTCTTTCACTTTCATGCCTGGATGAACACTCTCGGGTCACATATTCTATTACACTGCCACTGTGTGCTTACGTTGGTTAGAGGAACTTCTTTTATTGTTATTTCTCTCTCCTACTAACAATCAGCTCCATGACAACAGGGGCCCTGCTTGTCATGCCTTGTTTCCATGACATTTATATCTCTGATATTTTCACAATAAATGCCGTTGGTTCTCTTCTTCCATCCTGTGGAATCTATAGGTAGAACTCTCAGGCTTGGTAGCAGGCACCTTTAACCTCTGAGCCATCTCACTAGTCTTTGAATATAAACATTGAACAAATGAATGAGTGAACAAATGAATGAATGAATAAATGAATGAATGAAATGTATATTACACATGATATCCATATGGAGTGGTACTTGGCATGCATGTATGTGCCATACAAATTAGGTTGTCTTGTGTAGCCTACACACAATTGCCTGGGCAGAGGACAGGGTATAATAACAACATCTCTCCTCAGAAATGGAAAGTATTTGAATAAATGCTTTCTTTACAGGCTTCCTGACAGGATTAAATAACTAAAGAAGGTAGTCGTATTTGCTGTGTGTATTATAAATTGAAATTCAGGGGGGAGGGGAGGGAGTTTTTGTTTGTTTGGGAATACACATGAGACAAATTTTCTAAAGACGTGCAGATGGATATTTCATTTACGTGGTGGGGCTCCTGGTTACTTATATTTCCTTGATTCTCCACAGCAAGCATAAAAGTAAAAGATGGAAAGAGAAAAGGGGGAGAGATGGAGATGGAGACTTGTTAATCTGGTATCTTTAGCTCCAGGTAGGCTCAAACATACATAAGCCCACTTTTCCCATTTACTTAGCAGTTACAGGAAATGCTGAGCTGTGCATTATCCCAGCAATGGAGGCGCTAAGACCCCAACTGACTCTGGCCATGCCTCTTGCCACCAAATGAAATAAGAATTCTGAGCACAGCATTTTGATTTCTGCATTTTTTTTCTTAACATGGTGGGTGGCTTGCTACAGGCTGAGTCTCATCACTCCCCTGTGTACCTTCAGAGATCGTTGTGCATCCACAGGGACTCACACACACACTCTTGTGAATGAATAAAGTGGTCGGGGGCTGGAGAGATGGCTCAGTGGTTAAGAGCACTGACTGCTCTTCCAGAGGTCCTGAGTAAAATTCCCAGCAACCACATGGTGGCTCACAACCATCTGTAACGGGATCTGATGCCCTCTTCTGGTGTGTCTGAAGACAGCTACAGATGTACTCACATACATTAAATGAATAATTCTAAAAAGAAAAGCAGTGAGTTGGAGATTCTCTCGTTTAAGTCCGTTGTTGGATCACTGAAGAAAATAAAACACAGAAAGATTAAGTGGACACATTGTCATGACAAGGCAGCAGGCTTCCTACCTGCTCCAGGAAGCTCCCTGTCTACACAGACAGAGCTGCTGTTGGGCCTGGGACAGATTTTTGGGTTTGTTTGTTTGTTTGTTTGTTTGTTTTGGGGGTTTTTTGTTTGTTTGTTTTTTGTACTCCAGTTCTCTCTGCTAATAGTAACGAGGCCTTCTGTCTTTCTAGTTTTTGAACAGAATTAATTTTAAAAGAAATTTATAAAAGCTAACCACCAGTATTTAAAACTTTAATTTCTGGGCCAATGAGATGGTTCATCCTATAAAAAAAGACTCTTGGGGGACAAACCTGACAACCTGAGTTTTTGATTCAGACTCCCACAAGTTTCCCTTCGATCTCCACGTATGTTCAATAGCACGTGTTTGTCATTGTGTTCTCTCTACGTATGCACAGTGGTATATGCTTACCATGTACACACACACACACACACAAACACACACACTAATAATAATAATAATAATAAATTAAATTTAAAATTTTGACCCTTAATTTTTTTTTTACTGATTATGCTAGTTCTTGCTGTGAAAAGAAGTCAGAGAAGAACTAAATGTTATTTAATAAGTCAAAAGGTGCTGCCAAGGGAATGGGACTATGAAAGAGAAGTAGCAGTCTGAAAGTTTATGTATTTTCAGAACTTATATATTTAAAAAAAAGAGTATGACGAAATCCACTGAGGATTTAAAGCCTACTCTAAAACTCTGCCAAGGGGTGGGGGTGGGGTGAGCTTTTAATAAAGTGCTCTCAAGTTTCAATGGAAGGTAAATTAAAATGGTGTGGCTTGTCTTTAATATTCTACCAACGGAACTCTGGTTGCCACAGAATCAGGCATGCAAGTTATCCCTTTGATGAGGAGGGCTCACCCTACAGTGTGAATTTCATGTCCTCTAATGAGGGCAGAAACGGAGCCAAGTCCTAGAAGGATTGATGCAGCCCCAGACGTGTAGGCAGAGCAGTACCGTGCTAAGTGCTAGCAGAAAATGAGCAAGGTCCAGTGTCGCACAAAGAGGCAACCTTCTGAAAATACATCGTACCGGGAGTGTGTCCACCCACCCTTGAAGGCAAGCCAAGCGAGGCTACCTCTCAAAGTCGCTGTGGTGAGGAGCTTTTATGAGGAGCTTAAGCAATAATATCATCTTCATTGATCTGGCAGTTTACGCAGGCTGAAGCAAACGAAAATGTCACCGTTGTGCATCAACATATCAAACACTGGATTTCGTATGACTGAGCTGACAGTCTTTATGACATATTTTCCTGACTTCCTAAGAAGTCCTGAGTGGGATTTCTTAGGTCCATTTTGAAAATGAGGTGAGGCATTTGGCTTCATGTGCTACAAAGATGCTCCAAGCAAAATGTCAAATGCACTTAAGAAGGAAATGCATCCTTGTGCTCCCTTGGTGCCCTGTCCCTGCATCCCCACCCACCATGCCCTGTTACCTGCCTGCTCATAGAGCAAGCTTGCCCACACACAGAAGAAAACAAATGTTCCCCTTTTTTTGGAAGTTTATACAGCACAAGAGGTATTTCCATGTTCCCATTGATGTATTCATGGTGAATTAATTATCTGTACTTTTTATTTCTCATCCTATGAGTAAAAATTTATTTCTCTCTCCCTACCATCCCATACCCCAGGTGTGTGTGTGTGCATGCGTGTGTGCGTGCATGTGTGTGTGTGTGTGTGAGTGCACGCATGTGGGTGTGTACATGTGTGTACCTGTGCGTGTGTATGTGTGTGTGTGGGTGTTTGTTTTGTGTTTCAAGGTGAAATCTCACTTTGTTACCCACAAATGATGGAATTCTAGGCTTGCACTGCTGTGTCTCGAGTCCATCAGTAAAAATTTTGAATAAGCACCATGACAAAAACTCCAATTATACGATATATTTATAATACGTACATTTTGAGAAAACAATGCCCTGTATCGTACACACACTGGCTTTTTAAACTTGTGATCCTCCTGCCTCTCAGATATGGCTTACTTATTTAACTGTGTGCATGCCTTGTTTGTTTTGTTATGTAGGTTTCTGTAAGCTATACAGTGAAAGCTGAGACAGACTAAATCGCTATCTAAAAATAATTGTTATGGTTGCATTACTGGCATAAGTATCTTTTTGTTTATGTCAACATTGTGGTTGGCTATATTTAGTTACAAAAATCTTGATTAGCGCTCTACTTGGAACCTGTGGCCAGGACAATTTATTTTAGTGTGTGTTTGACTTTAATTGCTGTCACTATTGAAAAATTACATCCACAGATAGGTAGAGCCAGCTATGCTCAGCTATGCTCAATTCATCCAGCTGTAGGGAGGAATAAATCGGCAACACCATAAACACTGGAAGAACAGCCACAGTAAGCAGCTCTAAGGGCAGGCATAAGCAGTTCTGTTGTGTTATATACCTACCACTGTGCTTGCGCGTGTTTGAGGTAACAATGACAAAGCTGGTCTGGATAATTTTTGACGGTAGAGTGGGACTGGGACTTTTGACTATGGACACTTGAATCTGGCACTGCCGGTTGTTAGCCTGGAGGACACTGAGTTCCACTTCCTTCACCTGTAAAAACAGCAACTACAGAAGCATTCTGCGGGGTTGTTGCTTTGTTTCGTTTTTTAGAATTAAACAAGTGGCTAGCAAGCACCCCACATTCAAGGAATGGAATCACCACTAGTTGGTTGACAAGCAGACAAAGCTTGGAGTGAAATAGAATTTTTTTTCTTTTTTCATTTGTACATATATGGGTGTTTTGTCTGCATGTGTGTCTGGCTACCATGTGCATGCAGGGCCTGCAGAGCACCAGAAGGTGTCAGATTCCCTAGAATGAGGGTTACATATGCTAGCGTGGGTGCTGGGAATTAATCTAGAAGAGCCGCCAGCGCTCTCCTCTACTGAGAATCTCTCCAGCCCCCTAGATAGGACTTTTGTAGTCAAGAGGCCAGACATAAAGAGGCAACAATTGGAGCAGCCAATCCTCCTACAGAATAATACTGTAAGGGGTGAAAACATATCTGTGACATCCATGTGATATCACAGTGATCGAACTGAGCATGCAGACTGTCTTCTAAAGACTGCAAGCCACTGAACACTCAGGGTCATGTCTGTGAACCTGACAGTGTGAGGTCATGGTCCCCTCGGTCAGTACCATTCCTTTTTTTCCACCGATCAGGCTGGCCTCCAACTTACAGAGGTCTACCTGCCTCTGCCTCCCTAGCACTGGGATTAAAGGTGTGTGCCACCATCAGCCTGGCTATTATTATTATTATTATTATTATTATTAGCATGTATCACTGATGTACTAACCTATCTATTGGAGAACCTCAGATGGCAAGATTCCCACTGGCGGACTGACCCTTCCAGAGCAGTGCACTAACAGACGCTAAGCTAGCTGAGTCTGTTTGATGTAGTACCCTGGATGATCTGTTAGACTGTCTATGAGGAAAGCCTGACATTCCCTTGTCTTGACCCTGATACTATTTATGTGGGATAGATGTAGTTCCCAGGAGATAAAACAAAAAACAACAAAACAAAAACAAAAAATGCCGCCATCCCTTCATCAGTCGCACTGGTTTACATATTACATAGGACATTTCTTTCCTTTTGATCTGTCTCCATACCTCTTCCTGGAATCAGGTGGAGAGATTGGGTTCTGGGAGAGAAAGACATCATCTTCATTAGGAAACTCTCTTGGAAATCTTCCTATTGACTCACAGTCAATGTTAGGTCACAATCTTAAACTTAAAGTCAAAATCTTAGATTATTGTTTGAAATGCTGGCATTAGTCCATTTTTCCTTGCCTCAAGTTTATTTGTAAAAACAGCATAGGACACTGGTCATCTGCAAACAGTGTGTAGGTAGGTGTGCCACAGCAGTCTGTCTGTCTTCTCACTGGCAGGAGCCTTTTCTATGGGGCCTTCACAGGGGCCTGGGCACCTTTGGGAGCCTGAGCTGGAGCTGAAGCCTGAGTCTTAGCTGGAGCTGCAGCCTCTGCCTTGGTTTGAACCTTGGGCTTTGGTTGGCAGAGCCTATACCCCTTGACCATGTAGCTTTAAGTCTGCTTCTCAAGCTTTGGGTGAGCAATGAAAGCCAGACCGCTGAGTTTGCGGCTGGAGCCTTTTGGCATCTTGGGCTTGACGGCCTGAGGCTTCACCAGGGCCTTGATGGCCTCTACGCACGCACGCATTCACTGCCTTTGTATTGTTGGCCTACATCTTCTCCAGGCCTTTTTTGTTGAGCTCTTTGACAAAATGCATGTACCCCAGGAACTGGGGGTCAGCCACTTAAGAGTTTTATATCTTTGTTACCGGGGTTTCTTGATGCCGTTTCTGTGCCATTTGAGAGACTGGTTGTGTGTGGTGTGGTTCTTGGACTTGGCCATGGCTGTACGATAACCCGCTGCTCCCGCAGCGCCTGGGACCGGAAAAGCCATTTAATTTTTTTTTAATATATATACCAGTCAACAGGCAGAAATTGTCAGCCTCTAAATGCTCCTAAGTAAGGTGACACACCATGTCATTCTCCATTACTAATGTGTCTTCAGTGTCTGTCACCTGATGCTTGGTGGCAGAATGAAGGAACCACTGGTGTCTTCTACCCAGCATCACTAGGGAGATACCTGGGTGCCGCTGCTGTTTGCCCATAGTAATGGAGTACCCTGCAACAGGGAGCTCTTCCTCGTGGTTGAGATTTCAGCTCTGCTTTGCTCTATGTTGCTGTGATTTAAAACACCCTAACCAAAATCAGCCCGGAGAGAAAAGTATTTAGATGTCTAATTCCTCAGAGTCGGCTCTGGGGAGAAGCCAGGGCAGGAGATCAAGGCAGAAACTGGATCACTGATCATGGAAAGAAAGCTGCTTAGGAGCTTACTCCCTCTGGCTTGCTCCGCTAGCTTTCTTCTACGTCCCAGGCCATCGCCATGCCTAGGGACAGTACCACCCATAGTGGACTGGGCCCTCCTATACTAATCAACAATCAAGCCCAATGGCCCATCTGAACGAAGCAAGTCTATAACTGCAGCTAACTCTTCCCTGGTATGTCAAGCTGATTACAGAAGCTGACTATGGTCCTACACAAGTCAGTTCTGTTCTTGGCAAAGCGTTTTTGTGAACTGATATGGACTTTGATCTTACTTTCTATACGGTCATTTCCAGTGGCGAGATCTCTACATAGAATTTTCCTGAGGACCGGGAGGAATACTCATAGTTAGAGACCCTAACGTAGATGCTCCACATGAACAAAATAAATACACATTTTGGGAAATTCCTAACCAATGCTAAAAGCCAGGGCTTTTAGGGTCAGCTTTCTCTTTTTGTTCTGACAGAAACTAAAATGGAAGCCAGGCCAGGGTATGACCCTGCTGTTTTGTATTTATTTATTTTTTCTTTTTATTGTGTGCTTAGACAAGCTCTCTCACACTGAACCCATATCCCTAGCCCTCAAAAGCCTATTTTTATAGGTGTCTCCCTTAGAAAAACAAATATATTCTGTCTTCCTTGTTGTATGCTTCTTTCTTTATTAATTTCAGTTTCATTCTATTCCCCAAATTTTTGGTCCACCGATATTTTTTACTTTCATCTCATATAACAAAGAAATTGTGATCTAAAAACTGAGGTGTCGCTGGCTAGCCATCCATACATATGTGAAAATAACCAAGTCAGCAAAACAGCCAGAGAGCTGTGAGCCCAAGTCACCTATCGCACTTACAGCTTCTCTTCAAGCGTTGACAACGCAGCCGTGCACAACCAAAATGCCTGGTGTTACATTCCATGAGATTTAGGAGCTGTGGGAAGATAGGAAAGAGGTATGTTCTATAAATGACATTACTCATAATTGATAATTAATAGTAATTAATGATATTACTAATGCTCTATTACTGACTAGTGGAGAGCAATCAGGGCTATGAAGGTCAAAACAGCAGCATCGTGGGACAGTGGGTACTGTGGATGTTTTTTAGAGAAACTTTAGGGAACTCTTTCTAGAAAGAGCGACTGGAGTTGAGGCTTGAACTGGGAGCTGTGCTGACAACCAGCGCAGCGGCCTCGCAGATGGGGAGCAGCCAGTGCAAATACTCAAGCTCACACTTGGCTTGTTCTACAGGCAAAGCAAGGAGGCTGGAAAAGAGAAGGACATGATGGGAGTTAGAGGAACTAGGTTAGCGACCCAGGAAGAGATGCAATAGTAGGACAACTACTATTTAGTCGTATTAAATTCCACTTTTCCCATTTATTTGTGACTGTGTGTGTGCCCACGCGCACACCAGTGTACACCCACCTACCTCTAGGAGCGTGAATGAAGTGAAGATCAGAAGGAGTACATCGGACTTGGACTTTATTGGCAACCTTAAGAGAATGTGTTTAATAGAGTGTTGAAGATGTGAGCTATGGGAAAAAGAAAGTTTGGAAGTGAGGGAGGGAAGAGAAAGAAATGAGATGACTCTTGAATTTGGCACTACTGAAAGACCATGAAAAACAGACCAGAAGGCCCATTCTCTACAGCCGTTAGGCACCTCACTGTCAAAATGGCAAGTTTGTTTCAGTATGTTTTGTTATTATAACTAAAGACTAGTACTGGATAGCATATGAAGCAAAAAGGTTCTAAGGATGCAAAGTCAAGGCATTGGATTCAGAAATCTTTTTGATAGTGAAGACTTGGTGTACAGTCCCAGGCTGACATAAAACAAGATCATCAAACACAAGAGTTTGTGGGCAAGTGAGATCAGTGTGCCAGATAAATCATCAATGTGATTATTGAACTGGCCAAAATTTATATCTGAATTCAAGAGGCCAAGAGTCCAGAGTCCAACAAGCAGGTGGCTCAGCAGTTCCCAGAAGACACAGGTGGTAACAAGGTTGCCTATTTTGATACTTTGTTGTTCCCTAGTTAGAGTCACACCAAGATATTTTATATTATTTGTGACTAATTTGAAGGTTGTTGTTTCCCTAATTTTTTTCTCAGCCTGTTTCTCCTTTGTGTAGAGAAAGGCCACTGATTTGTTTGAGTTAATTTTATATCCAACTACTTCACCGAAGCTGTTTATCAGGTTTAGGAGTTCTCTGATGAAATTTTTGGGGTCACTTATATATACTATCATATCATCTGCAAATAGTAATATTTTGACTTCTTCCTTTCCAATTTGTATTCCTTTGATCTCCTTTTGTTGTCTAATTGCTCTGGCTAGGACTTCAAGTACTATGTTGAATAGGTAGGGAGAGAGTGGGCAGCCTTGTCTAGTCCCTGATTTTAGTGGGATTGCTTCAAGTTTCTCACCATTTAGTTTGATAGTGGCTGCTGGTTTGCTGTAGATTGCTTTTATTATGTTTAGGTATGGGCCTTGAATTCCTGATCTTTCCAAGACTTTTATCAAGAGGGGGTGTTAGACTTTGTTGAATGCTTTCTCCGCATCTAACAAGATGATCATGTGGTTTTTGTCTTTGAGTTTGTTTATATAATGGATTACGTTGATGGATTTCCATATATTGAACCATCCATGCAGTCCTTGGATGAAGTCTACTTGATCATGATGGATGATCATTTTGATGTGTTTTTGGATTCGGTTTGCGAGAATTTTATTGAATATTTTTGCGTCAATATTCATAAGGGAAATTGGTCTGAAGTTCTCTTTCTTTGTTGGGTCTTTGTGTGGTTTAGGTATCAGAGTAATTGTGGCTTCATAGAACGACTTGGGTAGAGCATCTTCTGTTTCTATTTTGTGGAGTAGTTTGAGGAGTATTGGAATTAGGTCTTCTTTGAAGGTCTGATAGAACTCTGAACTACACCCATCTGGTCCTGGGCTTTTTTTTTTTTTTGGTTAGGAGACTATTAATGACTGTTTCTATTTCTTTAGGGGATATGGGACTGTTTAGATTACTAATCTGATCTTGATTTAACTTTGGTACCTCTACCAAAGATTCGAGCAGAGGAAGTGGTGGTGGGGGGCTGGGGGCAAACCAGTGTGTTCTCTCTAGGTCCTGAGATGCAGATCTCACAACTGTTGTCGGTGAATCTGCATTTTCCATTGGTAAAAAGGAGAGTTTGTGACAGTTGACAGGCCCTGGGCATTAATCTTAAGATGTGTCTGTTTTTTTATTGTTTCCCTCTTTAGTAGGTAGACTAACGTGGAACATGCCACATTTGGTCTTCCTTTGACCTTCAGTCGTCTGCTTTGGTGGGTTCTACACTTATCCCTTACTGTTGTCTGCCTTGATACACTCCCATGCCTACATCCATCACTTTTCATTGGTTTATTTTGCCAAGTCCTCGCCTCAGAACCTGCCCCTCCCCACTTACATCTTCTTCTTTCCTTTTTCTCCATCCTCCAAATTGTTATGCCGCAATAATTTCCCTTCACGCCGCTCCAGCCAATTACAGTGCCAGATGGCACGGAGACCCTTCACCCAGCCCCTTGAGAACAGCTGCCATTGTAGTTGCTGTGAACACGTTGTGGCTTTGAACTTGTAGCTGGGACCCAAACTTGAGGCTCAGAACTGGGAGGAGGGGCTGCTGTACAGCCTCGGCCCTTAAAAAGACAGGGCTCGTTAGCATTTTTTTCAATCTTCTGTGTATCGAAATCTCTTTGTGGAGTTTAATTCCTTCACCACCTGACTCGGCTTCCTAGCCATGAAGTTCCTTTTGTGCCTAAAACTCAATTAGAATCCCGTATTTCCCATCCCACAAACAACTGTGGCAACACAACTCTATGTTTGTGGGCTGTCGGCACGTGTAGCTTTGTGTGCGCAAGTGTGCGCCTGTCCCCTTAGGAATCTAGTAAAGTCTCTTCACCGTCTCTAAGTACCGTATTTAAACATGGTCACTCAGCAAGAAGAATACAGTTGCTGTCTGTTCTGTCCGGGAAGACAGCCTCTGAGGAAAGATAGAGGGGTAGGATTCATTTGTTTCTGAGCATAAGATTGCTGGGGTCACAGCAACACAGAAATTCGGTTGCTGTGGCATATGATCATAATTTTGAGTCACCAGAGATGGCAAGTCAGTCATGGGTCTAAGAACCCAAACTACCACTACCAACAACAAAGATTCATATGTGTGAACCAATATCCATTTCAAAAGCACTACTCTATTGTAAGCCATTGGACGAGAGGAGTGTGTGTGTGTGTGTGTGTGTGTGTGTGTGTGTGTGTTTCTTTCATTTGGGGGGAATTGGGGAGGGCCAGGAGCTCCCTTTCATTTTAATCTAATTGTGCACAGCCCAGGCACATTTTGCCACGCAGGGAGATTCCTTAGTGTCCCTTCCCTACCACACACTCCTGCGTCTTTCATTCTTCCCTTCTCATGTCAGAGCATACCCCTCACCCTCCTCCCTGCAGCCTAGCCTGTGGGGAGATTCCCAGAAGGCTGATGTATTCTGCCTCGCTGCTGAGGAATGTACTGTCCCCTCACTTGGCAACAAATGAAAGTGGGTATTAATTTCTCGAGAAACAGAGAAACGGAGAGCCGCGCTGCAAGAACCACACCACCCAAATCTGCACGTAGGACGCAGCACGCTGCCACTTCAAAGGAGAGAGGCTGAGAAAAAAGAGAGCGAAGAGGAGAGTCTCCTGACTTGACGTCCTTGTACTTTGCTTCATAGGTTTTGGATAGAGATGCGAGAGGTTCGGGCCCCGAACGGAGCTAAATTATGCAGCTGCGGGGACGCCAGGGCCTCCAGAATAGGATGCTTCGTTTAGATTTTGCACAATGCTATTGAAGTGCTTATTTTCCTCCTGAAGAGACACAAACAGATGCAAACTTCTGTAAACACTTTAGAAATGAATTCAGTGAGTTTGGCCTCTCAGCAGTGCTCAATAGCTGACAGAAAAATGTCTAATTAGTGCAAGTGGAAATAATAGGGCCACTTGGATTCCTTCCATCGTTCTCCAAGTCTCCTTCTCCAAGAAACTCAAAGGCCCTTTTGTCTGGCAGGTCACCCTCTCTCGGGCTTTTGTGCTCCGATCTATTAAGAGTAGAAGGGGAGAAAATAGATTAGGCAATGTTCCCTGCTCAAATATATGGCGCGTTCGGGAGGGATGCAGAATGTGCCTACAGGTGCTGGGGGAGGGGTTTCCCGGTTTAGTGACAGCAAAAAGTAACGCGCACGCGCAGGAGAGCGCTGGGAGGGTCCCTTGGAAGAACTTGCTTCCTACATGCTCCAGGAACACAGGCTGCACAGCTTCCTTTTTCTTTCCCAGTCTCAGAGAGGTTAGTACTCAGGGTCGGTGAAGGGACGAAAAGATGAAAATGACGTGTGAGGTTTCCCCATGTTCCTGGAGAAAATTTATAGATTCAATTTGTCATTTCTGTTTAAAGTATTGAAACTCCACTGCAGCTTACGCGGGAGCGTAGGGGTGGAGTTTCCATGGGTTTATATTTTGCTACACAAGAGAGTGGCGCTGAGTGACAGATTTGGTTGGTTGGTTGGTTTTCCCTCATGGTGTCTGTCGCCTCGTTTATTAAGCAGCCCCACCATACTGAACACTCAAGGGGGAATTTTCAATAGTTCTGAAACCGCACTGCAAATAGCAACGATTCAAGATCAGATTGGGGAGATTATGCCATTTGCTAAGGCAACCCACAAGGAGCTAGGATACAGAGGCAAGTAGAGAGGCGCCTCTGTTGGTGCAGGGCTCAATTTCATGCACGAGGCCCTACATTTCATTCCCAACACCAGTACAAACAAATGAGCCACAGACAGCTGTGGCTTCATCTCAGGAATTACTTTTTTTGTTTTGTTTGTTTTTTGAGACAGGGTTTCTCTGTGTAGCCCTGGCTGTCCTGGAATTCACTCTGAAGACCAGGCTGGTCTCGAACTCAGAAATCTGCCTGCCTCTGCCTCCAAAGTGCTGGGATTAAAGGTGTGTGCCACCACTGCCCGGCTTAGGAATTACATTTTTTAACCTTTGATTTAAATGATTTTTTTACATCTTGCATTTGCATACCTAATTTTTACTCTACCCTCTGGAACAGTCTCAAACAAAGCTGTGATAACTGCCTGTCCTTTGGGGATTACTTTCTATAGATTGTATAGAAAGTGCTTCTTTCACAACTGGTAACTTCAATTCATGTTAGTCTTATAAATTTTACCTTATCTCATGGTGGGTGTTTTGTGGATTTCTTGATTTTTGTTCTGGGAAGCAGCTTAGCTCTCATGAAGCTAGTTTATAAGCATCCAGACTCTGACGTCATCTCATCTCTAAAGCCAGCCCTTCCAGAACACACTGTGCCATGCTCTGTGAAAGGACAAGACTAACAGAAAGACAAGCTGCTTAAGACCTAAAGAGGACTTGAGTTTTGATCCCCAGCACCCGTGTAAAAACCCAGACACAGAAGTACATGCTGACAGTCTCAGAACTAGGGAGGGAGTCTGCAGGAAGGAACAGAATCCCTGGGACTTACTGGCCAGCGCAGCTAACCAGTCATTGAGCTCCAAATTCAATGAGAGATCCTGTCTCAAAAAATAAAGCTGAGAGCAAGAAGGAAGTAACTGATCTAGGATGTTGGCTTCTGACCTCCACACAGACACATGGATGCCTGCGTACCTGTATACAAGTAAACAAACACACGTGAAAAACACTTGTGTAGATACACGCAGACAAATACATGAGCACACAAAGAGTTACTGTACATCCGTGCTGATGTCGGCACCATTTGCAATAGCAGGAATTAACCTGAATACGTGTTGATGTACAAACAGATGAATAGCGCACATTGAGTTCATACACACGGGAGCACACTATTTATCCTCAGCAGGGGAGGGAATTCGTCCTATCCTATGAGGATGACATTTAAAGGAATCACACTGAAGTATGATGTCACAAATAGACCAATGCTGTGTGATTCTACTAGATATCTGAACCAATGTAAGTCTTAGAAACAGGGGGCAGAATGGTGCTTTTCAGCAATGGAAGCATTGTTACGTTTGTTCTTTCAAATTCTCAAGATTAAAAAATAAATGTGTCTTGAGCATAACTGAATTTTGCACTTTAAAATTGTGA
This sequence comes from Mus caroli, assembly GCF_978045245.1. Lineage (NCBI taxonomy): Eukaryota > Metazoa > Chordata > Mammalia > Rodentia > Muridae > Mus > Mus caroli. Next base: position 32,384,910 of record NW_028227258.1, read on the forward strand.
CAGTAAGTGTTGAGAGAGATTGGAACTGAGCCTGGCTCCTATATAGCTCTGATGCATTTGATTTGTAACTTAAAACAAAACAAAAAACAAAAACAAAACGCTTAACCTCTCATCTCCCTTTTTAGTATCAATTCTAAGGCCACTGCAGAGTTCTGGTGAGAATGGTACATGAGGATCTCGCAGAAAATAGACGTTGCCACTAAGATGGGACTCCGTAGTATTGATGAGGAAAGAGTGGGGACCACATCTGGAAAGCAGCTTGCCCCCAAACCTGGGTTCCGAAGGCTGCTGCAACTGCCTGAATCAAATGGACTCTGAGGAGAAAGGAGCAGAACTATAGGGGCAGCATGTACTGGAGTGCCATGTCAGAGCACATCACGGAGGACCTTCTAAGGTACAGGGACATACACAAGCTGACAGGAAGAGAGTGGTTCTGAGCAAACTATGAGGGGCATACAGTAAGAGAAAGTTCCTGCCACCTGCACATGGTAGCCGAAGCTGCTAACCAGAGGACAGCCTTCATACGGTGCCCACAGAAAGAGTTCTCGATCAGACACTGGCCTTATCAGACAGACCTGAGTATGCGTATAGCTGTTAACTTTCTTTTCTCTTTTGAACCTACCCTTTAGGACACTGAGACAACCGAACTGGTTGTGACATTTGTTTCTCAGTGTGATGTTTACTTGAGAAATAAAGAGCTCAGTAACATTATATCTTTGCTCGTTATTGTGGTAAATAAACTCAAGCAAACTCAAAATAGCGTCCATAATCCTGAAATGAAGATAGGCTGACAAAGGGAAAATGTGACTTCGAGACTGCACTCAGGGAGGCGAGGAGCTGATGGGTCATCCTTGAGAGTGAGTTCTGCTCCTGCAGAGAATATGGGTTTGGTTGCCAGCACCCACATCAGGTGCCTTGCAAATACAGCTCGAGCTCCAAGGGATCTGATGACCTCTTCTAGCTTCGATGGGCACATGCATGTGTGTGTTTATGTGTGCATGCACACACGCACACGCACACTGAAACATGCACTTCTTCCCCTCCTGAAGTGACAAGTGATGTCTTTCTACATGTCTTAGTTTGACATTTCGAGGTTCACTTTCCCATGGTCAAAACCATGTGTCACACAGCTATTCTCAGGTTTACTGCGCTCAGGTGGGGCCAGGGGTGGAGAAGGATATCAAGAAGCAAAACGCATGGTTGCTTCAAAGACAGGGACATGGACTATGGGTGACTTTTAAAAGAAAGGTAGTATTACTGTCATGATCTTTGAGAATATCCCATAAATAATCTCTCTTCCTATGCTGGATTCTGAAAGAATTCAAAAACAACTCAAAGGTGTGGCCAATAAGATATTAAATATTGTCATGTGCGTGTTTTGTGATTTCTATGTGTATATGTATACTCTGTACCTTATTCCGGTGAGACAGAGTCTCTTACTAAACCTAAAGCTAACCGTTCAGTCAGGCCAGTTAATCAATGAGCCTCCAGGATCTACCTGTCTCTGTTCCCTCCTCACCCTCTGTACTGGGGTTACGAGAGAACACGGCCACATCTGCCATTTGTGTGGATGCTGGGATCCAGAGACAGATACTGCTGCTTATACCGCAAGGCCTCTTGGTAGCTGAGCCATCTCCCCATTCTAAGAGATTAAGTGTTACCTTCAATCTTGACAAAGGCCAGGTTGGGCAATAAAGCTTCATATTAGAGCATAAGAGAGCTACCATGTGGCCTGAACGATCGAATATACTTCCATAGTCACAGAAATTGCCCAGCCAGGCAGAGCATCCCCTGTAAGGTGGCGACTTGCCAGGTGAGACTTGTCATATAGAAGAGCAGAAAAAGATCTGTTTCTTTAAACAGCTTGTTCAAAATTAAAAAGGAAAATGAGCGAAGACCCTCAGCTATGCTGACTAGTTCCAGTCGGAGTCACTGTGCCTCCCATGAAGCAAAATAAAGAACTGGAAGCCAGAAATGCAGTAGCCATTGACCTCCGGTAACGGGAAAGAAAATGCTGAGGCAAGGTGCGAGGTTTGCAAACTAATAAACAAGCGGAGGAGGAAGACGAGGAGGAGAGATAAAGGCCGGGATTTTCTCTACTAATGAAGACTTAGGACAGCAGGATAAATTTAACTAGAGACTATCATTTCCATACTAGTGAAGGAATTGATGCTTAATGAGCCAAGAAACCATCACTGTGAAAGAGTGGAGTAGTTGTACTGTCATTAGTAAGCACTGAATGATTCATGAATGCTGATGTACAGAGAAGGGGAGGGGACGGAGAGAGGCAGAGGGGAGAGGGTGGAGGGAGAGGGAAGAGGGGAGAGGGAGAGGGAGAGACACACACACAGACACACAGGACATAGTCTATGCTTAAATGTTATTTTTTATGCAATGCTGTATAGATCTTTAGATAGAAACCAAAATATAACCCAGAAATCAAGCCATGTAGACAAATACCATAGCTAAAACCCAGCATAGACCAGAAGTAAAAGTTTAGGCCTATTTTACTTAGAGTTATGCAAATTGTTTAGTTAGCGTTCCATCACTCTCAGGAAAAAAATGACTCACACATAGAACAGGGTTGTTTGGCTTCACCGTTTTGAAAGTTGTGACCCACAGTCCATTGGATCTGCTGCTTAGGGGTCTCTAGTGTGCATGCTCACTAGCGACTATGGACATCAACTGTTCTACTCTTGGCCAGAAGAAAAAGAAAGGTGAGGGTGGCTCCCACCATCTTTCTCGGGGACACAACTCCAGTACCAGGACCGCCTTCCACTAAGCCTTACCTCCAAAAAGTGTTCTAGCACCCTACCTGGGAACCAGACCTTTCCCATGTAAGCTTTGGGGTCAGGAGAAAGTTTCAACATGCAGACTACAGCCTGCAGAGCCCTTGCTAGGAAGGTTTAATGAGCAGAGAGCACTTTCGATGAGAATGCATCTTTTCTTACTGTTGACAAGGGAGAAATTCTGAGATAGTCTAAATGTAAAGACTTGGTTTTATTTTTTATTGTGTGCATATGTGAGGGGTGTGTGGGTGTGTGTGTGTGTGTGCAGGCATTGGATCTCCAGCTGTAGTTACAGGCTGCTGTGAGCTGCCTGTACTGGCTAGTTTTGTGTCAACTTGACACAGCTAGAGTTATCACAGAGAAAGGAGCTTCAGTTGAGGAAATGCCTCCATGAGATCCAACTCTAAGGCATTTTCTCAATTAGTGATCAAGGGCAGAGGTCCCCTTGTGGGTGGGACCATCTCTGGGCTGGTAGTCTTGAGTTCTATAAGAGAGCAAGCTGAACAATCCAGGGGAAGCAAGCCAGTAAGGAACATCCCTCCATGGCTTCTGCATCAGCTCCTGCTTTCTGACCTGCTTGAGTTCCAGTCCTAACTTCCTTTGGTGATGAACAGCAGTGTGGAAGTGTAAACTGAATAAACCCTTTCTTCCCCAACTTGCTTCTTGGTCATGATGTTTGTGCAGGAATAGAAACCCCGGCTAAGACAAATTGGTACCAGCATAATGGGGTATTCCTATGACAACCTGACCATGTTTTGGGGAGGACTGTGGAAGGACTTTGGAACTTTGGGCTAGAAGATCAGCATTACAAGCTCTGTGGGATGTTGTATAGGAGCTTGGAAGATAATGTTGAGAACAGTGCAGAAGATAGAGGCCTGGCTTGTGGAATTTCAGAGGGAAGATTAAAGACTCTTATCAGGGCCATTGATGTTTTTGATTGTGAAGATTCTGTAGTTCTGGTTAGCTGGAGCTGAAGAATCAGCTGTGATTAACAAGATACCAGAACTACTACAGCAAAAACTTTGCCTTACTGGGACTATTGATGCTGGTTAGCTGGAGCTAAGAAATTAGCGATGATTAAGAAGAGACCAGCATTGTTGAGGTGACATCTTCTGGGAAATGTTTTCTGAGAGCACAGAGGCTGTTCCAGAGATAGCCAAGGTTGTACCTCATGCTGCAGTGGGACTTAGTAATGTGTAAGAGTCACCCAGATGGTACTGGTTTTGAAGGCATGAAGGGGTCATGCAAAGCAGCTGAGGCTCCTCACTGTGAGAGGCCATGGAAGGCTATTGGTGAAGGTGCAGCCTCAGTTGCAATTGATGGCCCAGGACTGAAGGGGTCATGCAAAGGAGTTGAGGCTTGGCACCGTTAAGAGAGCCTATTGTTGAATCCAAGTTACAGTGGAAGACAACAGCATTTTGGAGATGCCAGTACCATGAGATGACCACTAAGAACAACAGCAGCAGTGGAGTACAGGCATCTGGAGCTTAGAGGAAAAGCTGTGTGCTACAAAGGGCATGGCTGGAGAAGTGACCCAAGCCCTTGGAGGAGCCCAGAAGATCGTGAGTTGGATCCCAGACATTGGACAGTTGGAGATTGATTTTTGCTTTTGATTGTGACTGTGCCCTGATATTTTTCCCTCTTGAAGGAAGTTTTTTAGTGAAGCCCACAGTTAAGTGACTTTGAATTTTAAAGTACTTTGAATTTTAAAAGATACTGGATATTTTAAAGAGATTGAACTTTTAATATATAAAGACTATGGTACTTTTAAAGTTATTTAGATCTTGGAGATGAATAAGAACTAAGGGTTGAGGCTTACTAGTGATGTGTTTGTGTGTCAAGTTGACAAGGTGTCAATTGTACTGGCTAATTTTGTGTCAACTTGACACAGCTAGAGTTATCACAGAGAAAGGAGCTTCAGTTGAGGAAATGCCTCCATGAGATCCAACTGTAAGGCATTTTCTCAATTAGTGATCAAGGGCAGAGGTCCCCTTGTGGGTGGGACCATCTCTGGGCTGGTAGTCTTGGGTTCTATAAGAGAGCAAGCTGATCAAGCCAGGGGAAGCAAGCCAGTAAGGAACATCCCTCCATGGCTTCTGCATCAGCTCCTGCTTTCTGACCTGCTTGAGTTTTAGTCCTAACTTCCTTTGGTGATGAACAGCAGTGTGGAAGTGTAAGCTGAATAAACCCTTTCCTCCCCAGCTTGCTTCTTGGTCATGATGTTTGTGCAGGAATAGAATCCCTGACTAAGACACTGCCTAATGTGGTAATGGGAACCAAGCCTGGGTCCTCTACAAGATCAGAGCATGCTCTAACTGCTAGGCCATCCATCTCTCAGCCCTGATATGTCCTGAATTTAATTAAAAGGACTCAAGGATGGACAGAAAGGGGAGCAGAGGGGCTTCACTATTCTACAAGCTCAGGCCAGGAGGAGCAAAAGTCATTCTATATATTTTTTTTCTTTAAAACCTTAATTAAAATCCTGTCACCAGCGCTAGGTGACACCATCTCTTACTTATGGCCTAACCAAGTAGGAGCATGAGTCTCTGCTCCCACAGGGTGAGGGTTTGTTCTCCACCTTGTGCTTTCCCACACTTCCTTTATAGCTAACCTGTGGGCACCGTGTGAATAACCTTGCTTCTCAACATAGAAAACTGTCTTAGCTCATGTTTCACTGAACAGTCTGCACTTCTTACCTGGGCTTCCTGGTGAGAGGAGGTGAACTTGGCCAAAGAGTTGGTCCTTTTTCTTGCTAGCTAGCATCTATAACTACTACTGCGTTCCTCCAAGATGCTCTCTGAGTTTGGGTTGAACTCTTTCCGAGTATTGAGTTGCATCCTGCTTAGTTCAGCAACTACTGCAATCCTGACTGCATCTATGGTACTGGCAAGCATGATTATCAAGTAATTGACATCTGTCAGACTCCTCTAGCTATCTTAAGACTAAGAGATAGGAGCTTGGTTGATCTGTATTCACCTAAGCTCAGCTCCTAGGCCCAGGTCTTGTAAGCGTGACTTCTTTGAGCCTTCAGGTTTCCCTGTTGTAAATGGGATTGATAATGGAATCTGCCTGGGACTGGGGGATTGCTGTGGTAACTGGACAAATTATTCACAGAATGTATTTAGTGCTATGCTTGGGTGCCTAGTTCAGTACATCAAGGGTTAAGAATCAGAGCTCCCAGGGACTAAGCCACCAACCAAGGAGCACACGTGGCTCCAGCTGCATATGTAGCAGAGGATGGCCTTGTCAGGCATCAATGGGAGAAGAGGTCCTTGGCCCTCTGAAGGCTCAATAGATGCCCCAGTGTAGCAGAATCAAGGGCAGGGAGGTGGGAGTGGGTGGGTAAGTGGAAGAACACCCTCACAGAAACAGGGGGATGGGGGATGGGATAGGGGGTTTCCAGGAGGGGGGAAACCGGGTAAGGGGATAACACTTGAGACTTAGAGTGTGGTTATGAAGCAAGCAGGGCTGAGTGTGGAGCTTGTTGAGGTCAGAAATCACTTCCAATGCTTTCCAGGCTTCATGTGGGAGCAAAACAGCCTAGGAAAAGACCCAGGTGGATTCTGTGCAGAAACTGGTACTACCCTCACCCACACTGACATAGTGATCCTCAGCCTTTCCATCACTACTTTCGTATAGTTTATGTCGCGGTGACCCCCAACCACAAAATTATTTTCACTGCTACTTCATAATTGTAATTTTGCCAAGTACAATTATTTCATTGTACGTCATAACTGTTATGAATTGTCTTAGTTAGGGTTTCACAACTGTGAACAGACACCATGACCAAAGCACCTCTTAAAAAAGAACATTTAATTGGGGCTGGCTTACAGGTTCAGAGGTTCTATCCATTATCATCAAGGCAGGGAGCATGGCAGCATCCAGGCAGGCATAGTGTAAGAAGAGCTGAGAATTCTACATCTTCATCTGGAGGCTGCTACCAGAATACTAGCTTCCAGGCAGCTAGGATGAGGGTCTGAAAGCCCATACTCACAGTGACACACCTACTCCAACAAGGCCACACCCTCTAATAGTGCCAAGCATATACAAACCATCACATGAATCCTAACAAATCTGTGTTTTATGATGGTCTTAGCTGACCCCTGTGACCCGCCCCCACGGGGTCATGACTCACAGGTTGCGAAATGTTGCCCCAACAGATGGCAGTATTTTCCATACAAGTTCTTCTTGTTTATTTTTATTTGTCTTAGTCTTTTTTGTTTTTCAAGAGAGTATCTAGCCCATGTCAACCTCTAACTTGCCATGTAGCCAAAGGTGACGTTGAACGTCGGCTACCACATCTGGTTTATACAGTGCGGAGATTCAAACCCAGCACTTCACGTGTGCAAAGCAAACATGCTAGCAACTGAGCCCCAGCCTTTGTTTTCACTTCTCTCTCATGCTCCACTTCCAAGTCATAGTTGTTTTCCCCCTTTGCTTCTAACCAGTTATATGTGACTTATACTAACAGGACAATGAAAATCAAATTTACATTTTGAGCTAATATACTGTCTCTTAATTAAAATATATGTAATAAGGGTGGGTGTGACAGCCCATATCAGTAATCAAAACACTTAGGAAGTTGAAGTGAGAGGGAGGATCAGGAATTCAAGCCAGCTTATGTCAAATATATGTGTACAGTCTGCCCAGACTCTTGTCTGTTGCACCAGCTCCTGCCACAGACCAACCGGTGCAGAATAATTCCGCCCTCATTAGGAAGGCTTCTTTCTGCAGTAAAGGTCAGTTGAAATGAACGCCAGGTCAACGTGCTCAGCCCTAAAAATGGGGCAGCTTCGACCAAGCTGAGGGATCACCAGAGGCAGTGGACATCTGCTGTGTAACAGTGTGTGCTGTTGCACGTATGAGCTCACAGCAGCGGTGACTGCGTACACAGTACCTGCACGTGACCAGGCTAGCTGTTATCTTAGCATGAATGAGGAGGTGCGTCATGAAGTTCCATCGCTAGCTGAGGGGCTATTGGCAATGGACAGAGACTCTTCTTTAGGGATGTGGTCCCTGGCCGTGCTCCAGTGCATTGTCCTGCTCCCAAGCACACTAAGTGGACAGACTTGGAGCTTAGAAAGGAGAAGGAAGAGTGGGGAGGGGGAGAAATTGGAGGAGGGTAAGGGGGTGGGTTCGATCAAAACACATATGCATATATAAAATTCTCTCTCTCTCTCTCTCCCTCTCTCCTTCTCCCTCTCCCTCTCCCTCTCCCTCTCCCTCTCCCTCTCCCTCTCCCTCTCCCTCTCTCTCTCTCTCTCTCTCTCTCTCTCTCTCTCTCTCTCTCTCTCTCTGTGCGTGTGTATAACGCATCCAATAAATGAAGGTAGTTGTTACAAATTGTGTATGAAAGCTCTCACTGATATAATGATGCCTAAAACTAAGAGGCCAGGAATTGTACAGCCTGATATGAGTGATCTCATTAATGAGAGACAGAGAGGGAAAGAGTCCAGGCAAGATGGAGAGTCAATTCTTGTCCATGTATGCATAAAAGAGAGACATACCTGCTCAGATGGGATCTGACCTAAATTATCATCATGGAGAAGGGAAATCAGAGGAGTCAGAGGGAGAGAACAGAAATAAATCTGATAAGGAGTTGGGTTATGGTATACTTTAAGTCTGTGCCTCACTTCTGTATTGTTTCACTTAAAAAGCAATACGTTAGACATAAGAGGAAACTCCTATGAAGACGATTATTTATCAAGCGTGTTGAACTTTTTCCCTGGTTGTTGTTTCCTTCTTAGGATTTGATCGCTCATTAAAGTATGTTTCTCCCCCTAGCTACAAGCTCGGTTGTTGCTTTAATGAGAAGTACCTAGATGGCTAGCTAGGCTTGGTGCAGGGCAGCCTTCTTGCCTGCGGTGTTGTCTCTGGTTCATTATGTCCTGTGGTCGCTTCTGCAGGCAGCCTTGCGAGCCTCCATCCTTGTCCAGGACTGCGCTGCCGCCTCCGCTATTGTCTTCTTGATGGACCGGTTCCTGTATGGACTCGACGTCTCCGGAAAACTCCTGCAGGTCGCCAAAGGCTTGCACAAGCTGCAGCCCGCAACGCCCATCGCCCCGCAGGTGGTCATCCGCCAAGCCCGGGTCTCCGTCAACTCAGGTGGGCTCCATCGCTTGGCGCCGGCTGGTCCCCAGCCCGCCTGCTCCCGGCTACTTGACCTCTACGGGCGCCCACGGGCCCCTGCGGGCACCGGCGGGTGCCACCTCTGCCGCCCCAGCCCGCGCTGCCCCAGCACCCGCCTCTCGGCAGGCACAAAGGCCTGGCGTAAAGGGTTTCAGAGCCAAAAGCAGTAGAGAAAATTGTGAAAGGGTGTGGAAAATACTAATTGGAGCCTTTGTCTGCTAACAAATCTGTCCCGCTGCTTTCAAACAGGGGCATCTGAATTGCTATACTTCTGACCAAGAGCCTTTAAAAAGCAGATTAGAAATCGACTCCTTTCTCTTAGCGCTCCTGTCTCCTTTCTGTAGGGCCACTTGACTAAGCCAACAATGGAGCTGACAGCCCACTGAAGCAATTTGAGGGGTTTTCATCATTGAGAACACCGGTACAGTACCTGATTAGGGCTGAAAGTATCTTTTTTTCCCCCTGTCACTTTGAATGAAATGAAAACTGAGGCTGACAGGCCAACTTACGTCGTAGAAGGGGAGTATGGGTAGGGTGGGGGCTGGGTGTGCGGCAGCACAGCCCGCTCCCACACAGGTCTGCAATTATTTGAATTACTTATAATCTGTAAATTTAGAAACACTGGAGTATGAAGACAGAAGTCAAATCACCCCTCTCAGAAATGACCACCTCCACCCTCCCACTCCCACCCACCTTTTCTTTTTTTCTTTTTTTCTTAATTTCAACTATTGCTATTATTTTAGTACTCTGGTCTGTAAGAGGCTAAAGTTTCTTTACTTCATTTCTTTTGAATGGGAGCTGCAGTAACTATACTACATTTAGCTATTCAGTAATTAAATGGGACAACTGTCTGGTGCAGAGGGGACAGAGATAAGATAGCCCGTTTTGAAGGCCCGGGTTCAGCTCCATGTAGAGCCACTTACCTGGCATAGGTATAGCCCGGAGTCAAGTCCACTCTGGCGAGTTCTAACTGCCAGAACTCTAATCATGCTTGTGCTTGTGTCTCATTCTTGACTTTCCCAGAGTAACTCTATAGAAAGCTGCACATTGGGAAAACATCTACTCCCAGATGTCTCTGAGGCATTGATGGTGTTTGGTGCATGAGGGAAAACTACCAATCAATGTGGTTTCTGGTGGTGTCTAAGGACAGTGGCCTGTGAAGAGCTCACTCTGGGGGGGACAGGCAGGTGATACTAGATGCAACAGCAGAGTTCTAGTGTCGGCTCCCATCAAATTGCCCTTGCAAGAGAGCCATGGCTCATTTTTTGTGCACACAGATGCGCTGTGATATAGAATGAAAACAGAGGTCAGATGATAGGAAGGGGTGTCCACAGCTTTGTCTTCTTTTTTATGTTTTTATATTTTTTATTTATTTTTTAAAATTTTTATTCTTTCCATATGTTACATCCAGAGCCCCCCACCACACACATATACATGTACACATTTCCAAAACACATTCAAGATATGAAAATGGCAGGTATCAGGGAGACAAGTGAAAACTCCCTGGGTCTGCTGCTCCGCTCACAGTGAGACAGGAAGCAAGTATTTCAAACCACAGTGGCAAAGAAAGTCACAGACTTCTGGTTCCATAAAGATGGAGGACTGAGCCAATACAGAACCTTCCCCCATTACAAACATGTAAATACTGCGAAGTAGAGATTTTTAAGTGCCTGTGATATAGTGGGCGTTCAGGGTCAGTCTAGTTCAGAACCCTAGAGTATGGCTCTATACAATATACATTCAAAGGCGTTTGTGTTTCCACACATACATAGCCCTAAGGAAAGGGATTGTGGTTTGGGTCCCTGTGCAAAGGCCAAAGACTGGACTCTGATTCACCCAGGGGAGAAAAAAAAAAAGCAGATGCAGAAAGGTGGAATTCCTAAGGCCTTGCACAGGCTGTGAAAAGAGACTGGTGGCTCTCCCAGACACTGTGGAGAAGTTACAAGGAAGGTTGCTCTCTCCCCAAGCTCTATGCTAGAGACAAAACACACAAACTTTCCAAAATAAATAAAAATCCAAGTCTATGCTGCATGCAAGAGAGGAATTTGAATTTATCTGAACCACAAAGCTAGAAATCTCCACCAGGAATAATGATGATGATGGTATTGATGATGATGATGATGGCGGCTCAAGAGTGAGATCCATACTTCTGAGATCCATGAGAAAAGTAAGTATAAACTGTGCTGAGGAAGAACAGCCACACATCAGGGCAGGAGAAGCCCACAGCAAAGTAGCCTTGGTGGGTGATAACTTTCTATTAAAATTCACAAGGAGAGAAAGAAAGCAAGAAAGCAAGAAAGCAAGCAAGCAAGCAAGCAAGCAAGCAAGCAAGCAAGCAAGAAAGAAAGCAAGAAAGCAAGAAAGCAAGAAAGCAAGAAAGCAAGAAAGCAAGAAAGCAAGAAAGCAAGAAAGCAAGAAAGCAAGAAAGAAAGAAAGAAAGAAAGAAAGAAAGAAAGAAAGAAAGAAAGAAAGAAAGAAAGAAAAGAGAGAGGGAGGGAAGGAAGGAAGGAAGGAAGGAAGGAAGGAAGGAAGGAAGGAAGGAAGGAAGGAAGGAAGAGTATGTGTGAGGGATCAAAACTATATATAATAAGGAGGGAAAGTAAGGTTCAGAAATGGAAGAAAACATACAGAATAAGGAGAAAGACTCAGTCTTAAAATTAGTATGCTCAAATGAGTATGGTGTAACAACAAAAGAAAACGAATTTACTAATCTGAAGGGAAAAAAACCTAACTAAATCAGGCATACGTACTGACTGGATCAGCCAATAACACTATATATTTGAAGGTAGAAGGATCAGTTTATTGCCCCTTTGGGCTGTGGGACCCTGTCTCAAAATCAACAAACAAACAAACAAGCAAACAAACAAACAAACAGCTGCTGAATTTACCGGTCAACACAGTAATCAGCAATTAGTTACAGGGGTCGAGAAAACCCACAACAAGCAGGTCACACATGTGCTGTTGGCTTTTTTATTTGTCCCTAGATAAGGGATAAAAAATTAAATCATAAAATTGTCTGGAACAGTGGTTCTCAACCTGTGGGTCATGAGGTCATATGTCAGATATACTGCATATTAATATTTACATTACAATTCATAACAATAGCCAAATTACAGTTAATGAAGTAGCAACAAAATAACTTTATGGTTGAGGGTCACCATAACGTGAGGACTTGTATTAAAGAATCACAGCATTAGGAAGGTTGAGAGCCACTGGTCAAGAGAGCTGGTGAACCCAGAAGATCTCCCCACAGATGGGCTAGGCTGCCAGCATCTCATGGACGAGAAGGATGCCCAACTGCTGTTGAGGTCATGGCAAGATAAGTGAAGAAAAAGGGAAACATATTTTAAAAACTTAAGTTTCAAAAGTTATGCACTTGCTGGGCAAATGACAGTCAAGTCTTTCAGTCTCCTTTCAATCCATTCATAAAAAAATGAGCAGCAACTGGGGCTCTGGAGCAGTGCTGCCTGACTTCTATAGACCCTGGGGATGTGATGAAATGACATCAGATCTGAAGGTCTAGGGCTGGTGCTGCTTACTGGAGGAGCCAAGGACCATCTGACATCATGTGCTTGCTGTGCCCCCAGGGACCAGCTGACATCATGTGCTTGCTGTGCCCCCAGGGACCAGCTGACATCATGTGCTTGCTGTGCCCCCAGGGACCAGCTGACATCATGTGCTTGCTGTGCCCCAGGGACCAGCTGACAACATGTGCCTATTGTACCCCCAGGGACCAGCTGACATCATGTGCCTACTGTACCCCTTACTGTGTAACTGGTAACAACCTGGAAAGGAAGATGCACACTCCCTAGGTGCTCCAACCCTGACCTCATTTCCTGTGTTCCTGCAACAGCTCCAACTGCAGGAGGGAATGACACAGCTGAGCATTAAACATAAAGAACATCCTGAGAATTAAGAAGGGAGATGCAAATGTGAAGGAGAAGTCTGAAAGCTAAAAGAGCATTAAAAAAAAAAAAAAACCACATACACACAAGAATGAGAGGATTTACAGAAGGATCAAGTAGATCTAGAAGCAAGACAAATCTAGACCCAGTGTGGCAAAATAACACAAAAACCAACAACAAGAAAATCTTAAAGAAATCAGAAAGAAAAGACAAATCATTAACATGGAAAACATAACTAGACATGACTAAAAGCATTACATCAGAAATAGCCCATAGTGGCCTAGAGGGATGGCTTAATAGTTAAAACTACATGCTGCTCTTGCAGAGAACTTGGGTTCAGTTCCCAGCACCCATGTTAGGTGGCTCACAACAACCTATAACTCTAGCTCCGGGGTATCTGATGCCCCCTTCTGGCTTTTGTGAGCACCTGCCCTCACATGCATATACCCTACCCACTCCCATCCCCTCCCCAAACATACACATACATTCAACATAATTAGAAATAAATCTTTCACAGGTATGGTGATATATACGCCTTTCATCTCAATACTCAGGAGGCAGAGACAAACAGATCTCTGAGTTTGAAGCCAGCCTGGTATATATGCAGAGATCCAGGCCAGCCAGGGCTACTTAGTAAAATCCTGACTCAAAACAACAGCAACACAAATCAAAACAAACAAACAAAAATATAAAAAATAGTCTAGAGAAGAAGGAGGAGGAGGGAGAGGGAGGGAAGAGGGAGGGAGGAAGGAGGAGGAGAAGGAAGATGAAGACGAAGATGAAGGAAGGAAGGAAGAAGGAAGAAAGAAGAAGGAGAAGAAGAAGAAGAAGAAGAAGAAGAAGAAGAAGAAGAAGAAGAAGAAGAAGAAGAAGAAGAAGAAGAAGAAGAAGAAGAAGAAGAAGAAGAAGAGGAGGAGGAAGAAATACTTCAGAAAGCACTGGAATTAACACAAATCTAAGACAAAATAACTTGAACCTAGAATTTTATAACCAGCAAAACTATCATGTAAAAGTGTGGGCAAAGCAGACATTTTAGAAGATGATTTTCCTAAGGAGAAAACCAAACACAGAAAGATGGACCTCTTACTGTGCCAACTAGGTAAGATGCACAGTGTCTATTAAACCATGTGTCACTGCTAAAACAGATCACAAGGCCAGATTATGGTCAGGAAGAGAAGAAGTGAGCTCTGTGGTCCACTGGTTAGTGGGGGGACAGGGGTGTGAATGGAAAATAATGCTGCGGTCTTTAGAAACACAACTGACACAACCAATCTGTGTGATCAGGTAAAGCTGGAGGAGACGATGACATTTGGAGGGCTTTTTTGTTTTTTTTCTTTTTAATCTATGTGTATGAGTGCAGGTGCCCATGGAGGCCAGAATTGGATATCACATGCCCGTGGAGCTGGAGTTACAGAAGACTATAAGCCACCCAAAGGTCTGGGACCTGAAATCTGTGAGAGCAACAAGTGCTTTTAACCCAGTGGTTCTCAGCCTGTGGGTCACCTAAGACCATAAGAAAATACAGATATTGACATTACACAACATTCATAACTAGTAAAATCAGTTATGGAGCATCAGTGAAAATGATTTTATGGTTGGGGTCACCACAACATGAAGGACTGTAATTATTATTACTATATAAAAACAATTTTATTGGAGGCTGAAGATTTCATCTTCATTGACATTTTATGTAGAAAGCCATAAATGGCACACCTATTTGCATGGCATCTGATGTATGCAATTCCTGGCCTGATTTTAGAGTTGGCAATGGGGGCAGAGTCACACTACATAGATTTAAGTGATAAGGAACTTATTAAAGTCACAGCATTGAGAAAGTTGAAAACTACTGTTTTAACTGCTAGATAAATCATGGCCTCAGCCCTATGACAGTCACATTCTAAGGAAGATTAAAAGAAAGAGAAGGGTGAAGGGCAAGTCTTTCCAAATAGTTGTGAGTCTGGTGACCTAGATGTGAAAGCTGGGCTTAAAGAGCCACAGGGTAGCAACGGTGACAGAGCAAGATGAGAGGGAGAAGAGAGAACTCAAGCGTGAGCACAAAGTTGGAGGTGAGTCCAGGCTGGGCGGGGCTTCAGGTTAGGTGGGGACGGGGTGGTAAATGAACAAGCGGCTGAGATTCCTGCTTATGAAAAACAGGAACCAAAACAAACAAAACAATTTGAAAACAGAAAGAAGGAGGAAGGAAGGAAGGAAGGAAGGAAGGAAGGAAGGAAGGAAGGAAGGAAGGAAGGAAGGAAGGAAGGAAGCTCCAAACCTGAAGGATTAGGGATGGATAATTGTGTGCAAATTATGCTGTTCTTGGGTAGCTGTAATCTTTTGTCATACAGCTTTCACAGAGAGAGGACATGCCACCTTTGACCAGGGTTTGCCTCTGCCATTCAGCATTTCTGTATCTATTGTGTGTGTGTGTGTGTGTGTGTGTGTGTGTGAGAGAGAGAGAGAGAGAGAGAGAGATTACCTCTTCAGAAACTTATAACTTCCCAGTTTGCCAATCCTAGAAACATATCTTTCTTTCTCAGTTTTATATATGATGTAGTTGTTGACTGAAATGTTAAATCTGAGTGTTTCCATAAAGAGGGCAGGGTCCCTGAAAACAGCGCATCAATCCTAGAGCAGAGGCTATAATTAACTATGCAGATGGTTGAAACCAACACTGTGCTGTGTGCTTGCTTGCTCTCAGGGAAACTGTTGAAGGCAGAATACATCCTGAGCAGCCTGATAAGCAACAACGGAGCAACCGGTAAGTGTCGGGAATCCTAAGTCGGCACGTTTTCCAAAAAGACTTTGAATGCAGCTGTATGTGAGCTTTGAGTTCAATGGGCTCAGATACATTGGCTCTTGGTTCTTGAAATTTGTGGAGAGCTCCAAGAGGAAGATAGGCTGGGGTGTGGATACATCCTCTCATTTGTGGCCCCCGGCACCAAGCCAGTGTTCGCATATTCTGTCTTCTACACTATACACACACCAGACAAAGCCATGTTCACACACACATACCCTACACAATTCCCCCACACAATAAGCACACACCCCACATACATACATATATACATACATACATACATACACACACATTCCCTTCACAGTTCCCCCACACATACACACATTCACACACTACACAACAACACACATCTACATATACACACCCTATACGCACACACAGGAACTAGGACAAGAACTGTGCAGTGTGGCAGAACACTTAAGAGCCCGATTCTGTTTCTCACCATTGGCACTTGCCATCCGTTTGCCGCCCACTGGGCCAGCTGACAAATTAGAATAAAATGAATAATGGAGTACATAATGCAGTATATTATATGTGCTAATACAAAGTTGAAAACCTAACCTACTTGCCCACAGACCACAGCCCAACTTCTCAGAACTTTACCCACCTCACCCAATGACCACCATAAAAAAATCATAGCCACTCACTGCTCCCGTTACTCAGCCAATGACCAGCCTGAGTGTCAGCTTGGCTCTCCCTGTCAAGTCACTACATGGGTAATGAATTTTTTCCTAAGATTTTTTTTTTGTCTGTGTGGAGTCATCACCTTCACTATAGAACTGACCCTGCAGTCTTCCAGACAGACACAAATGGTGGGGTCACTTTGGGCAGGGTAACCTGGAGTTAGGAACCTGGAGAGCCTTCGAGACAAATAGCACTGAATCTGGGACCTGAGAAAGACAAGGAACTCTTTAAGACTCCAGAGAAAAAGATCCCAGGTGGGGATGAGGAGAGTACAGTGCTTGAAGCGGGAGACACAGATGAAGGCCTTAGGGATGGAGAACTGTTCATAAGACAGTGGCAGACCACATGGAAGCCATCTCCTGTGGAGTCATGAGGAATAGAGCTGTCTCTCAAATCTAAGTCAAGTGTGTTAACGAAGACGTCTATGAAAATCGGTATGCCTTACCTGGCTGTTTCCTTACTGACTACAGGCTATGCATTCCTTTCATTGCAGGTACCTGGCTGTATAGGAATGAGAGTGACAAAGTCCTGGTACAGTCGGTCTGCATACAGATCAGAGGGCAGATTCTGCAGAAGCTAGGTACTGACTGACGTCAATCGTCAGCCCCCTCGGAGCTCACAGCAGAGGCTGGCTACAAGAATTTACTAAGGAGTTTTCTTATTGTATCTGGTTAAAGCTGTGACACCCCCCTTCCCATAGTAGTCCTCTTGAGAAGAAAATGACATTAGGATACCTGGAGCTGAACTGAGTGTGTCTATGCACACTTGTGTAGCCTGCTGTGTAGACTGAGGAAAGAAAAGAGCTTGAGGCTGGAGGTTGGGGCTCGCCTGGGCAGCATAGCAAGAACTCATGTCTTTAAAAATAAATCCTATAATTGTTAAGGTTAATAGGAGAAAATATATTTCTGTTTTGTTAATGAAATTTACAGTTGTGAATTGTCGCTAGTCACTGACTTTCATTACTCATCCATCCCTTGGGATACTGACAAATTTTGAGCAGTTTTCAAACCCTAATTAGACTAAAAGGTAAACCAAAGCATTTGGATTTTTTAATATAAGATAGCAAATATTATTCTTACAGTGGAAATGACTGTAAATTGGGCTTCTGTATATGTGTGTGGTTGTGTGTGTGTGCCTTGTGGCAGGCTCCTGCCCTGCCTAAGTTCCTGTCCTGACTTCCTTCAGTGATGGACTGTGATGTGGAACTATAGCCAAGTTGCTTTGTTTATGATGTTTCATCAGAGCAATGGTAACTCTAATTAAGACAAATACCGAAACGTATGATAGTTCTTAGTTTCTTGGTGACAGTTGGCTTTGTCGGTCGAATCTAACCTGAGTCTTCCTAACAGGGTCCCATGACTCTTCCTAATATATTTCCTTTCTAATTTCTTCCTACTTATTTACTTCTTATAAATGTAAACAATTATGATTTACTTATCTGTCCACTGAGGCACAGATACTAACAGTCCATCCCTATTCTCCCCTTGTGTTTTAGGCATGTGGTATGAAGCGGCAGAATTGATATGGGCCTCCGTCATAGGATATCTGACACTCCCTCAGCCAGATAAGAAGGTTTCGTGTCTACATGCAGTGTCGACTCTCCTCGCTTGTCTTTGGATAGTTGTCTTTTTACAGCACAGTTAGCTCCATCCTTTATCAATTCTGTCTGCACTGTCTAATTTATTCTACACAAGCACAAGACCAGGAACATTTAGGAACCTCTTTCTGTGTTGTGGTTAGACTCTATCTATGATGGGCTTGTGTAATAATCTCTAACCATCCAATTATAAATTTAGGTCTCTGGCCCACTGTGTGTATCCTGTCACATTATAGAGCCTTCACTTGATTCTGTGACAAATTGTGACACAATACTATGTGTAAAACCCTTTTC
Source organism: Mus caroli (assembly GCF_978045245.1). NCBI lineage: Eukaryota > Metazoa > Chordata > Mammalia > Rodentia > Muridae > Mus > Mus caroli. Next base: position 32,403,105 of record NW_028227258.1, read on the forward strand.
CAAGAGTCAATCGAGGAGAAACTCCCCTTAATTGTTGATGTAGCAGCATCTTTAGGAAACTAAGAATCAACCTTTGCTTTGATGTTGGTAGTTTCATTCTCTATAATTTTGGCACTGTCCCCTCGTTAATTGAACCCTCCATTTCCCAGAGATCTGTCATTGATGTGAGGCCTATCCTTCTTTACAACACAGACAGAGAATACTATGAAATCTCTTCCTGTACCAATTGTTCAGGCCTGTTATTTAGATAAATTAACACCGATAACCCAGTAGAGCCCAACTTCCAAGTAGCCATGTTTCGATTCATCCTCAAGTCTTAGGCTATGATGTTCTCTCAGTCCTGGTGATGTTAGTTCAAAAGTATCTCCAACGTCATAGTCACAGAATAATAACAAGCAGATAGTTCTGGTGGTATGGAGTCCTTGGCTGTAGGACATGAAATGAGAGAATTCCAGTCTGATTTGTTTCTTTTCCTGACAGGGCATTTCCACATCACTGGGCATACTGGCAGACATCTTTGTTTCCATGAGCAAAACCGACTATGAAAAGTTTAAGAAGAGCCCAAAGGTTAACTTGGTAATTGTCGTTTGTCCAAAGCACAGTTCTGAGTGGCATGCCTGCACACCTGTCAGGGCTGTTCTTGGTGCTGGTTATCTTCTCTCTCCCAGCAGAGTGGGTGTTGGGAGCTGAGTCCCTCCTAGATTAATGGGAGCAGCTCTAGTAGGTTCTATTTATCTTGGTTATCCCAGCCTCTCTCGATGAATCAGATATACAAAAGGGCACCAACAATCTTCAAGCAAAAGAATAATAGAATATCCTCGGAGTTTCCCGTGTATTTCCTTTCAACATGAACAGAATTCAGTGTCTAAACTTGGTTTTAATTAATAAGTTAGTAAAGTAATAAGTTAATAAGTAATAAGTTAAAAACATAAAATATTATGGTGATGATCAAGGGACATGACTCAGTTGGCAGAGTGTTTTCCACATAAGTGTGAAGACCTGAGTTTGGTCCCCAACACCCACATAAACGCTAGGCATGATAGCATGTCCTTGAAATTCCAACCCTGGAGACATAGAGGAACCTTGGAGTTGCTTGTCAGCCATTGTAGCTAATCTGTGAGCTCCAGGTCCCAGTGAAAGACTTGTCTCAAAAAAAAAAAAAAGTGGACATGTCCTGAGGAGGTCACCCACCCACACGTGCACTGTAAACATGTGAACACGCTAAAAAATGGGGTTTGTTGTGCAAATCATACAATTGAGGACTTGCTCCATATTCTTAGCCTAATATTACTGCTCTTTTTATAACTGTACTGATCATTTCTTCAACCCAGTAGAAAATAAGCTCCTTGCAAGCTTACAGTCACTTTATCTTCAGGGCTAGAACTGTGTCTGACCCATTATGGTGCCTAGTATATGCTCCCAGAATGAATGGATGGATCCTCATTGGTGTGAAACCATAAGAAGCCCTTTGTCAAGGGCGACACAGAGATTATCGATCAGTCTGCATGCGAAGTGTACAGGTTCCATGGAAAAGGAACTGTCTCTGTCTCCCAGGGGGGCTCATCTGGTTTACATTGCCTAACTGTTGTACATGCTGCACTCTCAGGGCTGGGTATGCAGGATGGGGATGTGGGATGGAAACGGTTGCTAGGGGAAAGGACGCCCAATGTTCTTGGGTCTTCCAACCCTCTTAGGTTTTCTCAGCACCATCCTGGTAGGTTCCTGAGGGTTCATGAGGAAAATAAGGAGTCCTTCAGAATCTTGAAAGAAAAGCAATGGGATGTCACAGGCTTTACTTGCTCGTGGAGAAACAGTGACTGCTGCTTCACTTTCCCCGCTTTCCCCACAGGCCCTGCTCAAGGAGTTTGACCACCATTTGTTGTCAGCCGCAGAAGCCTGCAAGCTGGCAGCTGCCTTCAGTGCCTACACACCCCTGTTTGTGCTCACGGCTGTGGTAAATACAGGTTGTCCCATACAGCCAGCGGGAGGGAAAAGTCTATCCTTGAAGTAGGTGCTGGCTCTTCATTGGCAATTATGACAAGACTCCACACCTGGGGTTGGGGGTTACTATTAGTTAGAATGACCATATCCTGACTAAGTTATTTCAGTCCAAATGTATAAAGCTGACTATTCCAGGACAAGGGTCCCAAAGGCTGGCAGCAGATCAGAATCACCTACAGAGCTTTTCCAAGACACACAGATCCTAGGATCTACTCTATGCCCATTATATGCATATCTCTTGGATTAATATTACAAAAATCTTGCATTTTGAAATATAGTTAACTTTGGGATTGACAAGCGGGCTCAGCAGTTAAGAGCAAGTACTGCCCCTGCAGAGAACCCAAGTCAGGTTCCTAGCACCCATATCAGGTGGCTTGCAGCAGCCTGTAACTCCAGCTCCAGGGGATTCACCATCCTCTTCTGGACTCCATGGGCATAAACATGTAAACAGACACACATACACACAAACGGTTAATTAATTAAAGAATATATATGGTCTACTCTATATCTGCAATTCTACACCCTTGCGTTTCATCAACTTGGGATCAAAGTTTTTTGCATCTGTACAAAACACATACAGACTCTTTGTTTTTACCATTCCTAGACAGTGAAGTAGTGACACTGAGTTACAGAAGTGATCTACAGATGCTGTGTGCGCATGGCTTATATGCATACTGTTTTACGCAAGGGACTTGAGCATCTACAGATTTTTTTTTTTTTTTTTTTTTTTTTTGGTTTTTCGAGACAGGGTTTCTCTGTGTAGCCCTGGCTGTCCTGGAACTCACTTTGTAGACCAGGCTGGCCTCGAACTCAGAAATCCGCCTGCCTCTGCCTCCCGAGTGCTGGGATTAAAGGCGTGCGCCACCACGCCCGGCCGCATCTACAGATTTTGGTGTCCATATGGTATAAGGAACTGACTCTTAGCCAGCTGGTTCCATACACAAATTTAAAATCCACTACTCTGTTGTTTGGGTTATAACTAAATCAATAGCTTTATTGTATAGATAAATTAATTATGTTTATGTCCTGGGTGGGTGGAAACTGTTAGTGAGACTTGTTACTGTGCCAAATACAAATACTGTGAGAAACAATGTAAAGGAAGACAAGGACTGTTCTTTTTGTTGGTGGTGGTGATGATGATAATGTTGTTGTTGCTTTGCTTTGCTTTCTTGTTATTGTTGATATTGTTGTTTGCCTTTTTGCTAATAGTTCCAGAGGTTTCAATCTGTGGTTCATAGACTCTACTACTTTGGCCCCAGGATAGGATAAAATATTATAGTAGCAGGAGCTATTAAGAACAGAAAGTTCAGCCTCAGTGCTAGCAGGCATCTGACTTCCCCTTTCCTCTTTTGTTTCAAACTCATTCCTGGTTATTGGATTGTGCATCCCACCTTAAAGGGGGTTCTTCCACCCCTTAGGTGATTGTCTCTGGTAAGTCTTCACAGAGTTCTCAAACCAAGCAAACAGACAATCCAACCATCATAAACCACTTGCCAAAATAACAAACAACAGCAGGATCTGCCATGCTCAGGCCACAAGCATCAGGGTCATGGCAGGATGAAAAATAAAGATAATAATGTTTTACTCCCCATCTCAGTCAATGGCTCAAGGCTCCATTGCTTCTCACCCACCAAAAACAAAACAAAACCCTCACATCCTCCATTAAACACTCATGAACCTCCTTTAGAAAGTCTGTGTTGTGCATTTTCTTTTCTGTAATATTTTAAGTGATTGTCCTCTGGGTAAAAGGGTTGCTGGGTGTGGTGGTGCACACCTTTAATCTGCACTTGGCGGGGCAGAGACAAGTGTGTGACTGAGTTTGAGGCCAGCCTGGTCTACATTGTGTGATCTGAAATAGCTAGGGCTACATAGAAAGACCCTATCTAGAAAGAAAGAAAGAAAGAAAGAAAGAAAGAAAGAAAGAAAGAAAGAAAGAAAGAAAGAGGGAGGGAGGGAAGGGGAGGGGAGGGGAGGGGAAGGGGAAGGGAGGAAGGAAAGGAAAGGAAAGGAAAGGAAAGGAAAGGAAAGGAAAGGAAAGGAAAGGAAAGGAAAGGAAAGGAAAGGAAAGGAAAGGAAAGGAAAGGAAAAAGGGAGGGAAAAGGGGAGGGAAAAGGGGAGGGAAGGGAAAAGGGGAGGGAAGGTAAAAGGGGAAGGAAGGGAAAAGGGAAGGGGAGGGGAGGGGAGGGGAGGGGAGGGGAGGGGAGGGGAGGGGAGGGGAAGAAAGAAGGGGAAGGGAAGGGGAAGAAGGAAGGGGAAGGGAAGGGAAGGGGAAGAAAGAAGGGGAAGAGGAAGAAAGAAGGGGAAGGGGAAGAAAGAAGGGGAAGGGGAAGAAAGAAGGGGAAGGGGAAGAAAGAAGGGGAAGGGGAAGAAGGGGAAGGGGAAGAAGGGGAAGGGAAAAGGAAAGGGGGGAAGGGAAAAGGAAAGGGGGAAGGGGGGAAGGGGGGAAGGGAGGGGAGGGGAGGGGAGGGGAGGGGAGGGGAGGGGAGGGGAGGGGAGGGGAGGGAAGGGAAGGGAAGGGAAGGGAAGGGAAGGGAAGGGAAGGGAAGGGAAGGGAAGGGAAGGGAAGGGAAGGGAAGGGAAGGGAAGGGAAGGGAAGGGAAAGGAAAAAGGGGGGGATAGAAGTTTGTCCTGATTCATATCTAGTACCCAATGCAATAGGAGGGGGAGGGGGAGGGGAGGGGGAGGGGGAGGGGAGGGGAAGGGGCAAGGAAAGGAAAGGAAAGGAAAGGAAAGGAAAGGAAAGGAAAGGAAAGGAAAGGAAAGGAAAGGAAAGGAAAGGAAAGGAAAGGAAAGGAAAGGAAAGGAAAGGAAAGGAAAAAGGGGGGATAGAAGTTTGTCCTGATTCATATCTAGTACCCAATGCAATATCTGACCTCATTTGCTGTTTTCCACAGAATATCCGTGGCACATGTTTGTTGTCATATAGCTGTTCTGCTGACTGCCCTCCGGAAGTGAAAAGTGTGCATCTGTGTGAAGCCAAAGAAGCTTTTGAGATTGGCCTCCTGACCAAGAAAGATGGCGAGCTGGTTAATGGCAAGCAGGAGCTGCACAGCTTCATCAAAGCTGCTTTTGGCCTCACCACGGTGCACTCCAGACTCCATGGGGAGACAGATGCAGTTCTCGCAGCAAGGCAGCTATGCAGTGAAGCTGTGGGCAAGCTCTACACCTTCAGCACTTCTCCCACAAGCCAGGACAGAGAAGGCCTGTCTCAGGAAATCATGTCTCTCATCAGCCAGGTGAAGAGACATCTACGAGTTCAAAGCTTCCCAAATTTAGATGCTCGCTCTTATGTCCCAGAGAGTTTCAAGTGTGGCTTAGATCGACTCATCTTGCATGGACACGTGGATTTCCAACAAATTCTTGAAACCTATTCCCAGCACCATACCTCAGTGTGTGAGGTATTTGAAAGCACTTGTGGGAACAGCAAAAGCAACCAGAGAGACACAAAATTGGAGGTCTGTATCACCACTCTGAAGACAGAAACAAACACCGCAGATACTATGGGTGCTACTCTAGAGAGGGTGAGTTCCCAAGACAGCAGGAATACAGCTTCTTCCAAAATGTCTAAGAAAGATCAAGGGAAGCTCCAAAGAGAAAGGGGGAGAAGCTGGACCCATTCCAAGGCATTCAGAGTCTCCCTGGATCTAGATATGGGGACTGAGACTGAGCCACCAAACCACAGCAACGGAGGGACAAATGTTTCCAACAAGTCTCTGAGAGACAACTCTAGCTCCAGTTCTTGGGGCAGACTGTCAGGGCTCAGCTCTTCCACAAGCTGGGAGGAAGTGAACTGCGCTGTTCAGGATGTAGTAAGGGAAGGGTCTGGCCAAGAAGAGCATCCTGTGGAGGCGCAAAGCTCCTCGGCAGCGTCTGAGGAGCCCAAGAGGAACAGAAGCAGCAGAGCTGTGTATTTGTCTTCAAAGCTCCCTGGTGTCTCTCTTCAGACAACTGGAGATGACAACTTAGAGTCTTCACCAAGTCAGTTACACAATCACACGTCCATCCTTCCTCTCAACGCAAAAGATACTTGTTTGGCCTCGGGTTTAGGACTGGTAGAAACCGCTGAAGGATCTAATAATACTTCTCTTCAGTCCAGTCATTCATGTGGTTCTGAATCCTGGTCGTTGTCTAGTTCAGGCAGGTTCACGGATGTGACCACGAATCCTTCAGTTCAGGAAGAAGGACCCTCTGGAATAATGGGTGACTTCCCAGAATCCAAGTATGACTTTAAAGACTGGCATGGAGAAAAGAATGGGGGGAAACTCACTGAAATATGCACAGGACCTGAATTAACATTTGCCCCCTCTTCAGTTGACCCAGAAGGAGAAACAGCAGAAAGCACAGACGATGGACTATCACCCTCTCAGGTAGCCCTAGGATGTTTAGAAGGCAGCCATTCAATGTCTACACGTAGAACTTTCTTTCCGGATGGGTCAGTTCAAAACGCTGACTCAGCAAAGACTGGCTGCTCAGTCAGAGACCAGACTGTCGACCCTGATGCCTCAACGGTGGATGAGGAGGGCCAAATGCTTGACAGCACAGAGGTCTGCTCCATTAGCCAGGATGGCGTTCACAGACCACGTGCTTTGAGATCCGGTCAGAGTGCTGAGGGGCCAAAGTCCTTTGTAAATGGCTCCCGTCCTTCCCTTGTCTTCGATGAAGACTTCAGCACCACAGAGGAAGGAGAGGAGCTTGGGAGCATGCTGAAGAGCAGCCAGAACTCCAGCTCATGCTCACCATGGTGGCTAAAATCACCAGCCTTTTCCCGCAGTTCGTCAGATGGGGAAAGCTCCTGGTCTCTGCTGAACTCAAGCAGAAGTTCCTTCGCCTCGCTGGCAGGGCAGACCAGTCAAGAGATCCTTGAGGCTCGAACCCTACAGCCTGATGACCTTGAAAAACTTCTGGCGGGCGTGAGGCATGATTGGCTGCTTCAGAGACTGGAGAATACTGGCGTTTTGAAGTCCAATCAACTCCAACAAGCCCACAGTGAGTACAATCCTCCCAGTCTCTAGCTCCAAGTTTTAGGGAGCATCTGCTAGAAGCCTCGGGAAGAGCTGGCTGGGGAACACGATCATAAAGGGTGAACTTTGTGAATTGCCGGGAAAATTGCCTTTCTAGACATGCAATTTCCTGCCTGTGAGAAGTGAGATTTCAGGACCACATCTTTTTTTTTTTTGGAGATAGGCTATTCCCCAGTTGTTGTTGTTGTTGTTGTTGTTAATTTTACTAATAAGAATTAAAAGTCAAAAGGGATGGAATAGGGGCAAAGTTTTAGAATATGTTCTCCTTCCATTCTCTCCTCTTGATTCATCATCTCAGATTCATCTGTCACTGAATGTGAGCAGCTACATCACCTTCTCTTTCCATCCCAGCAATACAACTCCCATTACTCACTCGACTGGCTGGAGGTCACTCCCTTCCCACACCTGTGGATTTCTTTTAAGTATTTTCTTCTGTTTACCTCTCCCAAGTCACCACACAGCACAGAAGGTCTTTGGTCACTCAGGTTTGTTTTTGTTGTTGTTATTGTTGTTGTTTGTTATTGTTATTTTTGTTTTTAATGTACACTGTCGCTGTCTTCAGACACACCAGAAGAGGGCATCATTTCCCATTACAGATGGTTGTGAGCCACTCAAGACCTCTGGAAGAGCAGTCAGTGTTAACTGCTGAGCCATCTCTTGAGTTCTGGTCACTAAGTTTTAATTTAAATATCAAAATAGCATACATGTCTTCTGTGGGGTTCATGTTGACCTTTTCCCTGTAAGGGATGCTTTCTAGTTTTGTGCTTTTTTCTCTCTTGGTTTAAAATGAAGACAGTGTTACTTTTTCCCCCCTTCACCATCTCTTTCAATAAAGTTGGCATCTTTGTTGAGTAAAAGATGCCACACTTTCTGATGTGGTTTCTCTATCCTCCTGTCCCCAATTCAAAAGGAGTAAGAAGACATAAGGGCACACTGCAATATGCAATCAAGAATCCCTGGCATTTCTGGGAGCCTGTGAAGCAATATTATTTTATGTTTGTGTGATCTGCCCAAGGTGGTAAACTTGGTCCTCTGCTGTTTCCAGATGTTAAGACGTTGCAATCACATGCTACATACGCCAGCACAGTCTCTATAAGTATCTATAAGCCTTCGTTTTTCTATGCTACATACACCACAGCACAGTCTCTATAAGTATCTATAAACCTTTTTCTATATACTTTCTATATATTTTCATGCAGAAGCGCGTCTTAACTTTGTCTTTGGCCATATTTAACGGAGCAAGAATCAAAAGCTATTCCTTTTTGACACTTATAAAGTATCACATTTTCATTGAGCTAATTTTTTTGACCATTTTTTTTAAGATTTATTTATTTATTATATGTAAGTACACTGTAGTTGTCTTCAGACACTCCAGAAGAGGGCGTCAGATCTTGTTACAGATGGTTGTGAGCCACCATATGGTTGCTGGGATTTGAACTCAGGACCTTCGGAAGAGCAGTCGGATGCTCTTACTCACTGAGCCATCTCACCAGCCCTGAGCTAATTTTTAATAGGAGTTATAAAAAGGCAAACTATGAGGGAGTACAAGTTGGACAGTTCTGATGAGGCAATTTAGGACTCATGTTCATTCAGCATATCCCATGATACCAGTTTGAATCCCTGGAGCTGCCAGGACCCTACAGTGAGCATGCAGAGTGTGCTTGCTGGTTACCAAGCCCTGTTCAATATGGTTTAAGGAAGCCTTACCTTTTATTCCCAGGTGCCCTTCTTCTAAAATATTCCAAAAAGTCTGAGTTGTGGACAGCGCAGGAAACTGTGGTGTATCTGGGAGACTACCTGAAAGTGAAGAAGAAGGGCAAGCAGAGAAATGCATTTTGGGTCCACTATCTCCATCAAGAGGAAACCCTGGGGAGGTATTGCTGGAACCCATGTGTTTCGTCAACTTATGTCAGGCTAGTTCTCTGTTTGGTGAAGTAGTCACTCATGAGATTTTGAAAGGGTTGAAATGTGGCCCAAATATATGACTTCTCTTCTCCATCATTAGTCAATTGACAACAGTTTTCATACATCACAGAATAATGCCAGATGAGTGTCTGGATGCTGTATATACATGAACTCAAGCCCACCATGGAAACAGCTTTAAACCCACTGGATACACAAGAAAATTAGACATCTTAGCCATATGGTTGATTGCCATGTTATTTGTATTTTTTAAACCCATGAAAAAAATAATGCATAAGTCTGCTGGGCAGTGGTGGTGCACACCTTTAATCCCAGCACTTGGGAGGCAGAGGCAGGCAGGCAGATTTCTGAGTTCAAGGCCAGCCTGGTCTACAAAGTGAGTTCCAGGACAGCCAGGGCTACACAGAGAAACCCTGCCTTGAAAAACAAATAATATAATAATAATAATAATAATAATAATGCATAAGTCCAACTTTTAAAGTTGACGCTGTTTGTCATCTAAACCCTAATAATGTATGAAATCGGGGGAAAAAATAGAGAAATTGGGTAAATCCAAGCAGTTCTAGAACAGCTGAAGGTTACAATAATATATGCCCCAGGCCCTATTTGAAACGACTTATACTAATTCAGCCAGTTTTCAAACACCCTGTAAAGTAGCATCAAGACTGTTTGTCTTGATTTTTACAGAGATGACAGTTAAGCCCCAGTAATGTTAAGAACTTGCCCAAAGTCATATTTAAATGATAGAATGAGATGTTACAAGTTGAACTGTGTCATCTCAAATCCATATGTGGATGTTTCAGTAATCATATTGGGGAAACGAGAGCAGTTCCAGCTGCAGTTAATATAAAGTCATACTGTAGTAGGGTGAATCTGTAACCTAACACAGCCAGGTCTTAGTCACTGTTTATTGGTGTAAAGTTAGCTATAACCAGGGCAACATGTACAAAAGAAAACATTTAATTGAGGATTTGCTTACAGTTCAGAGTGTTCGTCTATTATCATCATAGCAGGAAGCATGGCAGCAGGCAGGCAGGCAGGCATGGTCCTAGAGCTGAGAGCTTTACATCCTGATTCACAGGCAAAGAGTGGTGGAGGGAGGGAGGGAGAGAGGGAAGGAGAGAAGGAGGGGGAGAGAGAGAGAGAGAGAGGAAGAAGAAGAAGGAGGAGGAGGAGAAAAAGAAGAGGAGGAGGAGGAGGAGAAAAAGAAGAGAGAGATGAGAAGGAAGAGAAAGAGGAGAGAGAGATGAGAAGGAAGAAGAAGGAGAGGGGGAGGGAGAGAGAGAGAGAGAGAACACCTGCCTAGCATGGGCTCTTGAAAACCCAAAGCCCACCCCTGGTGACACACTTACTCCAACAAGGCCACACCTCATAATCCTTCTAATTTTTTCAAACAGCTCTACTCCCCCACAAGTAAGAATTTAAATATCTGAGCTTATGAAGACCAGTCTCTTCTCATTCAAACCACAATAGCTGTGTCCTTTAGGAAAAGAAACTTGGAGGTAGGCCTGCACACAGTGAGAGTTCATGTGAAGATTAGAACTATGCTGAAGCAAGGCAAGGAAATTCCACAAACCAAAGCAAGGCCGAGGGCAGAGCTTTCCTTCTGCATTTAGAGAAAACAGTGCCCCACTGACATTTGATTTGGGACATCCAGGCTTCAGAACTATGATAGAATCTGATTCCTGCGTGTGCTCCATTATGGAAGCTAGTGCACCAAGGTATTGCAGGATGTTCTAAGATGAGAAATAGATTGGATATGAGAAAAATTCAGAATGGAATGAGGGTGTCTAAGACACATCTGATTGGAAGAATATAACGGAGAAAATAGAACAAACGCAATGCTGGAGCAGAAAACTTCTGGTTACTTTCCAGAACTGCCAAAATACACCAGTCTTCAAAAACGAAAATCAGATTGGACTCAAACGGGCTGTAAGATGAAATGAAAGAAACAGGAAGGAAGGAAGGAAGGAAGGAAGGAAGGAAGGAAGGAAGGAAGGAAGGAAGGAAGAGAGGGAGGGAGGGAGGGAGGGAGGGAGGGAAGAAGGAAGGAAGGAAGGAAGGAAGGAAGGAAGGAAGGAAGGAAGGAAGGAAGGAAGGAAGGAAGGAAGAGAGGGAGGGAGGGAGGAAGGAAGGAAGGAAGGAAGGAAGAGAGGGAGGGAGGGAGGGAAGGAGGAAGGAAGGAAGGAAGGAAGGAAGGAAGGAAGGAAGGAAGGAAGGAAGGAAGGAAGAAGAGAAGGGAGAGACTTCAGACTTCTTGAAACAACAAACAATCTTAAATCTTGCAGGCAATCAAAGCAGTAAAGCAAAACTATTCACATACAAAGAAATGTCACTTAGACAGCTGACTTCCCAGTAGCAGAAATAACAATCGTAAACAATGGAAGTCTCACACTTGAAAGTATCTAATGGAAGAAATGTTAAAGACATTTGCATATTAAAATAAAAGTGACCACAGGAGACCGATGCTAAGGAAAAACCGCATAAAATGAAAGAAAACAGCGTCTTCCTAGCCACTAGATGAAGACCCATAATCCTAGAAGAATGTTCCAGAAATGGCACCCTACATGGGTAACCCGTTTTTGCACACTGCTGCTGGTCTCAGTCGATAAATGAAAAGCTGATAAATGAAAAGCTCTAAATTGTTTTGAGCCTTCTGCAGGCCTGCACTCAGCACTCGGATGCCACTCTCCGGATGCTCCTTCTCTCTGGGATGCACTCTAATACCACAGAGGCTCCATCTGGGTGTGCCCTTCCCACTGCCATTGCTCCCATCCTCCCGAGTCTGAATGGCCAGGACTGTAGCCTCCTTGAGTATATTAGATTCAGAGAGTTCTGATGCAGATTTGCCTCATGGTGGTCTAGGATGTTGGCAACTCCCTCTGATTTTGTAGGACCCTCCAAGCACATGTGACATGACTCATAAATTCATACTAACTTATAGCAAGTATAAATTACTACAGTGACATGTAGTACTGTAATTATGTGTTATTTAGTTACTTACTATCTTGTATAGTCTCTGTCCAATTATACTATGAACCCTCGAAAGTTACATATCTAATAGCTCATGATAAAATTGGTAAAATATCTAATAGCTCTTGGCAAAATTGGTATTCACAGAATGAAATCATCATTTCAAGAGAGGAATAGAGGAGGTACTGACTAGGTGACACAATTAAGGCCACACTGCAGATGAGACTGTCAGGCTCCAGAGTCTGACCATACTCTGGTACATTGTGCTGAGCCGTGGTTTACACACAGGCATGAAGAACTACCACCCTGACTGGATCGTTTCCCTCCATATTAACATATGGAGGTCACATAGCAGGAGCTGTGCTCTCTTGTAGACAAGGCTGCTATAAAATGATTTAGATCTGCAGTTGAGAGAGTTGATATTGATTAGATAAGGAATAGACATTATCTTTTCTAAAAAGAGATTTATTTCTCTTATGTATATGAGTACACTGTAGCTGTCTTCAGACACACCAGAAGGGGGCATCAGATCCTTTACAGATGGGTGTGAGCCACCATGTAGTTGCTGGGACTTGAACTCAGGATCTCTGGAAGAGCAGTCAATGCTCTTAACCGCTGAGCCATCTCTTCAGCCCCTGAAATTGTCTTTTATACTTCATATTTCTCCTTTTTTATTAGTTTATTTATTTATTCACTTTACATCCTGATCGCAGACCCCTTCTCCCAGTCCCCCATGTACACATAGTCTCTCTGCACTGCCCCCCATCCCTCCTTTCCATCTCCTCTGAGAAGAAGAAGCTCCCCACCCACCTTAGGTATCAACCCACCTCGGCACATCAAGTCACTGCAGGGCTAGAAGCATCCTCTCTCACTGAGGACAGACAAGGGAGTCCAGTTAGGGGAAGAGAATCCACAGACAGGAGGCAGAATCAGGGACAGATCCTGTTCCAGGTGTGGGGCGACCTATATGAAGACCAAGCTGTACACCTGCTACATATGTGTGGGGTCCTAGGTCCAGCCTGCGCTTGCTCTTTGGTTGGTGGTTCAGTCTTTGGGGTGCCCAAGGGTCCAGGTTAGTTGACTCTGTTGGTCTTCTTGTGGGTCCCTCTATCCTGCTTATATAGTCGATAGTAAAGATCGGTTTCACATGTTGCTATGTGGGTTCTGTCCATCCATAGATACGTTGGGAAAGAATACAAAGAGAGGAAGGGGCTCCGGTACCACTTCACTGATGTGGAGCGGCAGATGACAGCGCAGCACTATGTGACAGAGTTTAACAAGAGACTCTACGAGCAAAAGATTCCGACTCAGATATTCTACATCCCCTCTACAATATTACTGGTAAAGCATGAGTTAATTAAACAAGCCTGCAGCTAGATATTAGATTAGATTTCTATTACAAGTCTACCAATGGTCCAATAAGATCTTAGACGTCTAGTTCCTAGGCTCCTTCCTCTGCTTCATCAACTCCATCCTATTAAAAAAAAAATGAGAAGAATGACAGTCTGCCCCATCCAGCACATTAATTTGGGCTGCCTGGGTGACATCAGAGTCACTGTTGATCCCAGCATCTGGTTAAGTCAACCTTCTTACTCGACTGTTCTTGGTGTCTTGTCTCTCTACAAAAGGACCTTCCAGGTTGTATTTTGTAAAAAAATTATCCCCTCGGCATGAAACATAAACCCCTTGTTTTGCATTTCTTCCTCTCAATCTTTGCAACCAAGTGATAAAAAGATGTACCTTAAACACATTTATCCAGGGAAAACCATAAGCACTTCCCCTTTCAAAGAATTGTAACTGCTGGGCCCAGTTTGTCGTCTTAGATTCGACCCAGCCTGTCTTCTGTCTTGGATTTCAGAGATGTTGGAACCAAACTCTCTTCACTAAACACCACGTTAGAGGAAGTGACTCCGGGTACTTTGTATTTATTGCATCATTGAACCATTTTGACAAAACTAATGAGGAATTGTTATTCCTCGTAGTCCTAGCTCTGAGGACATGGAAGTCTAGAATAAATCCCCATGGCAGAAGCTCAGTCCACACAGAGATCCACCCCACTGCAGAGAACATGGTGCTCCCTGTTGTGAATACTCCCTCCCGTCTCTCTGTTGCAGATTCTGGAAGACAGGACTATAAAGGGATGCATCAGCGTGGAGCCTTACATCCTGGGGGAATTCGTCAAGTTATCCAATAACACCAAAGTAGTCAAAAATGAATACAAAGCTACAGAATATGGCTTGGCCTACGGCCATTTTTCTTATGAGTTTTCTAACCATAGAGATGTGGTGGTTGATTTACAAGGTATGCAAAATAAGGGTTTATTTTTTTTAATTCTGAATATTGCAACTGATAACACTAATCATATACCATAGATCATTCTATGTGCAGGGTACTGTTTAGAATTAAGGTAATTGATTTTGCTGTGTGTAGCAAATGATTCCCAAGTGACTTGGGCACCTCATGATCTGCGAGCCTGTGGTCTCTTGGGCTCAGTTGCAGAGCGGTCCCTACAAACTTCCACTCACTTGAGAGGATGCAAGTGAAGTCAGTTTCTTACTGCTACATTCCACTTCAAAATTCTCTCAACTTCTTCCATGGGGCTGGAGGATGGCTCAGTGGTTAAGAACCCTTGCTGTCCTCATATAAGGCCTGGGTTCAATCCCAGTGCCCACGTGACTGGCTGCTCACAACTCTCACTCTAGTTATCCAACACTCCTCCACAGGCAGATCAATAATTACTTAATTGAACTTAAAATCACCCCTGCTTTTTTCTCTAGCCCTTTATTCATCTTGAAAGCTAATATTTGAGTTTCATACTTGGAAATATGAAACAAGAAGCTGTGTGTACTTAAATTTGAGTTTTCTTAAAATCTGCATTAATATTAGTGATTTTTTTCAGTTTGTTGGTTATTGTATTTATGATCATTCATATCAGAGACTATTCTAGCAAGAGACCCTCAATCCTCAGCTCTTCCCCCACAGCATTTAGAGCTGTCACACTGTATGCTTCACGCACCCACAGTTTATTATCTGTCTCTCTTCGTGAGCATGTTTGCTCGATTGGTACAAACGTTTTTGTTTATCTCATTCACTCCTGTGTACCTAGTATATAAAAAATGTACACTTTCTGTACTCAAGACATAAGTGTAGGGTAGTCAGGCAAATATAGGGCCTAGTGAATAAGGTATTAAAAAAAACTTCTAAATCAAGACAAATGCTCAACGTTGAGATTTTAGTAATTATTCTAAATGAACGTTATGCTTTACAATTCTGTGAATATTCAGTATCTCAGTATGTCATACTTGATATATGTTACAATGCAGTATTCAGTTATCTTCCTACAGTTAGTAATTAGGATATTCATCTCAAATGCCTTGGCAGAAACGTACTAAGTCATGGAATGACCAAGTTTTCAATGTATCTCTTTAAGCATGTGTGTGTGTGTGTGTGTGTGTGTGTGTGTGTGTGTGTGTGTGTGTGTGTGTATGTGTGCATGTGTGTATATATATATGTGCATGTGTATATATATGTGTGCATGTGTTGACATTTCTAGGGCATATGGTGCTCAGATGTATCATTCTCTTTTAGGTTGGGTGACTGGTAATGGAAAAGGCCTGATCTATCTCACGGATCCTCAGATTCACTCTGTAGATCAGAAAGATGTCACTACAAACTTTGGAAAGCGGGGAATATTTTACTTCTTTAACAACCAACATGCAAGCTGTAATGAAATATGCCATCGTCTTTCTCTGACTAGACCTTCACTAGAGCAAACAAGTAAGGTATAGCCTGTGGGTTGGGAGCTTGACAAGGCTTCAAGAGCCTAGCATCAGATCTGTCTCCTTCCAGGCATGCAGAGTGTATTGACATATTTATTGATTGGGCCTACGGATGATTCTGGTCACTGACTTATGAGGGGAATTCACAAGTGTCGATTTCAGGCCTACCCTTGCTTGCCAGGAAAAGATCCTACAGACCTTGTTCCCTCTGACACAGGGACATGTCTGGAGGCTGTCCTAGGCTCTACAGTTGTATATGATGTTCAAGATCCTGAGTTGTATGAAGACAACATGGAAAAGGGCCCCAACCAACCCACAATGGATGCAGATCTCAGCTGAAAACAAACTGCTGTCATTAAGCCGTTGTGGTTTCAGTTTGTTTTGTTGTTGTTTAGTAGGTTGGTTATGGCTTGGTTTGTTTGGTTTTTGTTTGTTTGTCTGTTTGGAGAGTTTTGGTCATTACCTGTTAAAACTGATACTGTTGCTGCTTTCATATTAACTTGAGAGCTCTTTGTGAATTTAAAACATCCAGACTCCTGAAAAGATTTCAAACTTTGTTTCTCTTTTTACATTTGCCATTTGGTAAAGCTGTTATCCATTTAGACTTTTTTTAAACTGAGCTGTCGTTACCAATCTTCTTTTCATGTTTGTGTGTGATACCAGATATTTCTGTATTCTGGGTTTCTTTCTGATTCCCCCATGCTTTCTTCTAGTATATTTCTATCTACGAAAGGTGTGATAGAAGAGTGGTCATGGACCACAGGGTCACCACAGCCTATTGCTTTCCCCATCCATCTTCTTCACACAAGATTGGTAATTATTATTTCCTGCTGAAAGCATTTGTATAAATGCTCAGTGGTACCACACACATTTGCGGTATGTCTTCTCGCCTGGGTTAACACAACCCAGGAACTCCCTCATAGACAGTCTTAGAGCTTTGTCTCCTAGATATTTCTAAATCTTGTCTAGCTATCAATATTAACTATCACATACTGTGCTAAGGAAATCTAGGATGAGGGGTGGTCATTAAGGGGTACCACGGATTCAGTGTAGAAGGATGGAAAGAGAATTGTATATCCTAGAAAGAAAACAAAGCAGAGGAACCAAGAGTGACAGATTGGAGGGATGTGATAGCCAAAAATGTCAAGGAAGAGAGTGACAAGCAGAAGAAGGGAAATGGGAAGCCACTGAGAAAGAGAAGCATCGGAGGATGTCTCAGAGCAGAGAGGGTGAGAGGGTGGGGGTAGGGGACACTCCAAAAGTACAACCTTTGTTGGAACAGAAAAACAGCTACTAGCAGAATGGGCAGAGGTCCAGTGCCAGAAGTCCTCCCAAGAGCTCTGGGTATATCCCTTTCTAGGGTCCTAGGCCCCACTTCTTCCTCACTAAGCCTGCCCCAGGATATCTTCCCTTGCATGAGAAGACTTTGCAACAGCTGCAAAGCCTTGGGTGCTGAGTGGTGTGCATGTGAAGAGCACCGCTGGGAGCACCAAGCATCCCCTCTCAATGTACAATTAACCTAAATTCCCCTACGCCCTCCCTCAAGAGCATCCTCCAATCCCACTCGTTTTGTTCCAATACAAGATTTTATTCTTTGCTGCTGGATAATATTCCAGATGAGCCTGTTATAGCTGGCTCCTGAGAGGCTCTGCCAGAGCCTGACAAATACAGAAGTGGATGCTCGAAGCCAACCATTGAACTGAACTCAGGGGTCCCCAATGAAGGAGCTAGAGAAAGGACTGAAGGAGCTAAAGGGGTTTGAAACCCCATAGAAAGAACAATATCAGCCAACCAGAGCCCCTAGAGCTTCCAAGGACTAAACCACCAACCAAAGAGTAGACATGGAGGGATCCATTGCTCCAGCCACATGTGTAGCAGAGGATGGCCTTGTTGGGCATCAATGGGAGGAGAGGCCCTTGGTCCTGTGAAGGCTCAGTGCTGCAATGTAGGTGAATGCCAGGGCAGGAAGGTGGGAGTGAGTGGATGGGTGCAGGGGGTGGGGGACACCTTCAATAGAAGCAGGGGGAGGGAGGATGAGATAGGGGGTTTCTGGGAGGGGAAACCAGGAAAGGGGATAACATTTGAAATGTAAATAAATAAAATATCCAATAAAAAAAATCAATGTCTTTGCTAAAAGTATGACCATTAATCAGGACTGAAATAACATTTTGAGGACATTTAGGACCTTTGCATATGGATTGAGCAATAGATGAAATTGCCGAGTAATGAAATGTCCTGGTGAAGGAGAGCGAAACAGTGGGGGAAGGTCTCAGAGCATCATCCTTCTCTTGCATCTGCACGGAACCAGATGAAGGGCACATAGGCTACATTATACCACTCTGTGTACTTCTTCCCAGATTCCTAATTTCTGCTACCGTGTCTTCCTACCATGATGGAATCCTCCCTCTGGAATGATAAGCCCAAATAAACTATCTCTTCTATTATTAGTTTTGGTCTTGATGTTTTATCCCAGTAACAAAAAAGTAACCAATGTAGGTCTCCATTGCAGCCTTCCTTCACCTTCACAGAGTCCTACAATGGCCTCTTGGAACTTTCAGGCAGGGATTCCCCAACCATACACTGCCTGACCTCAGCAGCAATCTGAAACCAGAGAGAAAGAATTCACAATCTCTTCCCACCTGCATCCCTCATGATTCTATAGCCAATACCACTTGGGCCACACTACTAAGTTTGGTGGCCAGTTTGGAATGAGCCCTGAGCCCGTTGATCCCATTAGCAGCAGTGAAGTAGAAATTTCTGGTTTCTTTAACAGCTCAGTTGCGTCATGTGATGTTTTACTGGAAACTGTCTTTCTTTTTTGTTTTTGTTTTTATTTTTTGCTTTTTGGTTTATTCAAGACAGGGTTTCTCTGTGTAGCCCTGGCTGTCCTGGCACTCACTTTGTAGACCAGGCTGGCCTCGAACTCAGAAATCTGCCTGTCTCTGCCTCCCAAGTGCTGAGATTAAAGGCATGCGCCACCACCGCCCTGCTTAGAAGCTGTCTTGAGAGAGGGCATGTGATATTTTGCTGGAAACAGACACTTGAGAGGGCAAAATATGTTTAGAAAGAATATAAATAGAACCCCACAGCCGGTGAGAGATGCTCATGCATTGCTAAGCCATGTAACACTTTGCTGGACTTCGATGGTCTGGCTTCTTCGCTGGACACAGCAGCTTTTGTCTGAAATTTCTCTCTAGGAGCAGGAAAGCCCTTAAGCCAAGAGCTCAGTTGGGTAGGTCCTGCCCGAAGAGCATCCCATTCCTTACTCCAGCGTAGAGTGGGAATCTTCTCCTTAATGGCACTAATTGCCTTATCTCGTTCTACACAGCCTTTGCTGCAACATTAAGTTCAGTGATGTCCTTTTGGTCTTCAAGCTGTACATTTTGTGTTCCCACCTTGCTTGCTTTTTCTCCTTATAGATCTATGTAGCATTCATTAGTAATAACTATGTTGGTGGACTGGAAAGATGGCTCAGCAGTTAATAACACTGGCTGCTTTTCCAGAAAACCCAGGTTTAATTCCCAGAACCCACAAGACAGCTCACAACCATCTGTAACTCCAGTCTCAGGTGATTGTTTCAAGTCCCTCTTCTGGCCTCTGAAAACATCAGTTATGTATATGGTATACAAACGTGCATATAGACAAAATACCTATACACATAAACTAAATTAAAATAACAATAATAATAATACCCATGTCATAGACTTAATGTTATGCTTCCTTGAAATAATAAAATAACAATAACAGTAACAACAACAATAATAATAATAACCATGCTATAGATTTAATGTTATGCTGCCCTGAAATTGCTTCCACCAAACATATTATTAGATTATTTTTTAATTTAGCCTTAGACAAGTTCTTAGGAAAGAGAAAGAAAGCAGTCAGATTCTTTGATGACATATCACAGGAACTGTTTCTAGAGAAGTTGCGAATATTGCTTTATGCTGAAACCTCATGAGCTGAACGTCCACAGTCTACACTGCTCTCAGCACGGCCATCTTCCAAGCACCTTCTAGAGTGGCCTGTCCACTCACGGACAAGGACACAGAACTAAAGCTCCTTTTGTCCTTTTATTGTGGCCTCTGAGAAAGTCTTCAGTCAGTCTGGCTCCCAGCACAGACACACACACACACACACACACACAACCATGTAAGTATGTCATTGCAGGAAAATGTTAAGCAAAATAAGCATAACTCAGACCAATTTGTCGTGTCTCCATATGAAAGGCTCAGAAAGTAAACAAACATACAGTCTTCCAAAGTTTTAAAACATAAATATTCACAAGGCCTCCTTCCCAGGGTTACAGAGGCATTTAAAATTTCTGGAGCAATTTTAATCTTTGACCAGATTGGAAGAGCTGTCAGGGAGCTAGCTCTAAGGATACAGCTGTCACTCATGCTGGCATGGGCTTTTTGGTGGCAGTAGATGGCTTTGAGTCACCCATGCTGTAAAGTAACCCCAGTAAACCCACAGTAAGCTAGATTTGAGTCGGGTAATTGCTTTGCTTGGTTGCCAATGCTATGTCTAGGGGTGAACAGACATCTGTCTACATCTTCCCAGGAAAGTCACAATGAAGTGACTAAGGTAACATCATCTTGTTCTGACTCCATTTCGTGTTTGCTTAGACACTCTCCTTAGCCCTCTGCCTCAGACAGTCGTACCTGCCTTGCCTTGACAACACACTTGACATTCCCATCACTTTGGCCATGATCCTGATGTACCAACCAAACTAGTGAATGTAGACTAACAGAAGAAGGAAGGTATGAAACAAAAGTAATTGCCGTGGAATGTCTGAAGTCATTTCTGTGACCTGCCAGAATTAAGACCCTCATCCAACTTTGATGTGAGTGATGCTGTTCGTGAGCTCGGCTTTAAAAACACTGTATCTCTGAGCTTCAACCCCAAGAGACTCTGATGCATGAGCCCATTCTTGGGCACCAACTAGGAAAGGACTCATATACTCTTGGCTTAATTAGCATGGCTATCTGTATCTTCCTTTTGTGTATTCTTACAACACAAAAGCAATGACGGGGAGAAGGGCAAAACTTTCTGGAGGAAAATGTCTTCCCTAAGAAACTTATCATAACCTATGGAAGCCTACTTTAAGCTCCAATAACTGAATAGTCACCGCTGTTCAGCTAACATCAATGCGAATATAAGATTGGACCATATTATCCATACAGCAGGTGAATTCTAAATGTCTTTCTGTTATTTGTCTAATACTATGACTAACACAAATAATATTTTCAAATGAGAAAGGCTACCAAACTGCATTTGTTAACTACCTTGTCGTTTGCATAGATTGGAAGTCAGGGTTGCCTTAGGAAGTAGTTCAGACTAGGGGGGTCTGATAGGTGATGGTCGAATGTCAGTGGGGCTGTAGTCACCAGGGAGCTTGGCTAGGCCTGGAAAATCTGCATCTATTGTCTCACACAGCCATTGCTGACAGAGTGGGTCAGAGGCCTTGGTTCTTTCTCCTCCTCCTCCTCCTCCTCTTCCTCCTCCTCCTCCTCTCCTCCTCCTTTCCCTCCCCTTCCTCCTCCACAGGACCTGACAGTTTGCTTCAGGCTGAGTGAGAAATACCAGGCCAGATATACAGAAACCATAGCACATGTAACACCTCACCCCAGAAGTTACACCATCACCTCTATATTGTGTTGTTCATACAGACACAGCCTGGACCAGTACGGGGAAGGAAAAAGGGACAGGATGGGATCACTTGGGGCCTTAGGGACATGGCTGAATGTCTTGCCAGGCTGTACTGGGCCCGAAGCTTATATTGCTTAAAAAACTTAATAAAGGAGGGGCCTGGTGGTGACTCTAGGCAGCTCTCATGTTCAGTGCCTACTGCTCCCTTGTGAGGAGCCGCCCTCACATTCGCCATTACAAGATGGCGCCGACATCCTGTGTTCTAAATAGTAAACAAATAATCTGCGCATGTGCCGGGGTAGTTTTCTACTCCATGTGCTCTGCCTTCCCCATGACGACAACTCGGTCGATGGGCTGCAGCCAATCAGGGAGCAACACGTCTGAGGCGGAGGACAATTCTCCATAAAAGGGACGGGGTTTTGCCATTCGCCCCTCTTCTCCTCTCGCTCCTGAAGAAGTAAGCAATAAAGCTTTTGCTGCAGACGATTCTGGTTGTCCTGAGGGTGTTCTTGCCGGTGGGGACAAAAGCTCGGGATACTCCCTCCTCTTGCTACAAAGGCAAGAAGCAATCAGAAAGTGGGACAGTGGGCTTCAGAAAATAACTCTGTAGCCAGGTGGTGAAACGAACTGAAAATTCAAATATCCTCAATCCAACCTTTAGTTTATACAGAAACCTAGTTTGCTAGAGTGTTAGATGCTTTCCAACCTCCTTCCCCATCCTTTACCATCGAGAGACACTGAGAATCCAAGGAAGTCTTCAGAATGCTCCATTATCATTTTTTCCAATGTGAACTAAATTTGATTTTACGCTCTCAATTTTTGAATATGTGGAATTTTCTTTTAAAAAGCTGAGTCCCAGGAATTAAGTTCAACTTAAGAAGAATTCATCTTGATTGCTTCTGAGACCAGAAACATCAGGCTAGCATTACTGACTTTAGCATCACCGGCTTTAACGGGGCGGTCGTTCTGAAAACACGTTCGTTCTGTACTATCTGGATACACAGACGTCCCCGGCCTGAACAGTTCCGTAGAAACTAGGTGTAACGTGTGAGCAACGAGAGAATGAGAGAGAAAAGAAATCTCTTTATTATGGTGCATAAGCCTCCAGTGTGTTAGAGCTCTGCAGCTGCACGGGAAAGAAAATGCATTCAGAAATATAATACAAGTGTGAATAATCCTCTCTCGAATGCTGTCTGCAGACCGCCCCAGCTTTGTCAGGTGAACTTGAACCGGGCCATCGGCTTTGCCCCGGTTCCCACTGCAGGCTCTTGTCTGTCACCCCGGGGCATTCACCATCTTGACTGTTGTTTAAAGGGAACAAGCAATCCATCATTGAGCCAGGGAGTCACTTTCTCATAGAAAAGTAAAATCAGCATGTGACACTACTCAGCCCCAGTGTTTTACAGATTAAAATGATACATGGCGACTCACGTGTTACTAGGAAGATTAAGTCGGTTATCTTGTTCCAGAGCCCAGACAAAAGAATCCCCCTCAAGCAGTGCGGTGGCAGCTTCACAGAAGCCGGAGACCCTGGGCTCGACTACTAGGTGGTAAGGCAGAGAATGTGCTAAGAAAACAGAGAAGGAAAAAAAAAAAAGAAAGAAGAACATAATTTTACAGTGAAACACCACTTTTATTCTCTGCATGGGCTAGCACAAAGAGAACCCCAGCTTGAAAGGGGGAGCTGTGAAATCTTTGTACAAGTCTTTGCTGTTGAAGATGCCAACTTGATTACCAGAGATGGGCCACACAATTTATTGTCTGATTGCCTCCCCCGATTGATTTAAATTTGGTGAAATAAATGAGCAGCCGTTGGCCCCCGGGCGATGGACTTCATGTGAGGAAGTTGCAGATCTGTCAGGCACACAGTGTCCAGTGATCAAGGCTGCTGTTCTATTGTCCTCGTTGCTCACTAATCACATTTTCTACAAATCGCTTATAGACCTGAGTTCACAGTGAAACACAAGCGATAGCCTTTATTTCCCAAGGCAGAGGCAAATAACTGAGTTACACAAAGTTATTACTTTTACATAATCAAGTATGTAACAGTTACTCTTGTTCTTGGGGAAAATGTTAAGTATCAGAGTGTTTTGTGGCACAAGAAATAATTGTATCAGTTAAAGTTCACAGTGCAAGAAGAGGCCTTTTCTTTCCACAGGGGAAAAAAAAATTAACTAAAAAGTTTTCTCAAGTTTAATTTGAGTCTTACATGTAAACCTTACCAGAAATAACACTGATTAAAAATAATTCTGTGTTTTCTTTGGGTTCCATTATTTTAGGCAACACCACTAAAAATGTCTTCATTATTATGTTTTTAAAGTTTAGTTTTTATTTTCATAGGGATTTTAGTCAAAGAATATCCTAGTTTGTGATTTTCACCTAAGTTTTATTCCCTATAATGTAAAAATATGTACAGGGTATATACTCATACAAAGTACTTTAAATGAGCATGTGTTTAAGTATACTGTATGATTAAGAGTCAGCCTGGACTTCATAGATTTTTCTCTGTTAAAGACAGTCATAAGATTTAAACTCTTCTCCTACACAAATCACCAAAAATGAAAGGGGCTGTTTAAACACTTTTGTTAGACATTCGCCATGGTCTTTTTCACATAACAGAGGAACACACAGCGACTGGCTTTGAGAGGCCATGTTCCCAACGCGATTTCAATAGGGAACATTCTCTCTGGACTGAGCACCTGGATCATGGGCTGTGTTCCCTTGGGCTGGACAGCAGTCAGTGAGCCACCTGCACCAGAGAGGGTAGAAGAGGAGGGCCAGGAGCCTCTGGCCAGCTGTATCCTTCCCCAGCCTCCAGGGCATATCCATGCAGAGAGCTAGGCTGGACCTCCACACAAGCATCAGAGGGCCAGCCTCAGAGTCATCCTAGACAAGTTAGCAAGATCTGTTAATGGGGATGCTTAAAAGCTCAGAACAGTAAAGCCTAGAAGCTTGTGAAAGACTCGTAACTATATTTGTCTGCTAAAAAGCAGTTGCAAATGCTTAGGACGTACAGACAAGTACCACTGAGGATAAACTAATATAGTGTGGGATAGTCAGAGCTGCACAGTTCAGCCACTGGCAGCATGAGCTCTGGGAGAGACCTGAGATTCTGTCTTCACTGCACACTTAAGTGCCCCTCATCTCTGGCTGAGCTAGAATACATTGAATCGATGAAAAGTTCTTCCTAAGCCTCTTTAGACACAGCTATGTACAGGGTTGACTTACTCTGCAGTCTGTAGAGCTCTGCAGGTGTCGCTTTTACTGCACTCCACTCTTGGCTCACAAGCAGAGAGGAGATACGCAGGTGATCGGAAAGACTGTTGTTTAAGACCCAACCTATTTAGATCAACAATGTTTTGGTTTTTTTTTTCTACAGTGGCTAAATTACAGCTGATGACCAGTGACAGGTAATTCTAAATTGCCCAAGGCATCAAAAGACGTTGTCATTCATGTTTTTAAAAGTTTGATTAAAGCTGGGCTCACACCTTTGACTCCAGCACTCAGGAGCAGAGGCAGGGGATCTCAGAGTTCAAGGTCTGCTGGTCTACAGAGCAAGTTCTGAGAGAGACAAGGCCACACAGAGAAACCCTGTCTCAGTGTGTGTGTGTGTGTGTGTGTGTGTGAACTGAACACATTGGTCTTTGGGATGTATTGACATTTACCTATGGGATCATTTTTGAAGATTTGTCCAAAAGGGTCCAATTACAAATATTTTCTAACCAGCATGCATACCAAATGTTTAAGAGACAAAATTGAAAAATATGTAAAAAGAAAGTTAATGTCTGTATAGCCACTGATCTTAATAGACATTTCAGGATTCAAGGAAATGATGCTTTCAGGGAATATTATTCTGGCTCTGTCATGGCATTGCCAAAGGGGAGCTGGATAAGGGGTTGCTTGTGTACCGCGGTGTCTTCTATCGCAAAGATGAATTACACCCTCTTCCCTGCTGAAGCATCTCTCCTTTGCCCCTGCGATATAATTGGAGTCATTTCCTTAGTCACACCATGCCAAAATCATACTTATCCAAAGTGCTAAGTCTCATAGAACCAGAGAACCCAAGGCTAGATTCAAACTGATATGAATTGTTTTGAATTTTTATTATTTCTCTTTTAATGATGTGTATGCTGGGAGGTGAGCACAGACAGATGAATTCAAGCGCCCAGTGAATTCAGAAGAGAATGTCTGGAGCTGGAGTTACAGGTGGTTATAAGCCACCCAACCTGGGTGCTCAGACTCAAACTCAGGTCCTCTGCAAAAACTGTGTGTGCTCTGAATTGCTAAACCTAAACATTAAAAAAAAAAAAAATACTGACTGTGAATGGTTGCTTCTCAGTTGGGAAAGTTTCTCTAAGTGCATTGTCTTCAGCGTTAAGGAGGGAAGAGCCTTGCCATCGATCTCAGCAGATGGGACTTAAAAAATAAAAAGCCACACCCAAAAGATGGTTTCTAGAATAGACCACTAGGATACCAGAGGAGATATTGTTTTCAGGCCTTCCCAGAACTCCTGATGCATTGATCTTGCTGGGTGCTGTAGCACTTAGCAATGGAAGCCTGAGGATCAGCAGGGTCTCAACCTCTCTAAAGGAATGGTGACATCTTCTTACTTAAAAGGTCTAGGATCAGTGGGAGGGGAGGCCCTTGGTCCTATGAAGGCTCCATGCCCCAGCATAGGGGAATGCTAGGGCGTTGAGGCAGGAGAGGGTAGATGGGTGGGGGAGCACCCTCATAGAAGCAGGGGGAGGTGGACTGAATAGGGGATTTGCAGAGGGGAAATAGGGAAGGGGGGTTGAAATGTAAATTTACATTTGAAATGTAAATAAAATAGTCAATTAAAAAAGAAGTCTGGGGATACTCTCTTACTGACTTGTTTCAAATTCCCACGGACCATCCTCTTGACTACATATTCCTTGCTCTGCATGTTTTCTAAGGACATAAATTGACAAAGATATGATGACCATATAACTCTCTCTCTTAATACACACCCAGTTGCCAGAGACATCACTAAGCACAGTGTTTTGCTCTTGTCACAATAAACAAAGGGTTTAACTAGAGAGCCAGCTGGGTCCTCTACAGGGGATGTCAGGGCTATGGATGGTGACTTGACCTCACGATTACAACCATGTTTCCACACCCGGCTTCTATAACTTATCTTCTTTCTCCTTCTCTGAGGCTGAAAATATAAAAAGAAATTAGTAAACAGACATGTGCACTCTGAAACGATTCCTGGAGTTGCATGTCCTTTCTGATCCTTCCTCTTTGGGACAGTGGCTGGTAAACTTCAGTTGGTGATCAATTCCATTTTTACTGCTTGCAGACACCTTCGGGCCTCTGTGAAGGGCAGTGTCTAGGAAATTAGACAAAAATGCATCTAAATCTACCACTCACTAGCAAACTGGTCCCAGTTAAGTCCTCTTGGCCACTTGGAGCCTAAGCAGTCCCACAAATAAAAAGTTAAAAAAGAAAAAAAAAAAGACTCACCATAAGACTTAGAAATAATATCTGTGAAGGACTTGACACAGTGTCACATTTTGGTTGGTGTTTGAAAAAGGACAGTGTTGTTTTTCTTTTGGTGAAACTGTGGATATGAACCTAGAACTTGGTGTATGCCAAGCAAACACCCTACCACTGACTTACACCCTAAGCTGCAGGAATAGCATTTTGTTGTGTTACTCTGCCTCTTTTCCCAACTTACATTTTGTTAAGTTCATGCCCCCAAGTCCAATTTTCCAAGATTATACAACTCTTCAGGGGTGGTATTGCATAACTAGAGGATCAAAATACACAGAACAGCTAAAAACAATTCTAAACAACAGAAGAACTGGTGGGCATATCTGCATCCCAGAGTTTAGGTTATACTACAGAGCTATAGTACTAAAAGTAGCATAGTAGATGCATTTAAGAAAAAAAGACACAGTGATCACTGGAAAAGAATTGAGGATCAGTCCATAAGTCCATGCACCTACAGATACCTGATGCTTGACCAAGAGACCAAAATTAAACACCGGAGAAAAGATGGTCCCTTTAACGAATGGTACTGATAGAACTGTAGAGCTACACGTAAAAGAAGGAAACTAGATCCCTGTCTTTCATCATGTCTGAAACTCAACTACAGATGAACTAAGGACCTCAACCTAACACCTGATATCCTGACTCTGAAAGAAAAGAAGTTAGGGAATAAGCTTGAACTCTTTGACACAGGAAAGGCGTTTCTCAACAAAAGCCTGTCAGCACATCAAGACCAACAAGCAACAAATGAGACTACATCAAACTCAAAATACTAAGGACAGCAAAGAACTGTAAGTCAAATGTAGAGGCAGCCTATGGAATGGGGAGGGGGGATATTTACCAGTTATACAGCTAACAGAGAGTTAGTATCCTGAGTACACAAAGAACTCAAAAAAACTAAAGATCCACAACAAACACACACACACACACACACAAACCTAAATGCCTCCAGTACAAAACAAGGCATGGGGTTGCTGGAGAGACGTCTCATCGGCTTAGAGCACTGGTTACTCTTGCAGAGAACACATGGTAGCTCTCAACTATCTGTAAGTCCAGTGTCATGGGCACATGGTTCATATACATACTGGCTGGCAAATCATCAGATAAAATAAATATTAAAGAAAAACCACACAAGGCATGGAATTAAACAGAAATTTCTCAGAAGACAGAACACTTTAAAGAGACAGAGAAAAACTTTAAATTTTTCAACATCTTTACTCATCAGGGGAATCTAAATTAAAAAGCTACTTGGGCGTTTCTGACCCCAAACAAAACAATAACAAAAGATAGTAGAGACTGTCGGTGACTTGGAGGAAGAGGGACACTTATTCACTGCTGGTGGAAGTGCAAACTGGTACAGACCCTATGGAAATCAATGTGGGCGCTCCTGCAAAAGCTGAAGGTAGATCTACTACCATATAACCCTGCTACAGCTCTCTGGGGCATTCTCCCAAAGGACTCTCTAGCTTATTACAGAGGTGCCTGCCCATCCATGTTTGTGACTGGTCCATTCACATAGGCCAGGAAATGCAAATGGCCTAAATGTCTATCAAAAGATAAATGGATAATGAACAACGGTGTCATATTCAAGCAATGCAATAGTATTTATACAACTGTTAAACAAAAATAAAATTTGCAAGTACATGGATAGAATCAGAAGCAGTCATTCCGAGCAAGGTGACCCACATCCAATAAATAAATAAATAAATAAATAAATGGCAAGGTGACCCACATCGAATAAATAAATAAACAAACAAACAAATAAATGGCAAGCATCATGTGTTTTCTCTCACATGTGGATGTGACCAAGCCCGCTCAGTCAACAGGTTCCCAGTGCCGAAGTGAGGATTAAAAAGAAAGAGACGATTAGACAGTGCTGCAACGTGACCCCAGTCAAGTCTGAGACTGAAGGCAAATTTAGTTTTCCCAATCTGCTTTCATACCATTTTAATTACATGCAAGTATAAAGGGCGAGCAGTACAATAAGTCTTGCGCGCGTCCCAACTCGACCAGCAAGAACGATGCTGCAACAGGATCCTTCTGCACACGTTTATTGGGAGAGCTTGATTGTAGAGGCGAATAGACCCAGAGCCCAGCACTGGTGCTGCTTTATATAGGCCTAGGAGAGGCGTGTCTCACACCCGGATTGGTTGTGCTTGGTTGATGCTTACCACCTCATTTGCATGCCTACATCTGATTGGTTAATTTCTCTCTCATCTGATTGGTTAACTTCTCTCTCATATGATTGGTTAACTTTTCTCTCATCTGATTGGTCAACTTCTCTCTCATCTGATTGGTCAATTTTGGTTAATTCTCAAAACCTCATCTTGGCAAAAAACTTTCCTGCCTATGTATGCGTGGTGGCCAGCAGAAGCCTGTGCCACTCTGCAACGGCACATGTGGCTTCCCACAAATAAGGAACTAGCAAGGCAGTAAGCAAAGCCCCATGATTACTCCTGTTTGTTGTATCCAAGGGCTTGTCAGAATGACCAAAATACCTGAGCCCACTTCCTTGCCCAAGCCCAAAGTCTTGTCTGAAGCCTACTTCATTTGTTCCACCCTAAAATCAGATTCTTCCTTGTCCTTGGCCAATGTCTGGTCCTTGCCTGAACTTCCTTCTTTGTCATGGCTTACTGTCAGATTCCTGCCAAATGGCACCCCAAAAGGCTCTCCACATGCATGTTAGCACTTTTAGCTCTAGATATGTGTATCTCCCTTGAAAGAACCACAGAAGTTAGGTAACTGGTAAGTGACCAGGAAATATGAAAGGTCTTTCAAGGAAGGAGAAATAGAATAAGGTGTTAAAAAAAATAAGTAGGAAAGGATGAAATTGTATGGGGGTGGAAGGAAAGAGTAGAAGAAGAAATATGGAGAGGGATAACTAATACTAAAGGCCTTTTAAAAAAACACATGGAAATGTACTACTATTGAAGCTTTCATATATATATATATATATATATATATATATATATATATATATAAACATTATATATTATCTATTATACAATTATATAAAATATAAACACTATATAATTATTATATGTTATATTGCATATAATATATATCATATGTACATATATATGTCTGTGTAGAAGAAAAGTTTAAGTGTGTTATCCTGTAATAGAGGACAATAACCTAACTAGACATCACATACTATTAAATAAAAACCCCAGTACCAAGTGTCTTAGTTAAGGTTTCATTGCTGTGAAGAGACACCATGACCAAGGCAACTCTTATAAGGAACAACATTTAATTGGGGCTGGTTTACAGTTTCAGAGGTTCAGTCCATTAACATTATGGCAGGAGTATGGCAGTGTCCAGGCAGGCATGGTGCTGTAGAAGTTGCTGAGAGTTCTGCATCATGATCTGACTGCAGCCAGGAGAAGACTGGCTCCCATGGGACTAGGAGGAGGGTCTCCAAGCCCACCCCCACAGTGACACACTTCCTTCAACAAGGCCACACCTCCTCCAAGAAGTCCACACCCACTCCAAATAGTACCTAGGCCAAAGGTATTAAAACCACCACACCAGGAATGGATTGCTGATGAGTAGGGTTCCATAGACCCACAAACATTGCAGTCCATTGATAATGGTCTTGATTACCCTTTAAAAATTAAAAATTGATAGTAAGCTCTTATTGCTAAACAAACCACATAGTTGAATGTAGTGACAATGTTGCTATTTGGACTCTTTAAAACACACACACACACACACACACAGAAATATTATAAGACTATGTTTTTGTTTTAATCCCGGATGTGGGATGTGTGATTGCTTCAAATTGTCCACATAAGCCAACTATGATTTGCCTCATGATCCAGCAGGGGTGTGATTTTGCCAGGTGCAGATAGTTTCTGCAATTGTGTGACATTTGTATTCTTGGAACTTTTCTGAGAGTATAAAAATGCTAGAGCCCAAGGGCTGGAAAGATGGCTTAGTGATTAAGAGCACTGACTGCTCTTCCATAGGTCCTGAGTTCAATTCCTAGCAACCACATGGTGGCTCACAACCATCTGTAATGGGATCTGATGCCCTCTCCCGGTGTGTCTGAAGACAGCTACAGTGTACTCACATACATAAAATAAATAAATCTTTAAAAAAAATGCTAGAGCCTCAAGAGGTGGGTTGTTTGTTGTTTGTTGTTGGTCATGGTTTGTTAAGTAGTTGTGTACAAACAACACGAAGAAGAAATTAGATATCCTGACAAGGAAAATCAAACTTGCCCCAAGGAATTTATTGCCCCTTATTAGCAGGAAGTAGTCTAATGATAACATTACTCTCTTTCTGACCCCTGACTTTATTCAGGGATCTCTTTCCTTTCCCCTCTATCCTTTTTCCTCTCCTATCTAGTATTAGGGGGTTGAAAGGGCAGAAAATGGGTAAAGAAAGGTGGAAGGAAAAACCTACAAAGTAGCAAAGATCAGATACACTTGAGTCACAGAATGTGGAGAAATCAAGCTGGACCTCACCTGGAAGTTTCATCCCACGAGCTGATGTTTACAGCGCCAGGAGTTAGAATACATGATGCCAGAGAAAAACCAACAGTATCACCCAGCTATGACTTCTGGGAACTAGAATAACAACCAGCCTGGGAAAACAGGCTCTTGGATGCAACATTGGCACAGTGTTATGGGGTAACCAATCACTCTTTAGAACTGGACTTAAGATAAGACTCACTGCACAAGATGAAACCAATAATTGACACTGTCCATTAAACCAAGAACCTGAGGCTAGGTAAGACATGGGCCCTGTGGGAAAAGCTACTAATATTTCTGCTAAATGACTCCTAATGACTCATTGCTATAGCTATAGCTACCTATAGCATCCTCAAACCCTCCTCAGAGAAGATTCTTCATGCAGTAGATGGGAATTGACACAGAAGCCCACAACTGGATAACATGCAGAGAGTAAGACTCATAGAAATGTCCAGCCTTAAATAGTATGTTGATACACACACACACACACACACACACACACACACACACATCCTCAAGACTCGGGGAGCAATAAGATGACTCCAAAGAAATGGTATCTTCCAGATACAACAGGGAAGATGCTAATATGAACTCATGGTGATTGTGAGTGCAGGCCTAAGACCTGTGCAAACTCAGTCCAGGCAGAATCCCAGCATAGAAGAGGAAAGCGGGTAGGAAGTCCCACCCCTAGCTGAGGGGCAATTAGCATCTTAGAGCTGCTGGAAGCGTCATTTTTCTTATTGATCTGACACATAGTGAATCCACTAGACTCCAAGTCAGTCCCCATTGTCCCAGAGCAGTCAGACAACACAAGCTGGACAGGATGGGACTGTTGGTTTTGTTCTGTTTTGTTCTTCTACAGAGAAGAGTGTAGCAAATGAGCCTTGGAAGGGTATGGAGGTGAGGAAGGATCTTGGAGGAACTGGAAGAAGGGAATGAATGTGGTCAAAATACGTTGTATGAAGTTCCTCACAGAATTAGTAAGAACATTGTTTTAAAAGCTATTCTAATATCAGGAAGTATACACAAATCGCCCTACATAATTCTCAAGCATGCTTCTTTCCTTCCATAGCTCTCCCACTTGAACTCCAGGTAGAATCCCATCTTCCCAGGCAAGCAGATCTGCTCTCAGAACTCTTTCCCTGCATCTCCTATGCTGACACCAGCCTGGAAAGGGGTCTTCTTCTTCAAGAGACTCTTCAAGGAGACCTTTTGTGGTTCCCCTAGGCACAACTTTCCCTAGTAAATCTCAGTCTCTCTCTCTCTCTCTCTCTCCCCCCCCTCGCCCCACTCTGTTTCTCTACCTCACTGTCTCTGTGTCTCTCTGTGTATGTGTGTGCGCCTCTGTCTCTCTCTATCTCTCTGTCTCTCTCCTTCCTCCTCTTTCTCCTTTTCTTCCCACTTTAAGCCACTGCAGACTTTTCTCATGGAACTTAAATTGCACAATAATTAGTCATTTGTCCCTACACCCCCCCCCACACACACACACACAATCTTAGATTATGAGCACGTGAAACCACCAAAGGCCATGAGTTCATTTTGGCAACCCCTGTGCCTACCCTGGCACTTCCTCGTTAATAAGGCCCCACTGAAGGAAAGAATTAAATCATTAAAAATCACAAGATTAATTAAGAGTATGAGTTTATGATTGGTCCATTGTGGGCCAACTCTCAGTGTAGCCAGTATTTAGCATTGTGCCCGGAACACAGCACGTGCTTATGAATGTTTGTGAGATGAATGCATAAAAGATGACAGGTGAAAATCTCTTAATTAGATCCAGAGGGCCCTCTTTATTTGTAAATCCGAATAAGAAAGGCATTCTCAGAGTCTGAAAAAGCTATATCCAAGCCCACATCTTTGTTTTAGAAAAGACTCATCTGAATGATAATGAGTGTGGAAAAGGGATTGGCTCCTGGGTAGACAGGGGCTTTTTTGTTTGTTTGTTTGTTGGATTTTGCCTGGGTTTTTTAAAAAGCAAAGAAAAAAAAAAGCTCGCACCCCTGTGCCACAGCTTGCAGAGACTTGTCCCTCTGAGGGTCTGTGGGAGTTTCTAGTGCTTATTTCACTAAAATTAAGTCATCCCTGGCACCTGTATCAAGCCTGGGGAAGTGACGATTACCAGTGTTGTGCCTCTGTGGGTTTATGTCATTGTTTATATATCTGCAAGCCTCACACCCAGGGGGCTTGAGGACCATCTGTTCTGCCACTCTGAAGATGTGATGTCATTATTTCTAGGAGTACTCTACTGCTGTGTAGCCAAAATGTACTAAGCTCTAATTTTCTAGAACCATTAACCTGGTCTGCTAAACTATATTCTATATATTCTTATATGTCATGTTGTCAATGAAACGACACACACTCATTGGCCAGGGGGAGACAGGGTCTCATTGTGTAGCCCTGACTGGACCGAAACTGCCTATGTATACAAGGCTAGTCTTGAACTCACAGAGATCCACCTGCCTCGGCCTCCTGAGTGCTGAGATTAATCATACCCTAGTAGTTAGGGTTTTGTTTTGTTTTTAATCATTCTATGTGGGTACGTGTCATGCATCTATGTGTGTGTATTCAAATGTGTATGTGCACACATATGTGTTGTACACATGCCTTGTGTTGGCATATAAGTGCACATATGTACAGGTGCATGTGCATGTGTGTGGAAGGGCATATGGGAACCAGTGTTCATACTAGATGCACCAGAACTTATTGACACCGCAAGTCCAGCAAACCAGCTTGCCCTGGCGATTCCTTGTCTCTGTCATTGAGTGCTAGGACCATAGGCTCAGATACGATCAAACTCAGGTCCCCAGATTTGCAAGGCAAGTGTCCAAGCATGGATTATTTTCAAAATATTCAGTGGCCATCAAGTCTAGCTTTCTTCATGCTTCATAAGTTAAAGGATTGTGACTCCTCTGTAATATACAAAGCATCCAAAGACCAAGGATCCCGGATGAAACGACAAAGAGTGCTTAAGCTTTCTCTGCCAAAATGGTGTTCTTATCTCGTCTCTCTTTCCTGATTAACTCAGGATTGTTCTTCACGTCCATTGACCAGTGGCTGAGGAGATCAATTGTCAGAATCAAAAGGAACACATCAAAGCTGCTAGAATACTACCTAGCCCAGAATGTGGGCTAGAGAGCAATTTACAGTGACTGTGTTTGAAATATTGAGTTTATTAAGCACACGGCAAACCAAAAGAGTAAATATATATATATATAGAGAGAGAGATGTGTGGGGAGAAAGAGAAAATGTGTGTGTGTTTGTGTATGTGTGAGCGCACACACAGGGATGCATCGTGGCATGCAGGTGGAGGTCAGATGGTTCCAGGGATCGACCTCAAGAAGTCATGCTTGGAGGCAGACACTTATACCAACTGAGCCATCTCACTCAATGTGAATAATCTTGGAAATATTAACTAACTGAAAGAAGCAAGGCACGTGCACACAAAGCAAGATACAATTTCAATCCTATAAACTCCCTAAAGCAGGCAAATTTGTGTTTGTTTTCCGGGAGGCAGGAGTGGTGTGGGACTGTTATGTAGTGGGCACAAACTCTCTGAGATGCTAAATAAGTTCTGGAACTGTACAACGGTGCAGATGTCTCTGCCCCATGAATGCAGCTAATTCTGCGCAATTGCTCTTAAAACCACTTAAAATAGGAGGCTAGAGAGGTGGCTCAGCAGTTAAGAGCACTGGCTGCTCTTCCAGAGAACCTGGGTTCAATTCCCAGCACCCACATGGTGGCTCACGACCATCTGTAGCCTCAGTTCTAAGGGATCTGATACTATCTTGTGGTCTCCAAGGTCACCGGTCACACATGGAGTACATAGGCATACACTCATACACATAAAATAATAAAAAAATGTTAAAATACTTATGATAAAGTTTGTGTTAGGTTTATTTCATCACAGCACAAGAGCAATATGTGCTTAGAGTTGAATAGTACCAAATGATATGCTATCACACACACACACACAAACACACACACACACACACTTTTAATATTTACTCTTTTGGTTTGCTGTGCATTATAAAAGTATCACCATAACTGTAGTCTGTTTTTGGTCAAAATTATGCTATACAATGTAGCACTGTTCTCCATAGCAAATCCAACTGAGATCATTGTCCAGTCCATCTCAGGAGGAAGAATGATAGCACAGAAGCAAGAAGAACGAAATGCTTGTAAAGAAAGCGGCCGTGCCGGGTGTGATGGTGCACACCTTTGATCCCAGCACTCGGGAGGCAGAGGCAGGTGGATTTCTGAGGTCAGGGCTAGCCTGGTCTACAGAGTGAGTTCCAGGACAGCGGGGCTATACAGAGAAACCCTGTCTCAAACAAAACAAAACAAAACAAAACAAAACAAAACAAAACAAAACAAAACAAAACAAAACAAAACAAAAGCGGCCATGGTGGGGTCCATTCAGGGAAGTAGATTACAAGTAAAATGGAAGCAGAGAGGGGGATTCTAAAGGTGGAAATGCTTACGTGGGGAAGAACATGGGGCGTTGGGGGTGGGGTAGAGGAGGAAAGGCATATGAAAACCACCATTTCACAACCCAATTTAAAAATATAATTGAAGCTTGGCGGTGGTGGCACACGCCTTTAATCCCAGCACTCGGGAGGCAGAGGCAGGCGGATTTCTGAGTTCGAGGACAGCCTGGACTACAGAGTGAGTTCCAGGACAGCCAGGACTACACAGAGAAACCCTGTCTCAAAAAAAAAAAAAACTATATATATATATATATATATATATATATACACACACACACACATATATATAATTGAAGACCTCCCAAACAGCACAGGCTGTTGGTCACCAACATGATAAGACTCCTGCTGCAAACACTACACACTTTAACCACGGAATGTAGAGAATCTGTCTCAAAGCACCAGGAAACATCTTCTCTGCTGGCTAGCTTTTACAGTGCTGGAAGGTATGCTGCAGGCTGCCGGAGGGGAGAAGACATCACTGATCTTACCAAAGAGCTGGACTCTGCCTGCTGCAGCACTAACCTGCTAGGGAAGATGGATCCTCTGGTGCAATTGCCTTGAATGACTATGATAGGGTAATGATCACTTTCCGATTGGATCTAAGTCCTGTTTCACAGGAGGAAACTCACTCTTAGTACTACAAACCTGGTTAAAAGCCCATGGCTGAAAAGCCCATCGGCCCTAGAGTGGAAGCTGCTGTTCATCTTTTTCTAAATATTTACGTTGTCAAATGACCTTCTAAGTATTGATGTTTATAATCATAGATGTGGGCTGCTGTTAGCCTGCATCAGAGAGGCTTTTTTTTTTTTTTTTTTTTTTTTTTGC
This sequence comes from Mus caroli, assembly GCF_978045245.1. NCBI lineage: Eukaryota > Metazoa > Chordata > Mammalia > Rodentia > Muridae > Mus > Mus caroli. The sequence goes on from NW_028227258.1 coordinate 32,439,752, forward strand.
AGTGGGCAGTAGTCAACGGAGAGATTCCTAAGTGGTCACAGTGCTGAGAGTAAGTGACTCTGGATGTTCAGCTTTGAGTGATACATCTATAACACACACACACACACACACACACACACACACACACACACACACACACTGCTGAGGCTCAGGGAGCATCAAGGAAGAGCAAGTGGAAAGTGGAAACTCTGAAAGAGGGGCAGGGGTGCTGAAGTGAGTCCTTGACATGGCATTGCTAATGCACTAGTGGATACAGAGCCCTTGTGGGGACCTGCACAAGGTCTGCACGAGATCAAGATGGCCACATTTCCAGGATCAACGAGGGAGGCTGCCGGTGCTTCTGTGGATGGCTCCGTACCCATGCACTTATGAACAGCACTCAGAACCGAGTGACTGAGTAGATTATGGGAAAGAAGTCGAAGGAGCAAGAGGAGAGGAGAGAATGAAATTGGGAGGGGAGGGCTGTTGGCTGATACCAAGAAGGAGAAATTCAAGTTGAGTATGATCATATTTTATGCTATATGTGTGAAATTTTCAAGGAATAAACTTTTTGAAAAGAAAAGAAATAAACAAGTAAAATTACTTGGTTTTTTTATTTGGTTGGTTGGTTGGTGGTTTGTTTTGTTTTGTTTTGTTTTTTAGACAGGATTTCTCTACATAAAAGCCCGGCTGTCCTGGACTCACTTTGTTGACCAGGCTGGCTTTGAACTCAGAGATTCACCTGCCTCTGCCTCCCGAGTGCCGGAATTAAGTAAGACCACAAAGTTAGCACAAGTTAGAAGTGAGACTGGAACCTGAGCTGATAGACTTAAAGGTGGGCACTTCAGAGTACTGAAAAGCCACTTTTCTTTTCTTTTTAGTGGATATTTTCTTTATTTACATTTCAAATGTTATTTCCTTTCCTAGTCCTCCCCTCAAACACCCTATCCTACCCACCTCCCTCTGCTTCTATGAGGGTGCTCCCCCACCCACCCACTCCCGCCTCCCCACTCTCGAATTCCCCTACACTGGGGCATCTAGCCCTCACACGACCAAGGACCTCTCCTCCTATTGATGCCTAACAAGGCCATCCTCTGCTAAATATGCCATGGGTCCCTTCATGTGTACTTTTTGGTTGGTGGTTTAGTCCCTGGAAGCTTGCGGGACGGGGGGGGGGGGGGGGGGGGTCTGACTGATTGATATTGTTGTTCTTCCTATGGGGCTGCAAACCTCTTTAGTTCCTTCAGTCCTTTCTCTAACTCCTTCATTGGGGACCCCATGCTGAGTCCAATGGTTGGCTGTGAGTGTCTGCCTCTGTGTTTGTCAGGCTCTGGCAGAGCCTCTCAGGAGACAGCTATAACAGGTTCCTGTCAGTATGCACTTCTTGGCACGCCTGTTCAATTGATTATTACAGCAAAATGCAACGCAGGCTCAAATATATTCGGGCTGGAAGATGTGCTCTCTTTCCCTTAGCTACTCAAGCAATTGTGTTTGTGTATGCTCTACTCTGAACCCCCAACTGGCTCTCTCACAGAATCACCGGAAGCTTCTCACAGAATCACCGGAAGCTTCTCACAGAATCACCGGAAGCAGGCTTCTCATCTGTGAAGGTGGATGAGGGTCTCACCTTGGAAAGATGAACAGCTACATAATTGAGGGGAGCCGAATGCTTCTGCAGACATCCTGTGATGCCTTCCTGTGTTACAAATTGAAGTCAACGCTTTAATGATGTGCGTCATAGGGAAAAAAAGAAAAAAGTAAAGTCCACTGATAACTCAACTTTCTGTATATAAATAGGGAAATAAAAATAAATTCTTGCCGGGCGTGGTGGCGCACGCCTTTGATCCCAGCACTTGGGAGGTAGAGGCAGGCGAATTTCTGAGTTCGAGGCCAACCTGGTCTACAGAGTGAGTTCCAGGACAGCCAGTGCTACACAGAGAAACCCTGTCTCGTAAAATCAACAACAACAACAAAAATAAATAAATAAAAATAAAATAAAATAAAATAAATTCTTTGCGAAATATTTCTTCATTTGTTGACATTAACTCAAATCTTATTTCTTTTCTTTTCTTTTTTTTTTTTTTTTTTAAATGGTTTCTCTGTGTAGGCCTGGCTGTCCTGGAACTCACTTTGTAGACCAGGCTGGCCTCGAACTCAGAAATCCGCCTGCCTCTGCCTCCCAAGTGCTGGGATTAAAGGCGTGCACCACCACGCCCGGCATTTCTTTTCATTTTAAAACATCTTTAGTTTCTATCTATATTGAGTTGGTTTCCAACTTGTGGCTTCAAACAATCTTCACACTCCAGCCTCCAGTGTTGCTGGGACTCCAGGGAGCAGCCACCACGTCCAGTTTTAACACAGGTTTCTTGAGGCCCTACTCTATGGGGGTGCTCACGTTAATGCTGGAGCTAGCACGATGAAACAGCGCACCTGTGGGAAAACACAAACTTGTCCTCCTGAAGAATTTACATTTAATGAGGGGAGATATTACAAACTAAGTTAGTTAGAGAGCATGCCTGTTGACGGTAATACATGGAAAATAAAGGTAATTGATTACAGTGGAAACAACGTACCTTAAAGGTGACGGCAGAATGAAAACTGAATACCAGTCTATACATTGCCACTCACTAAATTAAGTCTTTTAGGAGGTTAGAAGCTATATAAGGGAAATGTGAAAAAGGTAAGCTTCCCCCAACAAAAGGTTAATATTTTTACAACATATAGTGTAGTTGGGTGGAGGGTGGCACACTTTGTCAGCTCATAATTCTAAGCTGGTGCACAAAGAACACCGGCCCAGCGGTGAAGGGAAAATCTGAAGGCCTTCGCGGCTCCGTCTTGCAGATTTCATGGCCTCTCCCCTGCTCTCTGGCCCTCAGCTCAGAGGCCACCCTCTCCCCTCTTCAGCACACCAGTCTGTCACATTAATAAGAGCTGATCTGTAAATAGCGTCCCCTCACCCCATCTCCATCTCCACCACCACCACCCCCCCCCCCCCCTTGGCCAGGCTCCTACTTTTCAGCTCAATGGCACAGATGCGGCTTTGAGATGACGGGGACCAGGCAGCTATTAGCAGCAAATCCAGTGAGGGAAATTAATGAGGGGGACAACTAATAAAAGACAGCTCAGGACAGCCAGACTAACTTGCTCGGAGCAGTAATTAACTTTTTTTCCCCTTTTAGCTCATGAAGGTAAATACGCCGTCGGCACTCGTCCAGTCTAGCTCTTCCTTATTAAAAAAGAGCAGAGCTATTCATGAAGAGCCGAGACTTAATCTGAGCCCCCGCCCCTCCACCCCAAGAAGAGCAATTTTAAACGACCATGTGATGGGTTTACAGATTCACGCTGCCTAAATCAAGAAACACCTGTGAATATCAGGGAGGCAGGGAGTGAGGCAGCAGGCCGAGGGAGGGAAGTCTCTGAATGGAAGGGACCCTTTCCCTCCCCAGCTGGCAACCACCAACATATTTGGCTTCTCTTCAGAGATAAGTGGTACACCGCAAGTCATATGTCGGTGACAAACCTTCACATAGCTTGAAGGACACTTGTGGTTGGCTGCCTTCCTCCAGCTTTTATCTTTCATTTTCGTTACATTTGTATTTACCGTTATTACTAGCGTGAGGATGCACGTGTGTTACAGGGACTCTGTAACATCCTTCTCTCTAGATTTAAGTGGATTCTAGGGCTTGAACTCAGGTCTACAGGCTAGGGCCTTTGCCTGCTGAGCCATCTCTTTAGTCCCTAGCTCTTACTGAGATAGCCATAAAAAGCAACATTAAGGAGGTAGTTAAGGTGGTACTTGCCTTTAAGCCCAGCACTCCAGAAAGAGAAGCAGTAATATCTCTAAGCTTTTGAGGCTAGCCTGGCCAACAACATGGGTTCTTTGAAAACTAAAAGCTTTCTGAAAATAGAGGCTGGGTTGTAGCTCAGTGCTGCAGCATGTACTTAGCATGTGCTTAGTATGTGCCTAGCATGTGCAGGTGGCTGCGTTCAATCTGAAAACATCCACACACACTCAAATCTTTCTGAAAATAAATTGTTAGGTTTTGTTCAGCAAAACTTCTCTAGTTTGTTGAAAAATTGACAATCTTCTGGATTAAATCTTTGGAAACCTTATTTCAGATCTTAGATATTTGGTGTAATCTTGGGCCTGGCAGCCATAGCCACTCAGTAACAGGAAAGGCTGTGAAGGGGGGGCCTCTTGAGTTCATGAACTCTGGCTTCCCCCAAATGAAAAATAAAACAATCAACTAAACAAAAGAAAGAAAGAAAAAAGGAAAGAAGGGAAGAAAAGAGATAAAGCCTTATCAGACACTCTATGTTTCTGAACTCATTATAACACTTCAGTTTTTGTTTTGTTTTCTTTCTCTCTCTTTTTTCTTTTTTTTCCCAAGACAGACTTCAGTTTAATGTGTGATTTAACCACGCTGCCCACCCTTTTAGACTTAATTATCTCAGTGAATTTTATACCTGTGTCCCAAGGAACAATTTACTCGACATACTGCCCTCCGGCCCTATAGAACTGCCTTGGGCCCTTCCTAAAGCAAACGAGACAAAGCCATAACTACCTACTCTCTTTCAGAAGTAGATGCACGTCATTAAAAAGGGCCCAGACAATGAGAGAACTTTTCCAAAGTTGCCCTTGGTACCCACTGTGCAAAGGGGAGAATGTCTCTGTGCTATGGATCAGAAGGACTGGATGTGGGGAGGGGTGGGGAAGGACTAGGGGATGGATAGGGGAGGGGAGGGTGGGATTGTATGCATACCTCCCCATTGGTATTGTGAAACTATAAAGTTTAGTAAAATAAGCAAAAGATTGGGAAAAGAACCTTTTATGCTTGGGAAATAAAATCATTTTTGTTATATGAGAGATATTTCATTATCAAATTCACAGGAGCATAAAGTAGAGTTAACAGTTGGCCAGGAGCTGTGTGGAGGGAGAAATGGGGAGTTACCATTCAGTGGGTACAGAGTTCAGGTTTTCCAGATGAAAAAGATCTAGACTTCTGTTACACAATAATGCGATACCCATAGCACTAGTGAAATACACTGTGCACTCAAAAATTATTGATGTGTTTATTTTTATTGTGTGGTATAAGTGTTTGTCTGCAAGCGTGTGTCTGGATCCTCTGCAAGAGCGGCATGTGCTCTTAACCATTGACCCCAAATCTCTGGCTCAGTGGAACAACGAGCCAGTGGGGTCGCTCCCTGGGTAAAGGGGGCTTGCCGCACAAACTCATGGCCTGAGTTGGAGCCTCCTGGTACCCACACAGGAGTAGAAAGTAAAAAACATCCAAGAACTGGCCACCACACATGTGGCACGGTGGTTCATGTGCCACACAGACACAAGATGTATACAGACACACAGTAACAATAGTAATGATAATAATATTTGAATACACAGAAGGAAACTATGTGAGTCTTCATATGTTAAAGATTCTAGGAGGTACAGAAACATCTGAGTGGTATATACCACCTTGTTAAATGATACTTCATCTTGTGTTTTTGTTGGGGTTTAGTTTTTCTGAGATAGGCCCTCACTATTGAGCCCATGCTGACCTTGAAGGGAATATTTTTCTACCCATGTAGGGATGTGGACCATGCCACCAGAAACAACTACAATGCTCCTAATCCCCTTGGATTTGAGAGAAAGTCTCTAGGATTTAAAGGTGCACTACAAATAGAAAGAGTGTGAAGGTCAAGAAACAGATACTCATCAAAGATGTGGAAACATCATGGTTGAAATGTCCCAGTGTAAGGTTTCGCTCATTTTGCTGAGATAAGAAAAGAACACTATTGAAAGAAGAAATGTATTATGATGCCTATTTGGAAAGATAAAAAACCGACATGCACCTAACAAACTATAAACTAGCAGTTTCGCACCAACCTGCTTTTCCAGGTCTGTGGTCATTGCTGTCTTACTGCTTGGGAGTTAGGCAATATCCAAAAAAAAACCCTGAGGTCTGTGCAGACCAGGAGGCACGACTACCAGGAGCCCTGTGCAGCCCAGCTGCTCTTGCTGGAGTACAAAACAATTGTATCCTGAAAAATACATTGTATCTTGGGCATCTAGATAAGAATTCCTCCACAATGCTGCAGAATATGAGAGTGTACCCGAGAATGCAGTCAACTACCACCAAAAACCCTTTTCAAGTTATTTTTGTACAGAATAATCAAAGTCAGTTTTCTGGTAGCTGTAGATGTCTGTCTGGTGAAGCATTCCACATCTATTGAAAATTATGATGCTCCATTGCAGATCCTGTCAAGGGCTCCACTGGAAATCCTCGCCTGTGCACGTGTCCATTGTTATACAGACATAGTCTAAAGTCATCCTCTCCTAAATCAAGAGAAACTGGTTTTGAAGGGAGGATCTTGTAGAAGCATTAAGGTTTCACCAATACAATGTTTCTTATCTGTCACCAAGCTAGTAACAACATTGTAATGTTGAGAGTACAAAAAAAAAAAAAAAAAAAAAGGACTAATTTAGATTGATTTAATTTAAAAACACATTTGTGGACATGTTCTAGATACTTTGGCATAGGTTAAGTACAAATGAATTAATGCAGTGTTCTTCTCAACTTGGTGCTTAGCCATCGGCTACAAAGCTCCCTAGGCATGTTTAAAGCTTTACCACATTTGAATTCTTTTCCAAGATGATCAGGAAAGTAAAGCAAGAAGTACATGAGTTGTTACCCTCCCGTTTCATCTGACTTTTTGTATTTGTTTGCATGGGTGTTTCAGTAAATGCAATAGGTTGTAGAAAAATGCAAAAATAGTCCTTCATTTTTTAAATTGCTTCAATGCATAGTGAGACTTATGTATTATAGGGAGAAAATAATGGCAAGCTATAGGGTCCCTCCTTTGTCACAGTGCCACTGGTTTGTCTTCTTTCTGCTATTCTTATACCAAGGAGGCAATAAACCCCCTTGAGAGTCACAGAGACGCCTGCAGAGCCCTGTCAGGGCACACAAGCTTTTATGCCAAAATACAATACACAAAAGGATCATAAACACGTTTGAAAAGGAAGATGACCTCTTTGTCACATGGAATTAAGCTTTACTGCAAGCTGCTGCCATGGAAACCAGCTCCCGGCTTCTCACTTTTAGGACTCCTGTTTCCATTTGCTAGGGGTTTCACTCTTTCGTTTGTTTCTACATCAAATACAATCGAGAGATCAGAGCTCTTTACTGTTTAACGTCTCCAGGCCTTCTTCCAGGTAGGGAGCAAAGGAGACTGAAATGGAAATGGTGTGCATATAAGGTTGCAAGAGGGAGGGACAAATGGGAGGTGTTAGCTTCATTAGAAAGGAAGGGGAGTTGTGGACGACTGGGTGATTGAATCCATCAGATATCTCTTTCAAATGCCACCTACAGTGGGAACAGCTTCCCTTCCAGGAATGTCTCTAGAAATAGCTTTAACTCTTTGGTCTTCATTTCTAGAGTTGGGTGTACTGTGATGTGTCCGCCACGTACCAGCAGTCCCAATACCCTAAGTCAGACCTTGAGGATAAAAGTTCATCTAGAAGAACAGAAGAACGGGAACTCTGTCTTTCTCTCTATCTCCCTTCTTTTCTTTTTGTGGCTTTTTGTTGTTTGTTTGTTTTGGCTCGAGACAGGGTTTCTCCGTGTATCACTGGCTGTCCTGGAACTCTGTAGTCCAGGCTGGCCTCGAACTCAGAGATCCACCTGCCTCTGTCTCCCCAGTGTTGGGATTAAAAGCTTGTGCCACATTAGAAAATAAATACAAAGAAAGCCAAACATTTATACAGTTACAGCCTTGGAAAGTAAAATAGGAAAAAAAAAAAAAACAGAAAGTAAATAGAGCGTCGGTGAGCGGACCACGGTTGAAGCTTTGAGAACCAAAGCTGGTGGCCCACCTGAAGAATGATGACCCGGGCGGTGGTGAGAGGGCTGGGAGCAGAACACAGCCCTGGCGCGGGTGTTCCCAGGGCCCAACTGCTTCCCGACATCCATTTGCTCTTGGTGATCATATGAAGGCTGAGCTGGGCCTGGCCCAGGAGCGCCCCATCAGTGATCCAAGCCGTTATTCTCCCCCTTCTCGGTCTGAGCATCTGGAAAAGCCGAGAAAGAAAGAGATAGCAGGCAGACCGGCCCTCACCTTCTCCCCACCCCCACCCCCACCCCCCCACCCCCCCACCCCCGCACCTTCGTACCCGAAGCAGGAAAAGTCTTTTATTACAGCGCATGCACCATCAGGAAACTTTCCCACCGGGCCTCCCAATTCACGCCACCTTGCAGTGGGAATGACACTAGCTCGACAAGCCGGTTTTGGAGCTCTGCTTTCCGGATGACTGGGTCTCTCCTGTCCCGAGAAGGGCACCCTCTAAAACTGCCCCAAGCTACCTCCTAAGGGATCTCCCCCAACCCCACCCCCACCCCGCCCCTTTCAGACTGCACGCCAGGACTGAATCTCTACTCTGATCCGGATCCTCCATTAAAACAGCCCTGTCCATCTTGGCTGGATAAACCAACTGGGAAAACAAAACGCGGGGTAGAGGGGAATGTAGAAAGATTCACTACCATAGACCTTGCTTTTTTCTGGTCCCGCGGGACCCCTGTGGGGACCCTCTCCAAGCCACGTGGGGCGCCCTGAATCCAGGCGTACCCCGCCCCCCACTTCAAGAGCCTTGGAAAACAAACTTCTGAGGACAATGAACTCCAAAGGGAGAAGCCTCCGGAGAGGGGTGAGAACGTTCATCTCTCACACACACGCACACACTTTGGACGTTCCTTAAGTTTAATCATTAAAGTAGATCCTTTTAAAAGGGAGGCAGAGGCTTAACGTTGCTGTTAGTGACGGTCTACCCCACACACTCTCAGCGAAGTAAAGAAAGATCTGGATCTAGCTTTGTTGCTTCATTCCCAATAGCGGGACTTGGGGGGACACCAAACCTCTGATTTCTGGCCACATCAAAGCGCTGATTATGCAAATACCCATTTTTAGTAAGAATAAAAGAAAACGGAGGGGGAATTATTTATCACACAATGAACCCCCTGCCAGGGCTGGAAACAATAGCTCAGACCAGATAGCCCTTCTAGCCCCAGGCTTGGGGAGCGGGAAGGGAGGGGTGCTGCAGCCCTCACGTTTTATTGGCCTAACCTAATTTCACTAATTCTCTTTTCACACATTTCTTTTGCTGATTCGCAGGCCAGGACTTTCACGCTCCTGGGAGCTCCCACCACTGGCCCGATTCAAGGGCAGCCTGCTTTATTTAATTAATACATTCAAAGCTTGCCTGGGAGCCCTAGGCGGGTTGGGGGAAGGCCCTGGACCAGCGTGAGAAGGAGCTTTTAACGGGTTCCAGGTGTCGGTGCCCAGAAGTCACCACCCGCCTACGGCAGTGAGGTGCAGAAGATGCTCGGGACTGAGGGGCGCCACAGCTCTTAGCCTAGCCTGCCAGCCAGGTCCTTCTTCAGCCCCCGCACCTGCGACCGCGACCGCCCGGTGGCGCTGCGGAGACCGGCGTGGGCGTGAACGTCTCCGAGATACCCCGCCGACCAAACCCTAGCGGCCAAGGCCACCGACGACCCTGTCCTCCAGAGCCTGGAACCTCCTAGAAGCCCTGGCCGCGCTCCTCTGAAATCAGGCTCATCTCTGGGCCGGGTCCTGCTCTTTCTAACCCTTCTCAGTCTCGGGTAGTTTTATACTTTAGAACAAATAATGAATCCAATGTCGAGTCCCCTGCTGTCCCGCGACGACTAGACCAACCGAAGCTAAGCCCCTTTGCTAGAAAGATCTAGCAACAGCGGTGCAGTGTACTGTCCACTGAAGAGCATATTCCGAGAGCTGTTTGAAATCTGACTTCAATAGAGCCTGCTGAGATAGAATAGCATGCTCCCACATCAGTGAGACCATGACAGTGGGCTCACCACGACCTTACTGAGCGAGCAAGCAAGTGAGCCTCTTTCCTGCCAACTGCAGATGAAGCAGCAGTTTCAGTCCTGTGCCTATGTTCATCCTTACAAAGATTTGGGAGGACTGGGCCTCAGCACACTCTCTTTGGGAGTGACCGTGATTTGTGAACTCCCGGGGCTAAGTGCGCCAGAAAGAACCGCAGTGTGCATGTGTGCATGTATGTGTGCCTCTGTGTGTGTGTGTGTGTGTGTGTGTGTGAGAGAGAGAGAGAGAGAGAGAGAGAGAGAGAGAGAGAGAGAGAGAAGTGAACATTAAGACTCTCTCTCCTCACTTCCCATCTACTATTGTTCTGTTTCAAACGAGGCTGCCTGTAGAGCTGAGGCCTCGATTGCTGTTCCTTGTCCAGTTTGGTATGTTCATCGGTGTCATATTTGTTCAGCTCACATTTGGGCAATCATGTTGGAGACACTTTGTGGGTGTAGAGAGCACGCCAATCAGTTGTGCAGTGCCAAATTGTCAGCGCTGGAAACATACATACATACATACATACATACATACATACATACATACATATATACATGATGCATCATACAGACCGAACAGGTTGTATTTAGGAATATGTGTGTATTAAATATACACACATGCTTGCAATACCAATTAGTTTTTTTAGGAGGCCATGAATTTGGAGGAGAACAGGGAGGGGTATATGGGAGGGTTTGGGGGGAGGCAAAGGAAGGGAGATACGTTGTAATTAAATTATAATCTCCTAGGCCTGGCAGTGGTGGCACACACATTTAATCCCAGCACTCAGGAGGCAGAGACAGGAGAATCTCTGTGAGTTCAGGCCAGCCTGACCTACAGAGCTAGTTCTGTGTGTGTGTGTGTGTGTGTGTATATATATATATATATATATATATATATATATATATATATATTCTCAAAAGAAAAAAATAGGACTGAACCTGAGCTCACACATTGGACTTTGCTGGCCAGCCAGTAAAGCAAGCCCTGGAATCTGCTGTTTTCTGTCTCTCCAGTGCTGAGATTACAACAGGACTTTTTAAAACTTGGATGCTAGGGATCAAACTCAGGTCCTGCTACTCAGCAAGCATGATCTGTTCTGAGCCATCACCACATGATGCCTGAGACAGCATTTTTCACAACTGAAGATGATTAGACACCACAAAACCAACAGCACCAACCAACCAACAAACAAAACCAACAGCACCAAATTTGGTGTATAATAATCTGTGATTACGTGGGGAAGAGGAGTGAGAGGAGGGTTCTGGGGTGCTAAGTAAAAATGCCTGGCATGTAGAACAGGGTGCTTGTGTGTGGACAATCCGCAAGCTTGCACCTCCAGGCAGTGAGCAAACCTCTGGGCCTGAAGAAACTGTAGAGGTGAGACTGCCTGGGGTTGAGTCGCCAACCCATCAACCTGCTGTTGACATCACTCCAAGCCTTAGTGGCTGAGCCTAGACCTTCAGGACACCTGGCTATGGGACCCCCTCAACTGCTATTTCCTCAGGCAGTTTTCAGAGGAAGTTTATGGCTATAACCATCATCAACTGACAGACAAGTTTGTTTTCAAACTTTTACACTAAAGTCCTCTGCTTGCTAATTTAGACTTTTGATTGTTAAAAGCATAGACATGAGTAGAAAAATATCACTTTGTATCCATAATGCATCACCACATGAGAAAAGAGAAAAGAGGGGAATTGCTTTTGAGCAGGAAAGGCGGCTCCTTGGGAGAGTGCTTGCCTCGCATTCAGGACACACTGGGTTCAGTTCCTAGCATCTCACAAGAAGGAGGTGGGCCAAACAGGCCCTCCTTTGTCCAGTATGAAAGCTAAGCAAAATCATCAGGTTGAATCTTCCTTTGATTGAAGACAATGTAGTTATTAAGATATTAAACACTGGAGTTGCAGAGATGGCTTTTAAGAGCACTGGTTGCGCTCCCAGATGATGTAGATTCAGTTTCCTGTGACTACATGGTGGTAACTCTCTCTTCTGGCACTGCACACATGTGGCGCACAGACACGCATGCAAGCACAACATCCTATGTACAAAATAAATATTTTAAAGATGTAAAGGTATTAAGCCTCAAAAAATCCCTATGAGTGTGGACAGTTTCAGATGGAGACAGCAAAAGAAGCCGTAATTTCTCTATGCAAAGGAACAGAGCATTTAGCTCAAGGCAAACACAGATAGGACATTCATAGGAAGAAGACACATTCACCAACTAACTCTTTTAATTGAACGATTTTCTTTTTGCATCTGTTCATCCAGGGCTTAATTCTTGAATGTGGTCAATTTTTGCTTGGTCATTGAAGTGTTTGGAGGGTGAGGTGTAAGTCACAGCCACTTTTCCTCCTCTTCGAATAACTTTAACAGAGAATAGAAAGCAGAGCTATTTCTCTCTGGGTATTATTTGAATTTACACTAACTCTGAATGTCTCCTTTTCTCTAGAACTTTGACCTTTGAAGACAACTAGCTTCTTAAAGTGCCTAATACAAAACCAACCACCCATAATAAGCTAAAAAGAAAAAGATGTTCTATTAGGGATCAATATACAGTTCCTTCAGTTTAAAAATGGTCATAAAGAACACAGGGCCCCCAGTGGAGGAGCTAGAGAAAGTACCCAAGGAGCTGAAGGGGTCTGCAACCCTATAGGAGGAACAGCAATGTGAACTAACCAATACCCCCCAGAGCTCATGTCTCTAGCTGCATATGTAGCAGAGGATGGCCTAGTTGGCCATCATTGGGAGGAGAGGCCCTTGGTCTTGCAAAGATTATATGCCCCAGTAGAGGGGAATGCCAGGGCCAAGAACCAGGGGTGGGTGGGTTGGGGAGCAGAGTGGGGGAGGGGGATATAGAGGACTTTCAGGATAGCATTTGAAATGTAAATGAAGAAAATATCTAATTAAAAAATTGTTTAAATTTTTAAAAAGGCCATAAAGGAGAACCAGGCATGGTGGTGAGGCACTGGTCTTTAATCCCAGCACTCAGGAGGCAGAATCAGGCAGATCTCTGTGATTTCTAGGCCAACCTGTCTACAAATTGAATTTTAGAGCAGCTAGAACAGAAACTCCCTCAAAAAACAAAACAACAGCAAAAGAAAGGTGAAGCCAAAAGAAGTTAACTGCAAAAACAGATTTGCACTCTTTTCCCAAAAAATTCTTTTCTTTTCTTCCTTTCTTTTTTTCTTTTTTTCTTTCTTTCTTTCTTTCTTTCTTTCTTTCTTTCTTTCTTTCTTTCTTTCTTTCTTTCTTTCTTTCTTTCTGTCTCTCTCTCTCTCTCTCTCTCTCTCTCTCTCTCTCTCTCTCTTAACAGATATGCAATATCTGTCTCTCTACATAACCCTGGTTGTGTCCAGGAATTCACTGTGTAGTACAGGCTAGCGTCCAACTCATAGAGATTCACCTGTCTCTGCCTCCCAAGTGCTGGGTTAAAGGCGTGCATCACTACAGCCTACCCAACCTCCTACTATTAAAATAAAGCTTTTTCTGAACACTGGAGCCTGCTGTGACATAATTATTATTTAAGGTCCCCACTTTTGCTCTTCGTTGCCCAGGCGGCATGTATTTATTGATTTAAACATCCAGAGCAAGTGCTCCAGCACTGAACTTGTCCCCAGCTCAGTATGTTGTTAATTTATTTATTTAGATACAAGGTCTCACTGTGTAGCCCTGGCTGGCCTGGAATTCACTCTGTAGACTAAGCCTGAACTCATGGAAATCTGCCTGCCTTTAAGAAGTGATTTCTTAAAAATACAATGTGGGTTTGTGATGAATTTCATACTCCAATTTCAGGATTGGTGTTTCAAGTAGGATCCCATATTTTGTAATTTCTTAGTGAAATTCCACACCAAACATGACCCAAAATACAAATATACTCAATTCAATATGTGAAAACTTTAGTAAAATACAACTCATTCTGTGTTAAAAGCCACATCAGAAACAAACAAACAAACAAACAAACAAACAAAGTCAAAAGCCAAACCTCAATACAAACTTATGAAAATTAGATACTTTATTTATAGCTTAATCACAAAACAATTTTCTTGTTCTTCGGGATGTAAATACATACTAGAATAAACTCTGTAGAATATACAAAAAATACATACTTTTCCCATGAAATTTTTCTTCAAAATAAATAGAAGGAAACGCGTGTGTGGCTGATCCTGGCAATGCCCCGTGTCTGCTTAGGTTTTCAGACTGTTGATTTATTTTTAATCTCTTGAAAGGATGGGGGAGTTCCTTCTCCCCTAAAAGGTCGAGATAAATAATGCATGAAGCAATCCTCCCTCCTGATTTTTCCCTTTTCCTTCACATTTTTTCTTTTGATAGAGAATTCAGCCTAAATTTCCACGCTTGCATTCAACCCTTACAAAGCCTACAAATTATACAATGACTTCTAACCTGGCCCTCTAACAAAACAAGTTTTTCCCCCTTATAAATCATAAGAGACAGATGGCAAAATGGAGAAAGAAAAAAAAAAGCAAAGAGAAGGGCGGGACAATAGGCATTGTGACGAATCTGGGAAAAAACAAAGTGCACATCAGAGGGAAAGTTTGGTTTGACAGGTGAAATTCCCACAGCCTGCAGACAGCAATGGGAATAGAGCAGATGCCAGCCATTGCAAATGTGTGGATAATATTATTACCGGTAAATTCATTCAGATGCTAAGATACATTTCTTTCGACTGACATTAACATCTCTATGTAGAAAGGAAGGTGAAAAGATCACAGGGACCAGTTGCATTCCCTCTGAGAGATTCACACGAACTGCCTGCCGGAGTTCTCCTCCAGCAGCTCGGAGAGAGGGGAGGAGCGTCAGTCTGCTCTGCACACTCGTTAGTTATGGTACTTTTTCTCAGTGTCTTTTACAGTCTTACGAGGTTCCCCCCGCCAGCCCCCACTCCCACACGCCATAGTCCTCTTTGACCATAAATCTTCACATCTTCAATAAATCAGAGCGGGTCTCCACACCCGAATGCACCAGCAGCCGAGGGGATTGCAAGGGCCACCTCTGCTCTGTGAAGTGGAGCCCGGGGCGTGGAGGGTGGGGGACGGGAGAAGGATGGGAAGAGGGGCGGGTAGAGAGAGGGAGACCCGCAGCTCTAGATACAGTCCCTGGCGAGGGGCAGGTGAGGCGCATAACGATGCTTCTCCGGAGGTGGGGGCTGCCAGTAGTCCACGTCTGACCCGGGGCTAGCGGGCGATAAAGTGCAGCTGTATGGGGACGTGGAGTTGGAGGACGACGCGGGGCTGTTGGTGCAGCTCCAGGAGGAAGGTGGAGAAGGGCTGTCCCCGCTGGCGCCGAGCGCAGCTCCGGGGCTCAGCAGCACCGCCTCGGAGAAGAGCGCCCCCTGGAGGCCGCCGGCGCCGGAGCAGTGGTCCGCCAGGCGCAGGGTCTCGGTGAGCGCCCAGATATAATTGTGGGCGAAGCGCAGCGTCTCGATCTTCGTGAGCTTGGCATCCTCGGGGAAGGTGGGCAGCACCTCGCGCAGCGCGTCCAGCGCGGCGTTTAGGTTGTGCATGCGGTTGCGCTCGCGGTTGTTGGCCTTGAGCCTGCGGGTCTTCTTGATGCGCTGCACCGTCTCCGCCGTCTTGGCGCCTCGGGAGACGGCCCGTGAGCGCGACGGGCGACGCTTGCACTCGTGCATCAGGCCCAGCAGCCGCCCTGGCCGGCAACCCCCGGCACCCGACGCCGGACTGCCCTGCACCCCCTGCCCCGCTTCCGCTCCACGCTGCCCACGCGCGGAGCCTGGCCGGCGCAGCTCCTCGTCCTCCTCCTCGTCCGCGCTGGAGGACATCGGGGTCAGGGTCGCCGAGGCCGGGGAAGCCGAGCCCAGCAGCATCAGTACCTCCTCTTCCTCCTTCAACTCCAGAGTCTCAGATTTGACGAACATCCTGAGAAAGAAGAGGCAGATGAAATTTATTCCCAGAATGGACAGGGTAAAGTGTCGCTGGCTCCGCGCGCCCCCTCCCCATCCGCCATCTCCCTCAACGTGCATTCGCGAAGATGGCGAGGACAGAGCTGGGGAGGAGCGCCCCGGGCTCGAGCCACCTTCTGCCGGTCACAGAAGTCACTGCGTCTAGAGCGATGGAGTTAGCGTGGGCGGCGTGAGCCTGCGTGGGGACACTGCCTGCGAAGTGGAGACCCGCGGCGTGCACACTTACCTACGCGGCTCCAGATGTGTCGCGGCGCAGCTGCTGCTCCGGTGTGTGTCTGGGAATGTCCCCGCAGCCCGGAACAGAGCACGGTGTCCTCCGCACCGCGGGCTTGGCGCTTCCTAGGCGCACCTCCGCGGGGGGGGGCCTCTCGGCTGGGCGACTTTGCCAAGAGCCCCGACGACCGCGGCAGCTCGCCCGGGTCTCGTGTGTTGTCGTTCTCGTGCGTGGCTGTCTGTCAGTCAGTCCCTGGCCGTGTGGCTGCTGGCACGCGACTCCCAGGCACTCCAGTTAAAGCCGAGCTGCTTGTGGTTCAGTGGCTGCGTGTCTGGCACACGACTCTCCTTAAAACCCCTTATATACCACCAAAAAAACAATCAGATCTGCCCCGGGGCCCCCTCCTCACCTACCCTTCCCCCGCCCTCTCCTCCTCCGCCTGTCCTGGTCCCCCGCTCTCCCTCCCCAGCTTATTCTTTTCATCGTATTATCATCATTCATTTCTTTCCCTTTCTTTAGTCCCTCTCCCCCTCCCCTGGCCTGGCCATCCATCCTCCTCCTCCATCACCCCCGCCCCTCCGTCCCCCCTTTATCTAATCAGCATAAAATGGTTCTAAAGCTCCTGTTGGCGCTCCAGGCTGCAGCCCAAGCTACCGAAGCCGCGGCGGCGGCAGTGGCTCAAGCTGCGGCTGTTGTCGCCGCCGCTGTCTATTGTGATTGGTGGCTCGCGCTCGGCTGGAGCGTGCCGCTAATTTATTAATGAAAGGAGGTCGCGAGGCGCAGCTGGCCAATCAGTGTTCCCGGGACTCCGGGAGGCCTGCGAGCCACGCGCACCGGAGCCCGCTCCCTTTCAGCAGCTCATTAGGGGCCCGAGCGCTGGGGGCCCATGGCGGGGGGGGGGGCACCCCGACTACTGCTCCCGCCCGAGTCCTCCATACGCGTCCCGCCCGTCTCAGCCGGGGTCTCACGGGCGAGCGACCGGAGCCTTGGAATTAGTGAGAGTCAGAATCCCGGAGAAGGCAGCTTGGTGGTGCTGCCGGCCATGTCTCGGCAAAGCCTCTTTGGGGCTGTATCAAATAGAAAACGGGGTTTAAAACGCCTTAGTCTAATTAGGAAAAGGAAGGGGTCACGTACGTGTGCCAGACAGTAGGCACGTTGTGAGAGAGTGTGCTTGAGTTCTAGAGAAACTTGTGTATGACTGTTTGGGAAACATTAGGAGTTCACAGAGACGTCCCCTAGAAGGGGAAATTGGTCGGAGAGCAATTGATGAGCATTAAAAAAAATTAAAAAAAAAAAAAGCGCACTCACTTGACACACCCATTTTCCCTGAGACACAGTGAGGCTTCACGCCTTGACGTAATTTGGGGGGGGGGGTGGCTTCTGGTGCGGCAACAACAGGTTAGAGCCAGATGATACTATAAGGTGGCTTCCTGTGTGGGTGGCAAAGGCAGGCGTGCTACTGCTCCTAGGAGCAAGTGGATCACTCTGACACTTGTATGACCTCTGCTCCGCTCTGGGGGGCGTTGTTGAGACAGAGGGCCTGTCCTCCCAATTCTGCCTTTTCAATGGGGAGAAAAAAAATAAAAAAGGATCTGTAGCTCCCTGCTGGACTTGAGAGGAAACTTGTTCTGAATTGCTCATCTGTCCCTCCCCTTTACCACTAGACGCAGAAACAGAGTCCCAGAAGTGAGTCCTGAGTGTCATCTGGGACGGTCGCGGGGTCCTTTTTTGCTAGGATGAAAGGAAAGTCTTGGGAGGGGCTTTAGCAGTCCACCAGAGCCAGAGAAAGAGATTATCTGCAGGTCTCTGACTCCTTAGTTTGTTGGGACTGAAAATGAGCTGAATCTCAGAGAAGAGTTCAGCCAGAGCACTGTTCGCATTGGCATGGTTTGCGTGAGTTTAGTTCCCTCAGAGGGCTACCGAGCAGGATTTGGAGAGCGTGGAGCGAAGAAAAGCAAAATTAGCATCCAGGGAAATAGTCTGGATCTTTGCAGCACCCCAACCTCCAGTATTTTCTGTCAAATCGAAATGATGTTCAATTTGTGTTTTGACACCTGCTTTCATTTCTTCCCCCTTTAAAAAAGCAAATTTCCTAAATGTAAAAGCATTATTTCATCTAGTTCCCGCTAGATCTTCTCAGAACACTTTGATCTCCCTTGTAGACAGGACTGAGATAATGGAAAGGCACGGAAGATACTCGGTGACTTCAACACCCGGCATCTGGCCCTCTCAGAGACTCTTGCTTTGAGTCTCTAGCTCTGTCTAGAAACTCGCAAGAAGCAGAACAGTCTGGAAGGCAATATATATATATATATATATATATATATATATATATATATATATATTTGGAGTGAGAGCTGTGGGACAGCCCACATGGCTGCAGGTGCACGCGACCTTACGTAATTTTATCATTGAGACCAAACACTTAACCACCCTTCAAATTCTTCCTAAAATAAACCCCCACTAAGGGTCTGTTTGGCCTTGGCTGGCTGGCTGGGGATTTAAGGAACATGTGGGAGTGGATGTGGAGTTTGTGTTTGTTCATAAACTTGAATAGAATAAAGGATGGGAACAGTAGGATCTGATGAAATGATCAAAGACCATTAAAAACAAATACCAGAATGATGAGAGGAACCTGCTGTGTCAGCCTCGGGACAGCTCCACCTCTCCACGGGGGCTGCCTGCAAGAGAAGACAAGCTGCTAAATTAATGCAATCGAAAACAAAGGAAGACTTATTTGGGTATCAGTAGAAATATATCTCTTTGGGCAAGTTGCTTCAATTTTGTTTTATTTTATTTTATTTATTTATTTATTTATTTATTTATTTATTTATTTATTTATTTACTTTGCTTAGCCAGGCAGTGCTGGGTGACTTAATGGCAAAATATTGTCAGAAGAACATAGTCATAATTCAGTTAAAGCTTTAAAGGGAACCTTAGAGCCTGGGTAGCCTCAACTAACAATGATATCAAGCTGAGTCTAACACTCAGTGCCAGTGAAAACACACACACAATCCTTTCATTGCTTGTTAGCAGTACCGAGGTGTCTGAGTCCCCACTTTCTCCTCTCCTCTGGCATTGTGTAGTGTTATGATCCCCTGACCATGCAAGTGACTTCCTTTGACAAATCCACACCTAAAAGTCTGGAGAGGTGGCTCAGCACTTTACAGTACCTGTTGCTCTTGGAGGACCTGGGTTTGAGTCCCAGCACCGCATGGTGGCCCACAAGCATCCCAAACTCCAGTTCTGGGCATTCTGACACCTTCTTCTGGCTTTTTCCCTTCTCCTCTGACCTTTCCACAGACACCAGCACATACAGAGCAGATATGCATATGTGCAGGCAAAACACTCAAACATATAAAATGAACAAATAGAGTTTTTAAAAGACAAATCCACACCTTGTCTGTGGTTTATGAAAATAATGTACACAGAATTGTCTGAGCAGATGCTGACAATAGTGAAATAGTGTTAAGATTAACTGCAAATTTCTTTGTATGGATTTTGCTTTGTTTTGTTTTTTGGAGAGCACATGGTGCATTCCAAAGCTGTCAAGAAACTTAGCACTGTCTCCATATTCAGATACTGGTATTATTGGTCTCTAAATCATTTAAATATCAAGATGTCATGGGCTCATAGATTTTCACTTTTTGAGTAAGAACCTACTTGTTTGCTTTATGCAATGGGTATGCATTAGGTAACTGTGTGAAGGACAGACATAAAAAAACAATAGCTGTTCTCTCTGTGTCTCTGTCTCTGTCTAATCCTCTCTAACATTTTTGAGACAGGGTCTCCCCACATAACTCTGACTGGTCTGGGACTCGCTTCATAGATCAGGCTAGCCCCAAACTCTTAGAGATCCACCTGCCTCTGACTGCTGGACTCTGGGATTAAGGTGCTGTGTGACAACCCCAGCCCTCTGCCATCTCTTAATACTAGAACAGTTCTATACATGTTTCTTACTCTAAAAATATTATTCAGAAGGAGGAGGAGGAGAAAGAAGTCCAAAGACAAGCTAACAATACAGTGCAACCCAGAGCCAGCTAGTCACGCTCAGTTGGTTGGATAGCAGAATTGTTCAACATTGTGCTCAGTTTCACTGAGAAAACGAAAAGGCAATTTCAGTTTGTACTCAGCTTTGCGAAAGACGTGGCCGGCCGACGCCAAACATCCTCAGCTAGACCCTTCCAGCACTCTTTTAACTTAAATAAATTCAAGAGGCACTTGTGTGGTCTGAAAGTTTGCGTAGATGAAACCAGGCTGAAATGCTCTGTGAAGGGGGTGGGGAGCGCGTGAATAGCCCGGCCAAGAATGGCGCGACCCAGGGCCGCGTCTGTCCATAGCGTGAACTGTCCTAAAGGGTCAAACTGTTCATCTTCAGTCCCTCTTTCAGTGTGCAATCCTACTTTAAGAGAACAAAAGCTCAAAGCGGGCTGTTATCAAGAAATGGGAGCCCAGTGATTTAAAATCATCCCCAAGCCTTAGAAAGAAAGGAGGCCTAGTGCGTGTAGCTGGAGAAAAAGTTGAAGTAAGGGGAGGGGTGAAGGGGTGGAGACCTTTAGAAAACCTTTGTTCCTTCTAAGAAGCTTGAACTTTGTGATGGCCCAAAGCCCTAAAGTTTAGGGTAGGTGTCTCTGTGGGGAGGTCAGCACTTCGACCTCACAAGTGGCGAGAGAGGACAAATGGTCCAGACTTTCGACAGATGACTACCGGGGCGTGAAGAAGGGAGCCCTTCCTCCAGTGTACTCGTGGCTATCCCGCGACGACGCCAGAAAGGCGCGTGTCTGCACTCTGCAGACACAAACTGCAAAGCTAGGCTGTGGAGCCCGAACCCTAAGCCTCCAAGTGAGCTGTCAGAAAGGAGGAAAGATGGTGAGAAAGTTAAGTTAGCAAATCTCGGGGGTCTTTTCTTTGTAAGGCGTTTTAGGCTGCCCTACGGGTTAGAGACGCAGTTTCCAGAGCTGGAGGAGACGCAAGCGTGGGGTCAATTAGCTTTCTCTGTAAAATAATCCTGCGACCTTCAGGTTAGTTACTGCCGGTGGAGGCAGGAGAGAGTTCCAGTAAGCCTCCTCTTACGGAGCCACTGAGCCACTGAAAGTAATATAAACTTAAACCCTCTGCATCCTGGTCTCCCCATCGATAGCTCCTGCTTGGAATTCTCACCCTCTCTTCCTACTTAAGATCCGGTAAGGAGAGGGTGCGGCTTCCACCGAGTCCTGGAGAGGCCCCCACTGCGCGGCTGCGCTGGCTCATCCCAGTGCCAGCCCCTCTTGCTGCGTCGGAGGTACCAGCTAGGGACAACCGAAGTCAGAGGAGACTTTCTCCCAGACCTGAGTCCACTGCCTCAAGCCTCGGAGTGTGCTCCGGGTGCCCCCAAGTTTACACGGGTGACCAGGTTTGCCTCACCAGGTCTGGTAAGTGCGGGCAGGCCCGAGACTAGGTCCTCTGTTCACTTTCCCCCAGCAGGCCCTGGGGAAAGCCGAGGCTGGAGCAGTCTCATCCCTCACACACACACACACACACACACACACACACACACACACACACACACACCCCGCCCATTCTTTTCGCTGAGGGTGATGCTGCCGGTCCCGGCTAGCTCTATGCTTTTTTTTACTCAGGTAAAGGAGAAAGAGCAGCTTGAATGTGAAGTTGGGGGAACCTTCCAAGGAGAGGACGCCTTCTCAAGCCTGCGTGCCTGCAAAAAGGGACATTGGCTATCCAGAGAAAGTGCAAGAAAGAGCACTAATCGCTGAACCAGGAGACAAACGCGATTACCAGCCCCGAGCCCTGAGTCAGAAAGTCTCATAGACTTTAAGATGTTAATCCCCGGCATAATCCTTCCTTTGGCGTGTAGGAATAGTGCAGCCACAAGAGTTGTTTTGTTATTTATATTGGCGTTTAATAAAACTCAGCCAGTACTGAATGGGCTGCCCACTCTCCAATGGTAATTAATTCCCTATTTCAGTGACCCAATTGTCCTGGGACAGAGCAGTGGGACCGTCCTGGTGCCCCGTCCCCCTTTGTGCGGATACACTACCCTCGCGCTTCAACAGCTATGGAAACTCATTCTTTTGATGTCATTCAAGGACTTTCCTTGGGCATCTTCTAAACTTCAAGGACCCTTTTCTTTCTCCGTTTCATGAAAAGCGGTGCTAGCTTGACCACCTCTGTAGAATGCAATGATTTGGTGAAAGGGCTCTTTGGGTTTGTGTTAGGAGATAGAGAGAAAGGAAATTTGGCAGCCTGCTGCCTTCAGGAACTGTCCCCAACCTGGGAATCACAAAACCTACTCAGAAATGGATGAAGATCTTGAAAGCTGATATCCCCACCCCAACCCCCATTTTCCCACCATGGGAAAAAAAAAAAAACCTAAAAACTTTCGTAGAAATAGCGTTATTTCTTGCTGGTATCTGTTATATAGTGAGGCTGGGGTAAATAAGTTTGGGTTTTAGCAGACAAGATTTCTTAAACTACACTCTGGAGAAAGAAGATTCATATTTAATTTATTCATTGCCTCATCACCACTTCCTACATTCAAGGATGCACTGAAGAGCATCCGAGGCATGTCAAGGACTAGACCAGCCCAGAGAATCTTTGGGGTGTGCAACATGGGCACCATTCCATAGCTGCATGGGACTTACATTCAAACAAACGATTTTGTTTAAACTATAGAGGCTTGAAAATAGTGTCTACTATGAAGACAATGCAGACACGAAATGCAACACAGTGTGGCAAGAGGGGGGGGGATAATCAATTTTCAGATAGCCAAAGAGATATTTACACCCCCCTAATATATATATGTGTGTGTATATAAATGTATTTATATATGTATATATATGCATACACACACACACATATAAAGCTGATTGTTCGTTCTTTCATTCTCTTTAGTGTTACTCCAGCACGCTCTATGTGCCAAGTCAAGAGAGAGGCGCCAAGTCTGCACCTGGAGCGAACCACGCTGCCGCCCGGCTCTGCAGTTGGTCACAATATTGAGATAATGCTTCTGTTGGTGCAGGCCTGGGCGGAGCTGGCTCTCCCGGCCGGGAGGGGGCGGCCGCGGCGCGCCGGGCAGCGCTCCCCGCATAAGTAGCTCTCCTACCTCTTTATATGCACTTCCAAAAAAAAAAAAAAAAAAAAAAAAAAAACTTCGCAAGTCACAGAAACAATTCCGAATTCAACTAAGAAAATACAGAGTGAACCATATGGCCTGGGTGGCTCGAGTCGGCTGCATTTTCCTCCAGACAAAGAGGGGATTGAGAGTTGAAGGAAAGGAGAAAAAAACCAACTTTCCGGCTGATGAAGCTGTTGTCTGGAGGCAATGATCCCAAATCTGAAGGCTTTATTCTGGCTCCGACGGAGACGTGATATGTCATATGATTAGCATCTCTCATATTTACAAGAGAGGTATGGGCTGCCAGTCTTGAGAAAAAGGCGAGAGAAAGAAGGGGCATATGCTGAAATGGATTTAGCATTTGAAAGAGAGAAAGGAGATCGGATAAATACACTTAAACGAGGATTTAGTTTTACTCCTGTTGAGTTCTAATGGATTGTTGATTGAGATTTTAGGGGCCTGGAACCGAGGTGTCAGCAGTAATTTAAAGGAGGTATTCAGTCCGCCAGCGCCTCTTTTCTCCAGCTCGCCCGCGCGCCCCTCCCACCCCTCACTCATTCTCGCCTAGAAGCAGAGCCGGGTGGAAAAGGCTTTTACAACACAACACCCGGCTTTCCTCCAGCGCCCAGCGGTGGGGAAGGGGCTCCTGCAGCCCGGGGCGATGGGACTGGCGCGGCCGTCGGGCCACACCTGAGCCTCGACAGCTCGCGACAGCAGCAGAAGCGCGCGGCAGGCAGGCAAGGTCGCAGCTCCCCCTGGCGGGACTTGGCAGTACGGCGACGCTCAGGGCCTCCGGGAAACTCGCGGGCCACCAGCTCCACCCGGAACCGCGGCGACCCCCCTCCCCAGTCCCTCATTCCACCTCTCCACCTGCTGCTCCCGGTAAAGATGGGTGTACTTTAGGAGTCATCCCTTGGGTCCAGATACGCAAATTCCCATTTCAGCTCTTTTCCAATTAAAATTACCCGTCCTTCATGTTATCAGACATAATTACAAAAATAAAATAAAAAATTACAA
This sequence comes from Mus caroli, assembly GCF_978045245.1. Taxonomy (NCBI): domain Eukaryota; kingdom Metazoa; phylum Chordata; class Mammalia; order Rodentia; family Muridae; genus Mus; species Mus caroli. The sequence continues at coordinate 32,463,908 of NW_028227258.1, forward strand.
ATTATTGTGTTTTCCCAGGAGTAAAACGTAAAAGCCTGTTTTACATTTCACCTGTGGATTGGAATGGGTTTAAGAAGTATATTAGCAATAGAGACAGACCAATAGAAAAAGAAATAGGAATAATTGTAGTAAATCTACTTTAGCATAATTACCAAAATAACAAAATATCCGTGTTTAAAATCAAATTTTGACAGACACTTAATTTTTTAAAATTTTCACAATGCAGGTGGCATCTCTATTTGAGCAACGGCACAGGCCCTAAGCACATAAACAATAGAGAAAAAGGTGTTTGGCTTTTGTCACTGGGTGATTTAGATTTTAACTTTTGAATTTTCTAAGCAAACACTGGCAGCATCATAATCAGAAATGATGGTCTTATGCAATCCTGGGAGGAGGTTGTTTGGTTTTTTGTTTTGTTTGAATACTTATCAAAACAATAGAAGGAAAATTCAGGTCGCTGGGATGAGTTGCATCAGAACACACCCACAGTTAACTCAAGGCCTTGGCATCTGGACCACTGTTGAACACTCTGAGACTCTAGGACTCTGGGACATCCTGACTTGACTATATTAACTTTTGTGTTGCTTCACCGTTCTGGTTGGGTTTTGGTTCGCTATCTTTGTAATTAGTTCTTAAATTTCTCCTGTTGGACTTCTTAGCTCGGGCTATGCATTCCTAATTGGAACTGATGGGTTTGACTTGAATTAGGCAGTTTTACTTGAGTCTGACCTAAATTGTTTGGTGGAGTTTAATTTTAAGAACACCCACTCCTCGGTGAGTGAAGGGTGGTCTATCTGTGTAATGAACACACAAGGCCATTTCTCATTCAGGCTTGTATGACCAAGTAAAGGCAGTCAGGACCTGAAGGTGAAGCCCATGGGAAGCCTCCTTTCCCCCCACCAACATGTCCACTCCAAGTCAGCTGTTTCCAGTCAACTCTTAGCATCTTCCTCCTGGTTTTGAAAGCACTTCTTTAATCCTGGCGCTTGGCAGGCGGAGGCAGGTGGAGCTCTGAGAGTTCAAGGGCAGCCAAGACCATAAAATGAGATCCTGTCTCAAAACCAAGCAAACAGAATATATAGAAGAAAATGTAATAAGGTGATGGGTTTTTTATTTTGTTTTGTTTTGTTTTTTAGAAAGAAAACAGTCCGTCTGGTCACTTTACATTTGTTAAACAATAAGAATCGAACCCAAAGCCTTGTACACATGGGCAAATGCTCTACTGCAGAACTCTGGCCCTGTTCTTACACCACTTGGAGAGTAGGATTCACTGCTCACCCAGTGTAATCAGGCTGGTGCCAAATTACAAATGCAAAGTGCAGTCTGAAAGCCATTGGCATTGAAGCTATTTATATCAGCTCCTTCTCCGACACTCAGTCTGTTTCATCCTTGGTACATCATTCAGTCGGCTTGCGCTTGTTCCACACGCGTGGCACATAAGAGCAATTATCATCTTGTACAAGGATGCTCAGATCAGCTCCCTAGCCTGCTTGCTGTTCCTTACATTTTTGCGTATGCACTGATTCTTTAACTATGTGATGCTCAAAAAGATTGTTATCACTCATTCAAAATACCAGATGGGTTCTGTAATACCTAAACGGAGGCACAGAACAACGAAAGATGGCATTTGACCCCACCCGACTCTCACACACAGAGACACTTTTGGGAGTCGGGGTTCGAGACAGGGATTTTCTGTATAGCCCTGGCTGTCCTGGAACTCACTTTGTAGACCAGGCTGGCCTGGAACTCAGAAATCTGCCTGCCTCTGTCTCCCGAGTGCTGGGATTAAAGGCATGAGCCACCACACCTAGCACAGAGACACTTTTTAAAAAATTAATATTTTATGCTATATGGATATTTTGCCTGCCTGTATGTCTGTGCCCCATGAACATGTGTGCTAACCATGAAGACCAGAGGAGGCTGTCAGAAACTTTAAAACTGGGGTTATAAAAGGTTGCAAGCTGCCATGTGGTTGCTGGGATTTGAACTCAGGACCTTCAGAAGAGCAATCAGTGCTCTTAACTGCTGAGCCATCTCACCAGCCCCCGCCAGTGCTCTTAATTTCTGAGTCATCACTCTAGTTCCCAGGCAGTATATATTAAAGGAGGAGGAGGAGGAAGAAGATAAAGAAGAGGAGGAGGAAGGGGAGGAGGAGGAAGGGGAGGAAGAGGAGGAAGGCAGGGCACATTCCAAAAGAGTGGACACCACTAGTGTTTGTGCTTCCAGAGTGCTCACAAGTTTCTCTGTTAGGGAGAGTATCACCTTGCCCAGAGGAGCTGAGGTTTGAGTGGTGTGTTGCTAGTCTCTCATTCCTTGCCTAGACCCACCCATAAAACAAGATGCACACATGTGCCATGGGCACTTGAACTAGACTATTCTATTGCTCAACTCTCACACTTATTTATCCGCACTCAGATTTGTCTAATTAGAGAGTGGAAAATTAAGAAAAACCAATAATTTACAGACTATAAGAAAGGTTTAGTGTTTTCGTATTTTTTGTTTGTTTGATTTTTGTCTTTTATCGAAGTAACTGTTGTCTCTGGGTGGGAAGGAGGGAGGCTTAGGGAGAGGTGGTCACTGTTTTTCCTTGACTGTATAATCAAGTCACATTAATGCAACTTGGACCAAACTTACTTTCTGCTCACGGGTAATCACAAAGCAGGCATTTCAAATCAGTGCCGAGCTAATGTTTTTAGAGCAATTATTTAATTTTCAAAGCCCAATTATCTGTCAAGTAAATCACCAATTTCCAGTTCATTCTTATTTAATATAAAAAAATCTAATTAGTATAAAGCTACTTCACAGCTGCCTTCAAATTAAGCTGGAGTTGAGAGCATGTAGCCTCAGAGGTTTGCCTTGGCATTTTCAAACCAAACGCGTTTGCCTAAATGTGAAATGCCAAATGTTATGTGTCATTTTGAAGTTTTAAGTTGGGCTTTGTAACTTCAGGATTTAACCTGCAGTATGTGCTTCTGAAGACAGGACTGGTTGTGGAGGAGATATCAAACAACATGCGTGTTGTCTTGAAGCCGATTTTGATGATCAAATCATGAGAACTGTACGGATTACCAGCTTGGCTACTAATATATTTCAGCTAAGCATCATTCTTCCCTGCTTTAAGTAGTATGGTAGGTTTTTTTTTTTTTTCAGATTTCCCTTTTTCCTATTACGTCTTCTCCATTAATTTTTGTTTGTATACCACGTACTGGGCTTTTCTTAAGACATCCTCATACATACTTATCACTGTACTTTACTCGGATTCACATGCCCATTACCCCTTTGCTTCTGTGGTCCCTTCTCCCCAAATAATCTCCTGTCTGCTTCCGACACATAGATATACCTCGAAATAAAATGTGCAACATTTGTCTTTCCTCATTACCCTCTACTGTTTCCCCTCTCATCTCCTGTTAGATGCCTTCTCCTACCTACATAGACCCCTTCCACTCTCATGAAATATATTTTAAAACCTGTATTCTGCATATAGGAGAAAAATGGCTGTCTTGTATGGCTTATTTCATTTAACATGGTGATCTCCAGTCTTCTCACTTTTCTGGGAATGTCATAATTTTACTAATTTATTTTTACTGCTGAAT
>NW_028227258.1:32472500-32515000 GCF_978045245.1 Mus caroli
ATAGAAACACCCTGCCCAGATTTGTTGTTGTTGTTGTTGTTAATGAGATTTATCCTTTGATTTCTCTTTCTCCTTTTTTTTCTGTTTTTCTTCTGCTTGTTTTTCTAAATAGTCTTTAAGACGTTGGTCCAGCTGTGGTTCACACTGGCTTGCATGCTGCAATCCATCTTCCCTTCCTGAAAAGATACAGAACACGGGAATCATTCCTTACCAAAAGGGGCTTCCACATTACTGTCCCCTCTGGCATCTCCCAAGGGGCCATGGGCCCAGTGATTCCTCACAAATCGCCCCTGAGTCAGTTTTAATTGCATTTTTCTTTTACCTTCACAGTGTTGGATCACACGCCCCCATAGTCGATTTTTCCTCAAACAGGACAAACTTCCTACAATCAACAAATGTCTCCTTCCTCTGGTCAACGCAACGTTCATTCGTTTTTCTGAGTCAATGAACCCTACTTGTCTTGTCCTCACACAGGACAGAATAGTGATTTCCTTCTCGGCACCTTGAAAGGCATCCACTGTGGACACCTGCACAGCTTTAACATCAGGATGGCCGACGTCCACAGCACTGAGTAAACTGCAAATCTGCAGACAAACAAACAGGCTCAGAAAATGCAGAAATCAGGAAAAACTCCATCTCTACACTGGGCAGTTCAACCATTCAGGAGTAAATTCAGGAATATTTTTCTTTCTTTCTTTCTTTCTTTCTTTCTTTCTTTCTTTCTTTCTTTCTTTCTTTCTTATGACTCACATGGAATTAGGTAGAAAGTATCTAAGATTGGAAATGACAATATTATTTGTGATGAATAATCAAAAGTGATTAACCTATTGCAGAGATTTTACTTGTATATGCTAATTTGAGCAGATAAGTAGCTAATAATGAAAAATAAAAAATATTAAGAAAAGATTATAAAAATCTACTTAGCAAAAATTGGCTTTTATGTACCTTAATACCTGGTATCCATCCTTGATTTCCTGATGAGATATAATAATGCAAGGACATTTGGAAAAACAGTCTCAATCCCATCTGTCCCCAGACACAAAGCATACACCACATTTTCCTCCACTAATCTGTTTATTTGCATTTTTCCCCAACAGCTGTATACTGAATTTAATTAAACCTTGTTAGGTTTGCATTGAGTTATGCAGAAAAAATCCAGGCCAGAAAAATTTATCAGAATGTTTCTTTGTAAGTACATAGATGACAGTCCCAAAGATTTCAGGTACCAAGTGAACTACCAAACACTATAATGTGAATGTGATATTTACTATGTGACAAATGCCATCCCACGCAGCACACACCTTGTACATCTGCGACTTGTATAATGTTATCACCCCAATCATGCAGCTCTCTATCCCACTTGCCATCAGTGATTGGATTAGCTTGAGGGTGAAAGTGGCTTCTGCCACATTCACAAAGCTGTTCTCTCTCTCAACCTGGAGTAAGAAACAGATCCAAAATTATCTTCCCAGAAAGGCCATGGGAAGACTGAGTAAAACCACACAAACAATAACAATAAAATTAAACCAAGATAGTAAGTAGATTCCCATCAACACTGATGTCAGTCACCTGCTCTGCTCCCGTGACGTTATAGAAACACAGCGTGGGCAGCCACTCCAGTACAGGGCTTCTCTCTCTTTCTGAAATGCCATTCACCAGGCTTCCTTCATAAAACAGATCATTAGCTATGGCACTGATCGCAGGATGACAACGGTACTGGGTTCTTAACAGAACGGGTTTGTGGCCCTAAGAAAATTAAATGAAGAAAAACAAAAAATTAAAATATAGCTTTTCCTTTTATTCCAAGGGAAGGAGAAAACCTATTTAAAACATTTTAATGTTACATTATGCTCTGAGATAAACTACAACAAGAGAAAAACTACAGATAAATATTTTAAAAGAAATTATAAAGCTGGGTGGTGGTACACACCTTTAATCCCAAAACTATGGATGCAGAGGCAGGGGGATCTCTGAGTGTGAGGTCAGCCTGGTCTAGAGAAAGTTCCAGGACAAACAAGAGCTACACAGAGAAACCCTGTCTCAAACAAAACAAAAAGGCAGAAAAAAAGAAACTATAATTATGTGTTTATAGATTATAAAACCACAAAACAGAGTAAACCAAATCTTACAGTTCACCCCCCAACATTATGCTTTTATAATCTATGTGAAGTTAGGCCTGATAATTGAGGTTTTTTTAACATTAGGCAGGCTGGGTGTACATGCCTGTGAGCCCAGCTCTGGTGAAGCTAAGGCAGGCAGATCACAAGTGAAGCTCATTTTGGACTAGACAAGAAGTTCAAGGTCAATTCAGTGAGCCACTGTCTCAAAGTTCCAAGTGACAAGAAGGCCATGCTGGCTATATAACACTCCAGGCCCTAGTTCAATGCCTGCTACTACAACAGTTTATCTGCTTCTTCCTCAGAAAAAGCCACCATTTCATTCAGAATCTTCAAAGCAGCCCCCGCTCTCACTATGGTACCCTAGCATCCCAGTCTCACATTCCAGTGAGCTTCGGGAGTTCATTACTTGCAAAATGTTCTTGAGTAGGCGCAAAGAATGCCAATAACAAGCTTAAATAGCAAATGTAGAATTAGTGACCTCATGAACAAAGTATCATCTATGAGAAACACAAAAACAATGAAGAAATCAAGTCTCACCACTCTGTGGGGCTTGTGGAAGGTTGTAAACGTAAATCAGCACATGTGTAAAAGCTAGGATGAAGCCTCTGGGGTAAACTTACTATCAGGACCATTACTTGTAATAAAAATGACTATGATTCATTTCCATGGTAGAGCAGTGGCAACAGTATGTATAGCCACACAACATAGTATCCAGTGATGTATATGACCACACTGATAACTGCAAATCAAGCAATGCTAAGAGGGTGGTAGCAGCTGTGTCAGAGACAGGAACCTAATGTTCAGGGAACAGAAGGAAGCCTTCCCAGAAAGAAAACTAGAGGTTACCAGATCCAGGAGAGAAGGAGAACTTGGAAGTCATCATTTATTGAGTACAAAATTGCTATTTGGGATGACTTAAAAAACAAGAGTTGTAGGGCTGGTGAGATGGCTCAGTGGGTAAAAAGCATTTGCCATCAAGCCTCTCTCTACCTGATAACTGACTCCGGTAAACTGTCCTCTGACCTCCACCCAAGTGTAGACACATACACACAAGACACACACACACAGAACTTTAAAGATGGTACATATATACAATAGTTTTATTCAGCTGTAAAGAACATGAAATTAAGGGCTAGAGAGATGGCTCACAGGTTAAGAGCACTGGCTGCTCTCCCAGAGGTCCCGAGTTCAATTCCCAGCAACCACATGGTGGCTCACAACTATCTGTAATGGGATCCCATGCCCTCTTCTGGTGTGTCTAAAGACAGCTACAGTGTACTCACATACATAAAATTTTTAAAAATCTTAAAAAAAAATTCAATAGCTCATCCTAATACAGGGTTTCCCCTTTAAAAAAGAAAAGAAAAAGAAAATGAAATTATGTGATTTATATGAAAATGGATGGGACTGGAAATCAGAATGGCAGTGAAATCAGCCCAGACTCAGAAAGCCAAATCTTGTACTTTTCCTCTCATATATGGAACTTACTTACACACACACACACACACACACACACACACGGACATACACACATACACACGTGTGTCCACAGAGGACATGAAGGTAGAGACTCTCTGAAGGGAGCAGGAGGGTGACCAAAAGAGTGATGGAATACATATGTCAGGAAAGCAGAAGGCAGATACTAGGGAGAAAGCAGACCAACAGGAGAGGGCGAGGAGGGGAAGGAGAGCAATACAAACAAAGAGAATGACATGTATGTGTGAAGAGAAAAGTCACACTGAAATGATCTTTCGCATGTTAACAAAAAATAAATAAAAATTATAGATTATAATTCTATAAATTATAGAAAAAACATTTTTTTAATTGGGAAAAAAACCCTTAGCACTACCTAGTGGTTGCTGGGTCCCCTGACTGTACGAAACGCCACTTCACTGCTCACCTAAGTTGAACACTCATGGATAGTAAAAGTGATGTACACAGAGAAACAGCTCCATTTTTAAAGGCATATTAGAATAAAGAGATCCTACTTGTCTTTAAGAAGAGTACTTTCTAAAGAGCTCCACTTATAAACTACTTAAGAGCAAGGATAAGGTGCCACCTCTTCATCCTTTATCCACCCACACAGTCTACAGCCAGCAGTAACTTGAAGCATTTAGAAGTACATGCCATTAAGCAAAGCCGATCAAAAAGAGTTTGTTCCAGTCCATTTTCATGAGCTGCATCAGAACCCTGAATTGTAGGAGGCAGCTGTTTGGGGTCTCCAACAAGAATTAGCTTTTCACACTGAAACCTAAAAAGAAACAATTCAGAAAATTAATCTAAGCAAAGAGAAAAGATATACAGATAGCATTCATTGTGCGTTCCAAAACGTATTCTCCAAATGCAAAGGCAGGACAAGTCCTAAGAGCCTGCAGGGCTCAGTGGTACTAAGCAGCAAGCTGAAGGCTTTGAAACGTTACCTCAGAGCCTTCGTTTGGGTTAGGAAGATGGCTCAGTGCCTTCAAGAACTGAGCTCAGATCCCTCTCGCTCACACAAAGCCAGGCTCCGTGGCGACAGCACAAATTCATAATGCCAGTGCCGGGCGCTTAGGGACAGGAGGTCTCTAGGGACTCGCTGGCCAGTCCAGTGAAACAGTGAGCTCTGGATTCACTGAGAGACACTGCCTCAAAAAATTAGGTGAAGGCGGCTGGAAAGCTGGCTCTGTGGTTAAGAGCACTTGCTCTTGCAGAGGACCCAGGCTCAAATGCCAGCACCCATAGGGAAACTCACAATGGTCCATAACTGCACTCCAGCTCTAGGATGTACATGACACACAGACATGAGCAAAGACTCAAACACTGAAAATAAAATAAACAAACACATTTTTAAAATAACAAAAGGAAGAAAAGAATGTGAGGAGGTCAGAAGGAAGGCATGGGCTGTTTCCTTCTGTCTGCACAGGCACACACAGCTATCAGCACACATGGTCACAATGTGTGCAGAATACAGCACAACTGCATTACTCCCCTGTACTCAGTGTTCCTGCAAACCTGTCTTCTGGGAAGTGACCAAGTCAGCCTGACTGCCCAGTATCATCTCAGTAAAGGCTAAAACCTCATGCCCAGGGTCCCAGGCAAACCCTGACAACCGGCGGGCGCCTTATGGACACATCAACTGCGGAGGAGCACGGTCTCCCGGTCTCACTGTGGCGACTCTTCCTTAAGGCAGGCTTTATTTTATTGTCCATGGTACTGGGGATGAAACTCAGGGAACACATTAAACATGTTTTATCCATTGACCTGTATCTCAGCCTCCAAAGAGGCTTTAAAAGCACAATTTCCTAATGGCTGTAACGGCTTAGTTCTGGGGACAAATCTTCATTTTCAATTTGATTTTCAATATATTTTCTCATAAACTACAAAATATTTTCAGAAGCTAAAGCATTCAAATCATACAAAAGAAAGGAAACTGAACAACACTGCCCAGTGGAGTAGAAACCATTAATCTAGCTGACAAATAAGGGAAATGCTATAATAGTTTATAGATAAAGCCACCAGTAGTGCGGTTATAGTTTTAAAGACTGTGAGGTAAGTCCGATGGCTAAACTATGAGCTCACAAAATTTTGATATATTTACTTCAAAAAGTTTCTCTCTGTTATTTACAAAAGTAATGTTAGTAACTGAATTGCTAAAACTTCTGACACATGTTTGTGGAGAGTCTGGACTCAGGAAATGTCTGACTTACTTGACCTGTGTGTACTGTTGGGAAAAGCCGCCCAGCTTACCTTGCAATGGGAAGAAGTGAGGCTGGCTCTGTCATCTGGCTGCACTCATCCAGCACAACCACGGGGAACTTAAGGTCATTCAGACACGGGAATGCGCAGGCTGCACAGGTAACGCCAACCACTCGGACCTTCATTAGAAAGGAAAGGAAGCTTTGAGACAATATCTCACTCTATAGCCCATGCTTAGCCTCAAAATGCTTCTGCCTCAACCTCCCTTCTGAGTGTGGAGATTATAGTTGTTGAGTCATCTTGCCCAGGCAAACAGAAATATCACTAGCCAATGGCTATTAAAAGAAAACAACAAGTTAATGGAGAACTTGAAGCCTAAGTCAGAAGAGAAACCAAACGTATCTTGGTTCCTGCTACTCATAAATCAATTGTCAGTTTACTGCTACGCTTCCATCACTCCCACATCTAAAGCTGCTGCAGGAGGTCACTAGCAAGAACATATTCGCTGTGGCATTGCAACAGAAGGAACATTTTACGGCAGGAGTGGCTCAGGAAGCGTCAAGGATGACATGTCTGTCTTCCTGTATCTTCTAGGTGAGCCTGAATGGATGAACACATTTTATCAACTCTGACCTAAGTTCCCCACGAAGAACACAGAACCTGCTAAGAAGCCATCCTTCGCTTAACCCTGAACACTGTGGCTCTGTGATGGCTTAACAAGGCACCTGTCTAAAGCAGGGCATGCCTGTAATTCTACTACTCAGGAGCTTGAGGCAAGAGAATCGGGAATTCCAGGCAATGTGAGCAGAAAATAGACCTTCAAGTGTACCTTTACCTTTAGTGTATTTAAACTGTACAAATCCTAGTAGTATTTTAAAGTACAATTGTGTTCTGGAAACTGTATCTGATGAAAGCAATTTTAGAAGGAAAAGCTTAAATTTATAAATTAATAAACTTCTTTTTAAAAATTAAAGGATGAAGTTTTTCCATTAATGAATTATATTACTTTTAGCTTTTTGTTGTTTGAGACATGGTTTCTCTAAGTAGCTCTGACTGTACTAGACTCAGTCTACAGACCAGCCTGGGCTTAAAAATCACAGAGACTCATTAGATTCTGCCTCCCATGTATAGGGATTAAAGGCATGTGCTAACATGACCAACCATTTTTATCTTTTAATTCATTATTATACTGCTGAGAGTCAAAGACATTTTATTATTTACTGACTAGAAAGCAATAACTATAAAGCATTTTTAAAAAATTTATTGTAGGGCTGGAGAGATGGCTCAGTGGGTAAGAGCACCCGACTGCTCTTCCGAGGGTCCGGAGTTCAAATCCCAGCGACCACATGGTGGCTTACAACCATCCGTAACGAGATCTGACTCCCTCTGGAGTGTCTGAAGACAGCTACAGTGTACTTACATACATATAAAATAAATAAATCTTTTAAAAAAAAAAATTTATTGTAAACTTTGGGCACTGAGCAGTGTCAGGTTTATCTGCTTTCCTGAACTGGACATTTGTTAGTGCATATTTTTAAAAAAAGGGTTTTGTTCTTGTTGTTGTTAATATACTTTCATTTGTGAATAGGTAATGATTATTAGAACTGGGTCCTCATTAGCAGCTGTTCTTTTTTGTTTTTTTTAAACTTTATCTGCATTTATTTCATGCTCAATTTATTCCCGGGCCATGAGTTTTTGTTTCTTAAGCTTCTTCTGGGCAACCTCCTCTTCTGGCAAGTGTTTTGTAAATTGTATCTTGGGTATTCTAAGTTTCTGGGCTATTATCTACTTATCAGTGAGTACATATCATGTGAGTTCCTTTGTGATTGGGTTACCTCACTCAGGATGATGCCCTCCAGATCCATCCATTTGCCTAGGAATTTCATAAATTCATTCTTTTTAATAGCTGAGTAGTACTCCATTGTGTAAATGTACCACATTTTCTGTATCCATTCCTCTGTTGAGGGACATCTGGGTTCTTTCCAGCTTCTGGCTATTATAAATAAGGCTACTATGAACTTAGTGGAGCATGTGTCCTTCTTACCAGTTGGGACATCTTCTGGCTATATGCCCAGGAGAGGTATTGCGGGATCCTCCGGTAGTACCATGTCCAATTTTCTGAGAAACTGCCAGACTGATTTCCAGAGTGGTTGTACAACCTTGCAATCCCACCAACAATGGAGGAGTGTTCCTCTTTCTCCACATCCTCACCAGCATCTACTGTCACCTGAACTTTTGATCTTAGCCATTCTGACTGGTTCTTCACCACTGTTCTGTCCCTCGGGCACCACTTTCATAAGATGGAGCTTCTGAATTATCCCCTTCACCAACAGGACAGTAATTCCTGTTATCATCTGGGCACCTGGCTCCCAGTGCCAGGAATGAGTGGATTACCCTGGATTCTTGGGCACAGACAGACCCTGAGAGCCCTGGCTTTTTTTTAAAAAGATGTATTTATTGTATTTATATGAGTACATTGTAGCTGTCTACAGACATCCCAGAAGAGGGCATCAGATTCCATTACAGATGGTTGTGAGCCACCATGTGGTTGCTTGGGAATTGAACTCAGGACCCCTGGAAGAGCAATCAGTGCTCTTAACCTCTGAGCCATCTCTCCAGCCCCCTGAGCCCTGGCTTTCTAGGACAGCATCAAAGACAATTTTCACTCTGACATATTACCCAGAATAAAATCGTTTTTTCTTTCTTTCTCCTAGAATACAACTAATTTTATGGGTTTTACCAAGAATCTATTCAAAGCTCCCCACTTTCTTCTTCAAGCATCTATGCAAAGGGAGAAGAAAGAATGCTGCAGGCATAGTAATAAGATGTGTTCATCACTGTCAGGACAGTCAAAAGAATGAGCCATGGTGAACCACGGTGAGGGGCTCCAGGAGAAAAAGGAGAGGGTCTTTTACCTCAGGTGCAGTTTGTTCCCAGAATTGTCCTTGGATGTGATTTCTTGCTTCTTGTGACATTTACATTCAATTTATAAGACATGTTTGCTGCTGGATGTCAGAACATAGCTATAGAACTCAATCGGGTCACTGTTTCCTCAATCTAGATATGGCCTCTGCCTTGCTTTCATGTTTTCCCACATAAAATCTATAGCTCATGCCAGGCAATTGTGTTTAAATGTGTCTGTCCTAAGACAGTTCTTAGAAAGGGCTGCTCTGTTAATTTTAGTATGTGCTTATTTACGTGTTTTTCTAATCATGCTTTTCTCAGCCCACACAGCCTTCCTTGATCACTGCTTTCTTTGCTATATAAAGGTCCACTGAAACTGAAGTAAGGCTGCCTACAGCATCAGACTCTCTCTAGGCCTACCCATTCTCTCAGGTCCTCAGATCCCAGGTCCAGCAGACAAGATCTGCACAGGTTGATGGAAGCCAGCTCACAGCTTGGAGAATGCTTGCAGCAAATACAACCTGCGGTGGGTACAGTTGGTAAGGACTCACAGAGCACACAACCTGCTGACTCTAAGATCACCCATCGCCACGGATGAAGAGCATCTGACAGAACATATTCACGGGGAAGGAACTGATGCAGTTTCACCTCACCTGCTTAAGCAGGACTCTGTTGGTTCCCAGCTTATGCTGCTCAATACTTTTTCTGACATAAACTCTTTCAATAGGAGTCAGTTCTTCCTTCATCAGTGCATTGAGTTCCTTCAATTGTTCACTTTCATTGTCTGAGCCAGCATGCAAGCTAAAATTGAGCAACAAGAAAAAAATATTCCTTGTTAATTTCACATATACAAGGAACAAAATGAATTGGACTTTGTTATTGTTTGCTTGTTTTAGTTTGTTTTTGATTTATTATGTATACAGCTTTCTGCCTGCATGTATGCATACAGGCCAGAAGAGGGCACCAGGTCTTATGGTTGTAAGTCACCATGTGGTTGCTGGGAATTGAACTTTTGGACTTCTAGAAGAACAGACCTCTGAGCCATCTCTCCAGCCCTTGTTTTGGTTTTTCTAAGTCAAGGTCTCACTGTCTAGTCCTGGCTGACTTGGAATTAGCCATGGAAATGAGGCTGGCCTTAAACTCAGAGACCTAATTGCTTCTGCCTCCCAAGGACCAGGATTACAGGCCTGGGCCACTCCGTGTGCTTTGGATTACCTGTTCTAAGTTAGCATTTCTATGTAGGTTTCCTAATTTAACTAAAAACTAAAGCTATCTCTTTCTCAAAGGCCAAATGTAAGGTAAAACCCATAAAATGTTCATACTTCTTAGAATATTCTGTACCTGTTAGGATTTAGTGGTCTTACCGTCAATAAGACAAAAAGGCCACCAACAGATTGGGAAAGGATCTTTACCTATCCTAAATCAGATAGGGGACTAATTTCCAATATATATATAAAGAACTGAAGAAGGTGGACTCCAGAAAATCAAATAACCCCACTAAAAATGGGGCTCAGAGCTAAACAAAGAATTCCCACCCGGGGAATACCAAATGGCTGAGAAACACCTGAAAATATGTTCAGCATCTTTAATCATCAGGGAAATGCAAATCAAAGCAACCCTGAGATTCCACCTCACTCCAATCAGAATGGCTAAGATCAAAAACTCAGGTGACAGCAGATGCTGGCGAGGATGTGGTGAAAGAGGAACACTCCTCCATTGTTGGTGGGATTGCAAGCTTGTACAACCACTCTGGAAATCAGTCTGGTGGTTCCTCAGAAAATTGGACATAGTACTACCGGAGGATATCGCAATACCTCTCCTGGGCATATATCCAGAAGATGTTCCAACCGGTAAGAAGGACACATACTCCACTATGTTCATAGCAGCCTTATTTATAATAGCCAGAAGCTGGAAAGAACCCAGATGCCCCTCAACAGAGGAATGGATACAGAAAATGTGGTACATTTACACAATGGAGTACTACTCAGCTATTAAAAAGAATAAATTTATGAAATTCCTAGGCAAATGGATGGACCTGGAGGGCATCATCCTGAGTGAGGTAACCCAATCACAAAAGAACTCACACGATATGTACTCACTGATAAGTGGATAATAGCCCAGAAATTTAGAATACCCAAAATATAAGATACAATTTGCAAAACACATGAAACTCAAGAAGAATGAAGACCAAAGTGTGGACACTTTGCCCCTTCTTAGAATTGGGAACAAAACATCCATGGAAGGAGTTACAGAGACAAAGTTTGGAGCTGAGACAAAAGGATCTAGAGACTGCCATACCCAGGGATTCATCCCATAATCAGCCACCAAATGCTGACACCATTGCATACGCCAGCAAGATTTTGCTGAAAGGACCCTGATATAGCTGTCTCTTGTGAGACTATGCCGGGGTCTGGCAAACACAGAAGTGGATGCTCACAGTCAGGTATTGGATGGAACACAGGGAGGAGCTAGAAAAAGTACTCAAGGAGCTGGGGGGATCCGCAGCCCTATAGGTGGAACAGCAGTATGAACTAACCACTACTCCCAGAGCTCGTGTCTGTAGCTGCATATGTATCAGAAGATGGCCTAGTCGGCCATCAGTGGAAAGAGAGGCCCATTGATTGTGCAAACTTTATATGCCTCAGTACAGGGGAACGCCAGGGCCAAGAAGTGGGAGGGGGGGGAGGAGAGTGGGGGGTAGGGTATGGGGGACTTTTTAGATAGCATTGGAAATGTAAATGAAGAAAATACCTAATTAAAAACAAAACAAAACAAAAACAAACAAACAAACAAACAAAAACCAAAAAAAAAAAAAAAAAAAAAGGATTTAGTGGTTGGTTTTACCTGTAAGGTAAAATTGGCTTGGCAATCTTCCTAACACTTCCAACTCTGATGAACTTTTCAAATCCAAGACTGAGAAGCCTTAAAGAAAATAAGACAAAACAGATTCTCCTTACTTACAAACAGAGTATAAACACAGTTTCATGGATGCTTTATATTACTGCAAGCGTTCCTTTAAAGACAGCGTGCCCAGTCTGTAGCCCAGATTTTCCTTAAACTCCCAATGCTCTTGCCTCAGCCTACTGAGTGCTGGACATACAGACATGCACAAACATGTTCAGGCGTATTATTATCCTAATTATTTTTGCAAAGGACTACATTTTAGAATTATATGATTCAATATGAATATTTAGGCTCAAAGTAAAAGCAATGTAGTTGAAAATCTTCTCACAGAACATACTGAAAGGGTTTTGGCGGTTATCTTCCTTTCTTGGTGCAGGAGCTTAAAGCCAAGACTTTATGTATGCTCTACAATCATCCCACTACCTAGCTACCTCCTCCTCAGCACATTCTGCAGAAAAAGTTAGATATATT
This sequence comes from Mus caroli, assembly GCF_978045245.1. Taxonomy (NCBI): domain Eukaryota; kingdom Metazoa; phylum Chordata; class Mammalia; order Rodentia; family Muridae; genus Mus; species Mus caroli. Next base: position 32,484,575 of record NW_028227258.1, read on the forward strand.
TATTTTATATTAAGAGACTATATAAGTTACTTTTCTATTGCTGTTATAAAACACTGTGACCAAAACAACTTACAGAAAAAAAGGAGTTTTTATTTGGGGTTTACAGTGCAGGGGAGTCACAGTCAATGATGGTGGGGTGGAGAGAACAGGCAACTAGAGCAGCAGTTGAGAGCCCACATCCAATTCTAAAGCCTCAAGGCCTACCTCCAGTGACATACTTTCTCCAGCAAGGCCACACCTCCTAATCCTCTGAAAATAGCCATGGACTGGGAACTAACTCTTCACATCTCTACAGAGGTCATTAAGTGTTTATAAAATGCCAGTTTTGGGACTGATGAGAAATAAAATGCCCTAAAGACAGAATATGGAAAGCAATAGATACTATATATTTTGCATTAAGAGCTTTTTCAGTATGTTAGTGATGCGCACTATCCCATCAGAGAGAAGGACACTGAAGCTCAATGTGAGATAACTTAGCTGAGTCTACATCATTAATAAGTGGATGAGGCTAGAAAGATAGGTCAGAGATTAAAAAACATTTGCTGCTCTTACAGAGAACCCTGGTTCAATTCCCAGCACCCACATAGTGGCTTAAAACCATCCATAACTCCAGTTCCAAGAGATCCTATGTCTTCTGGCCTCTCTGGACACTGCACACCCATGATACACACACATAAATCCAGGCAAAACACCCATACACATAATATTAAAACAAAAACAAACAACAAACAAATGAGTGGAACCAGTCAAGCCTAGAAGGAAGGCTAGATTGTCTGCCTCCAGAGACTGGAATGTTCCTCTGCAGATAACTCCTAACCCCTGGTTAGGGAATTGTGCAGAAGGAGAAATTATTCCCTTCCCTTCCTAGCTTTATGCTAGCTCAGAGGAGCAGCTCCATGACACCAAGTCCTCTACAACACTTGTACCACCTTGGAAACTGGAATTTAAAGAGAACCAAAGCAAACTGTAGCCCTGTAAACATAGTTTCCCAAAATGATGACGACAAAACTATTCTGTGAGAACATAAAAAGATTCCGATTTTAAATCTTTCAGTGTGACAAGACCTAGAAAGAGGCTGCAGGTAAGCCTCTGGTAGTGATGACTGTAAAGGAGTGCCTACATTAAAGGGTAAGGCCCAACAGGGGGTGGCAGCAATCATGGGTTCCTCAGGAAGTGAAAGGCAGAAAGACAGAAAAGCACCAGCACCTATCTCGTTCTGCCTCCTGTGACTGGGTGGACCAGCCGCCTCATGCCTCTGCCACCATGGCTTCCCCAGAGTGAGGCCTCGAACCGTAGATGTGAAATGTGATAAACACTTCCCGCCATAAGTTATTTTGTCAGGCTAAGATGAGAAGTAACCAGTGGACTTCAACCTAGAGAAAAGTGAGCTTCTTTTCCTTTGGAAATCGCTAGTGCTCATTTTTCAACTCAAGTTTGTATTACATCAGTAACATGGTGTGGACAGTATTCTCAGAGCACTGATACTAGAGGGGACTGGTCATTATATGTATCCATACTTTCATTTTTTTCTAAAAAAAAAAAAAGTCTTATTCTGAGCATCACAGTAGACAATGTCTGTTCCAATCACCAGAATGTTACTCCACTCTGAAGAAATGTAGGAATCCAGCCTATTTGCAGTTGAGGCATCTACCTTACTTACAGAATCACATTTCTCTGGTCCTTTGCAGAGATCCAAGCATTAAACAGCCATCTAAAATAGCTGTGAGTATAGCCTGGTGGTAGAACACTCCCAGGACATTTGGTCATACTGTGAACCCTAACTGTGTATTTATTGAAAATACCTGTCTCTAGCTGTGGTGTGGCTCAGCCCTTAGCACACACCTTTAATCCCAAACAATGAAGGTAAAGTTAGCTTGTAGAAGGAAGCACTCATATTTGAAAGTGATGTCTTACCACTTTCCTCACAAAGTGAGAAAACCAGAGCTTTAAAGATTTGACAGAATAGAAAAAAAGGGAAGCTACTTGAGAGAGAGAGAGAGAGAGAGAGAGAGAGAGAGAGAGAGAGAGAGAGAGAGAGAGAACAGTTTTACCAGGACAGTTGTACAGAGACAGGTTGCAGAGAAAGAACAAGCTGGACACAGGCAAAGATAAACCGAGCCAGAGGATGAGGAGTCAGAGGACGAGAACAGATTGCCAGAGTTAGTTTTAGGCCAAGCAGATCAAAAAGTCAGACTAAGAGGAAAGAAAGACTGAATTAGTCAGCTTGGAGAGGAATTTGAGCTAGAACAGCTGAATTGGCTCAGCCAGTCAGAGTTTAGAAAGAACAAGAGAAGGTGAACTTATTCAGCAGTAAGTCTCAAAGGCTGAAAACATTCTAGGCCTAAATAAGATTGTGTGAAGGCTACAAGCTTCCATGACTTGGCCTCAGTTAGCAGACTGAAGCAATAAGCCTTGGAGATGACAGTTACTACAGGAAAATAAAAGTTACTTTTACACTACACACACACAATCTAAGTACATCCTTTCAATTAAGTCCCAGGAATTCCTCATTATCTTGCATAAAAAATATGCAGTCCTCAGTCACTCTTAGATTTCCGATGAGAGAGTAAACAATAGCAAAACTTTCCCAACAATTCTACAAAATGTAACATGAAGTTTAAAAATGTTTCTAACTTTCACCCTAGCTTAGAACATTTTCCTAAGCTTGGAAGCTGACTTAGCAGGTAATAGAGCTTGCTACATAAGCCTGATAACCTGAGTTTGATCCACAGAACCAATGGTGGAAGGAGAGAACCAACTTTTCAACAACATCCTCACACAATCATGCATGCGCTGTGGCATAGTTGTGCTCACTGTCTGTCTGTCTGTCTCTCCTCTGTGTATGTCTGTCTCTCACACACATAGTATTTTAAAAGCTATTTAAAAGTACATTTTCAAAGACAGACATACTTATACCCAAGATTTATATTCATAAATATAATTTATATTGGTAAAATTTTGGAATGTACTGACTAAAACCACTTGGCTAATACTTGGGCAAATCTCACTGACTATAACTGTGAAAGTTCCTGTGCCTTGTGCCTCACACCTTTAACCTCTGCACTCAGGAGGCAAAGGCAGGTCAACTCTTTGTTCAAAGCCAGCTTGTTCTACAAAGTAAGTTCCAGGACACCCAAGAGTAAGAGTGTGTGTGTGTGTGTGTGTGTGTGTGTGTGTGTGTGTCAGTGAATGTGTTATGCATGTCAGGTCAGTGCACTGAGCTACATCTCCAGTCCAAAATAATCTTTAAGTTAAAAAATATGTAAACGTAAGCTGGGTATGATGGTCTAAGCCTGACTCCCCAGAACTTAGCAGGAGGGTCATCTTTGCTTACACAGTTGGTTAACTCTGAAGTATATGACACTCTGCCTCAAGAAAAAAAAAAGAAAAAAACTTTTTAATTAAAATTTTCTTTTAAAAAGCAAGATATGAAACAGCATATAAGGTTGTGTTATTAAATTCTATCATGTTTAGAAAACAAATGTGCATGAAAAAAATCCATGAAGAAATATAAAATATATAATATACATATTTTCTTCAAAATATTTCAGCCTTATTTTAATTAGATATACGCATGTGCCTGTGTGTGAGCATGTGCAGGCAAATGGAGGTCCGAGATGTTGGATTCCCTTGTGCTGAGGCTCCTGACACAGGTGCTAGGAAACAAGCACCAGCTCTCTGGAATAACCCCACCTGCTCTTTACTGCTAGTTCATCTCTTTAGCCCAAATACTTTCTAGCATCAACATTAATTTGATGAACAGGGTTAATTCTGATGTCTGGGGAAATGGCTCAGCAGACAAATGGCCCTTGCCAGGAGAGCAGGGCAGCCTGATGTCCATCTCTGAAGTGTATGGAAAGAAGTGGAAGAAAGCCGACATCATGGTATTGTTCTCCTACTGCTGGGCACATATACAGCATGGGTGCCTACACACATCATGCTTATACACAAATAACAAGATTTAAAATAAGATTTTAGGCAGGGTCTTACTATGTAGGCTAGACTGCAGCTTACAGAGATCTACCTTCCTCTGTCTCCTAGGTGCTGGGATTAAAGCCTCGGATATTAGACCTGGCAAATAAAATTTTTTAAAGTTTTTTTTAAATTTTCTTTACAATTTATTTTTATTTTATGTATGAGTGTTTTACTTGAAAGTACGTATGTGTTCCAAGGATGTATCTGGTGCCCAGGAAGGCCAGGAGAGGCCAGATTCTATCCTAGAACTGGAGCAAGCACCTGAAGTTGTCCTCTGACCTCCACACGTATGCTGTGGCACACATGCACATGCATGCACTCGAACAACACACACACACACATACACAGAGAGAGAGAGAGAGAGAGAGAGAGAGAGAGAGAGAGAAATTAAACAAAAAGCAAGATTCATAAATAATCATGGATTTTTAAAAATATAGCTGTTGCTTATGTGGAACTTCAGATAAATACTGAATTATTGGCAAGTATTCTGCACTTCCTTGGCATTTAAAAATTATACTTACGTACTGTCTGTGTGTTTGTGCCGTGCCACCAATTTGGGCACACATGCGCCTCCATTCACAGGCTTGGCAGCAAATGCCTTCGCCTGTTGATTCATTTCAGCAGTCCTTATTGGCAATTAAAACAACCAACCTAGACAATCTAGACAAAAGCTACTACAGTCACGCAGTCTCCTGTCCCCTATCACTATGAGGGACTGAGGCCGGATCCAGGGGCAGGGAAAGACTCTGTCTTAGAGTAATAGGAAGATTGATAACATAGGACATGATAGTCTTCTCTGACCATACACATGTAAAGGTGTGCATTTCTACCATGCACATATACACACACAGAGTAAGTGAAAATTTCTTTTTGTATTTACTTATACTATATTGCTACTGTCTTCTTTGTGTCCCTCTTATTAAAATAAAGACATAACTTTCATTGCTCAGCTATGTTAATGTGTTTATACAGATGCATGAGCAAGAGAATGGCATATAACTGCCATTCTTTTTTTCCCTAAAGATTTATTTGTTTGTTTGTTTATTATATGTAAGTACACTATAGTTGCCTTCAGACACACAAGATCTCATTACAGATGGTTGTGAGCCACCATGTGGTTGCTGGGAATTGAATCAGGACCTCTGGAAGAACAGTCAGTTCTCTTAACCTCTGAGCCATCTCTGCAGCCCAGCTGCCATTCTGAAATGGCAGTTTCTGGGATTTGCCACTAGCCTACTTGTATGATAGTAAATTGAAGCCTCTGAGAAGAAGCGGCACAAGCCCCATGGTGCGTGTGTGTCCTCTGCAGAGCATCTCAGCAAATGCCCGTGCATGCAGTGGCCTCACTTACTGGATAGCTCAGAAGCACTGAAGGCGGACGTCTACTATTCTCAATAACAAGCAGCAGGCAAGCCTCCTTTTAGTTCCAGAGGAAGATAGTACCCCATCAGTCCAAGATGCATCCCCAAGAAATGCCTTTCTAAGGAATGCTCAGGGCTCACAACAGACTCCCCCCATCCTACAGCAACGCACTTCTAACCCTACGTGTTCTTGGCCAACCTTGTATTTTATTGGGTTATTCCATCTTTATCCAAACTGCCAGATAAATGCGCAGTCAGTAGTTAAGAAGTTAGACTATTACTACATCATAGCTCTTGGGTCAGAAGCGACAGCCTTGCACTCTTGTCAGGCAGCAAGCGTATGAACAGACACTGGGACACAGTCACTTACGTCCACTTGCCACACTTACCCAAGAAGCACTCTGTCAACAGCTACGTTAGTGGAAGAGGAAACGAGGACTTTCCATGGCCTTGCATTGCCACCTGCTCCAGAATCACACTTTTCAAACAGCTCTACCAAGAACAGGATCACCACAGCCAGCAAATAGCTTTTGCCTGCTCCAAAAACACCTAAAACACCATAAAACCTTTCATGAATGTACAAGCAGTGTTCTCTCTATCTCACCCACCTTCATTTAATTAGCTAATATGTTCAAAATCAGAGTGTCCATCTACTATGTGCAACACAAGAGAATAAACAGACAACACTACAGTCAACAGGTAAAGAGAGAATGATAACAGGGTAACAGAGCAGAGAAGTAAGACTATTTATCATGGTCTTGTTGGACAGAAAGGCTTTCTATAAAAAAAGAAATAGCAAGCTGTGTGGTAGTGGTGCATAACTTTAATCCCAGCAGTCAGGAGGAAGAGGCAGGCAGATCTCTGTAAGTTCGAGGCCAGCCTGGTCTACAGAGTTAGTTCCAGGACAGCAAAGGCTACACAGAGAACCCCTGTCTCAAAAAATCAAAACAAACCCCTGCACATATGAAGCGGATATGCAGCTTGGTCTTCATGTGGGTCCACTAACAACTGGAGCAGGGGTCACCTGCCTTTGGATCCCCTTCCCCTAGCTGGGCTGCCCTGTGTGGCCTCAGTGGAAGATGATGGATTTAGTGCTGATTCAACTTAATATGCCTGGGCAGTTGGGGCGGGGGCAGTGAGAGAAGGGAAGGGAGGTGAGAGGGTGGGAGAAGGGTGGAGGGTTTTATCAGGACGTAAAGTGAATAAATAAATTATTGAAAAAAAATCCCCTCAAACAGAGAGAGGGGGAGAGGGAGGGGGGAGGGAGAGAAAGAGAGAGAGAGAGAGAAAGGGAGAAAAAAGGAATACAGATTAAGGAGAGAGGAGGGAGGGCGAGAGGGAGGGAGGGAGAGAGAGAGAGAGAGAGAGAGAGAGAGAGAGAGAGAGAGAGAGGTAGCAGAACTAACTCTCCCAGAATCACATGAGGTGTGTGCTACTTTTAATGCACATTTTACAGAAATCAAAGCTAGGAAATAAGTCACCTACCAAGATCACAGAGCAAGAAAATGATGGAGCCAAGATGTGAAAGCAGAGTTCTGATTCAGGATGCTACATCCTTACCCACTAGAAAACCCCAAAAGAGCAGAATTGCCTATAATCTACAATGTCTCTTACCATGAATGACTGTGATAGGCAGGGAATGGCCGAAGGGCTCCAGGGCATCTTCATCACTTCCTTGGGATGCCATCATTTGAGCTATCTGAATTAGTGCTGTAGCTTGGTCCTTGTTCAACCTGTGTACGTTAATCAACTCCCTAGCTAACTGCAGGGTCGCTCCAACGTGGAGTTCCGTTTTTGTTTTAATGCTTGTAATGGCTGGTGGGATAAATTTTCTTTTACTGATATTTTTACTGCTAACTGTAGCTGACTGAGACCTAGTAAAAAGAACATCAGAAACAGTTAGGAATTGTGAAATGTGTGAGTGGACTTATTCATGAGTTAGCTTTTACTTTACAATCCTCAGGAAAAAAAAACTGGAGGTAACAAATGGATAGGCTTCACTCTGGAGGGTGCAAGAGAACTAATATTTACAAAATACCCACTATCCATGGCATGAGTTTAAGTAGTTTACAAATTAATTTTTTTAGGACACCCCAGTCACCCCAAATAGAGATATATAAATATTGAAATGTTCCCACAATTCATGGTACTAACAGGTAGTAGGCTTTAGATAATTAACATAGCTGATACTTCAGGTAAACTTACAATAGGCAAATGGATTTTACTGTTATTTAAAATATATAAAAAATGAAGTTAATAGGCTTTTTAAAATAAAATAAAATAAAATAAAATAACTAGAGTTTCACTGTGGCAAAGAAAAGGGCAATGCTGCAAGACAGATTTCCAAATTGGAAGGTAGGAGCTGGACAGGTCACTCAGTGGGAGAGGACTTGTTTAGCATGAATGGGATTCAATGCCCAGTGTAAAAATACCACACATTTCTCATTTTAATGGATTAAGTATAAATCCACTTCCCAGTTATTTTAATTCATTCATTGACTTAGTAAGACAGGATGTCTCATGTATGCCTCATTAACCTCTCTAAGTAGCTGAAGATGAATGAGAATTTGATTCTCCTGTCCTACCTCCACAGCGCTAAGACTACAGGAGTTTATTACCACAGTTGGTTAACCTGGTACTGGAGATGTAACTGAGGGCCTCATGGATGTGACAGAGTGAGCTGTAGCCTAGCCCCATTTCTCATGTTTTAAAAAGGAGCTTTGGTGTTAGAAAAATTTTAAAGTGAAATACAGGTAATTAGAATGAAAATAGTATCAACATCTACCCTGTAAAATCATTCTTTTGAATGTTAAGCATTATGCAGCATTAAGATACAGGGAAGGGGCTGGAGAGAAAGCGGGCCAGGTAAAAGCACTGGCTGCACTTTCGGGACACCCAGATTCTATTCCCAGAGCCCACATGACAGCTCACATATGACTGTAATAACACTTCCAGGGACTCCAATAACCTTTCTGACTTCCCAGATGCCAGACACACAAATGATGAACATACATACATGCAGGCTGAACACCCATACATGTAAAAATCCATACAAATGAATGAAATTTTGCACAATGAGGCTGGAGAGATGGCTCAGCAGTTAAGAGTGCTGGCTGCTCTTCCAGCAGTCCTGAGTTCAATTCCCAGCAATTATATGGTGGTCCGTGACCATCTAATAAAGGAATCTGATGCCCTCTTCTGGCATACAGTAGTACATTCAGACAGAGCATTCATACATTAAAAAACAAAACCATAAATAAATAAACTTTTTTTAAAAGAAGAGAGTGTTCTATAACATACTAGGTTATTTAAAAGAAGATACCATAATGATCCTTTTAAAAGGTACCCCCTTCCCTCAATAAAATGAATTAATTTCAGAACTGGTCAGAACTGGTAAATGACAACAAATAAACTGGTGAAAAGGAAAGTAATACATATAGCTTTCTTCCCTTTTATAAATATTATTTATTTATTTTTGGTGCAGAGGATCAAAGCAGAGCCTCACACATGCTCACAGCATTCTACCATTGAGCCACATCTGTTTTATGCTTGATTTCTAATATACAGTAATCTCCAAATTTAAAAGATAAAGTTTTGTTGGTAAGAATATTCAATATTCTGTTATTGTACTTTCAGTTACCACTTGAGCTGATAAATTTTTTGTTAGCTTGATACAAGTTGGCATCGGAGAAGAGGGAACCTCAATTAAGAAAATGTCTCTATCACATTGGTCCATGGGAAAACCTGTGGGGCATATATTGATGTGGGAGGGTCCAGCCCACTGTAGGTGGTGCAACCCTTAGGCAAGGGACTGAGCAGGCCAGTAAGCGGCTCCTCCATGGTCTCTACTTCAGGTCTTGCCTCCAGGTTTCTGCACCGAGTTCCCTTTGAGATAGACTCTAAGCTATAAGATGAAATAAGCCTTTTCCTCCTAAGTTGCTTCTGATTATAGTGTTTATCAAACAATAGAAAGAAGCTAGGCCTCCATAATATAATATCAATGACACAAAGATTAAAAAAGACTTACATTGCTAGCAGGTGTGGCATTAGTGGAAGAGCAGCTGGGTTAAAGTAGTCCTGAATGTTCTGCAGAGTTGTCAGCTCTGTGCTGGCATTACACACCAACAATGCATGGACTGTGACTACAATGAAGAAGATTAATAAATAAATGAAGATTAGATGTAAGTAAAGCCACACAAACTGATTACATATCCTTACACCTCAGAGGTTATCTTCTGAACTAGTCAGATGGCACGTTTTTTAGGACATGCAGAGATCTTTATGCATCTATCTGTTTATATTACTATGCTCTCTACTCATTCATTTTGTGTGTGGGTGCTCATAAACTGCATAACTGAAATCACACTTGAACTCAGTCCAGTAAATACAGGACAGCGCCAGTGCAGGGCACTGCTTGGAGCAACAATTCTCTTTAATCAACATAGTGCTTGTGCTATCGTATTTATGCAGTTTTTAAACTTTCTTGTATTTCTCTGTAATCATTTATTAAAACATATGGAAAACAGAAAGCTAGAATGCTAACATTGCTAAGAAAGCATCTGTAACAAACACTAAAATGTCCACATGAAAAATGGCTGTTAACTGGTCTCTAGTTAGATTCATACTGGTTGGCTAAGTTCATTCACTGAAAAAACAAAACAAAAACAAACAAAATAAACAAACAATTGAGTATAGTAGAGCACACCTTAAATCCTACTACTCAGTAGACAAAGGCAGATGGATCTCTGTGAGCAGGAGGCCAGCCAGGCTTACTAAACAAATAAATAAAAATAAGGGGAAAAAAATGAACAGGCCATGTATGTCTACAATTCTAGCACTCCAGAAGTGGAGGCAGGGAAACTTCTGTGGGTTCATGGTTAGCCTGGTCTCCACAGCAAGATCTTCTCTCAACCAAAACAAAGGGGGCTGAAGGGAATGGAAGGTCAAAGGTTAAAAATATGAAATACTAAAAACCGGGATCATTAAATTCTGTGTTTTTAGTTCATGATAGACCAAATTCAACTGTCAGAAATAGAGACTGGGGGCTGGAGAGATGGTTTAATGGTTAAGAGCATTGGCTGATATTCTAGAGGTCCTGAGTTCAATTCCCAGGAACCACATGGTGTCTCACAACCATCTGCAATGGATCTGATGCCCTCTTCTTTCATATAGGCATGCATGAAAATAAACAGATAAAATGCAGAATAAGTAAATCGTAGGAAGAAAGGAAGAAAAAGAAAAGAAAAGAAAAGAAAAGAAAAGAAAAGAAAAGAAAAGAAAAGAAAAGAAGGAAGAGGCTGAGATGTATGGAGCAGTTTCAAGAAGCCTCCAGATTTATAGAAATAGATGGAAGGAAATTTACTAAAGTTTCTTAGGACTTTAAATGCCAGCAAAATTTGTAACTTTCTGTTTGAGACAAGTCCATAGTCCATAGTCCAAGCTGGCTAAAGATTTACTTAAAAAAAAAAAAAAAAAAAAAGAAAAAGAAAAGAAGGTGGCTAATCTTTCTTCATAAAAATTTCTCAAGAAGGGCTGGCCACAATCATCTGTGAACTCTGATGCCCTGTTCTCACCTCTGTAGATCAGGCATTCATGTGTGGCACAGAAATACATGCAGGTAAAAACACTCAGACACATAAAAAAATAAGTATATCTAAAAGAGAACTCAAAATAGGTTGAGTACTCTCAAAATAAAAATCATATTCTTTAGAATCTCAAATCTCTAAGAACTTCACAATGTAATGATGCACTCTTCACTAAATATACTTTCAAAGACCAAGAAAATTAGAACTCATATAAATACAATTATGAAAATGTTTTATGTCTGAAGTCTATATATTTTTAAAATCAGGTATGTAGTATATAAAATTCAATTTTAACCAATGCTAAATGATAGTTCAAGATTTCTTTTTTGTAAAGATTTATTTTTTATGTATATAAGTGATTTTTTTTCTGCATACATGTATGCTGCATGTGTGCCTAGTGCCCTTGACGATCAGAAAAGGGTACTAGATCCTCATAACTGCCATTACTGATCACTGTGAGCCATTATGTGTGTGCTGGGACTAAACCTGGGCCTCTGCAAGAGCAACAATTGTTCTTAACCACTGATTCATCTCGCCAGCCCCTTAAGGTTTCATTATATTGTTACCCTATAGGACCTGAACTGTAGAAATACTTACAAATTCTGTTTTCATACATGTGTTAGCTTTATGTCAACTTGACACAAGCTAGGAAGACATAACTTCAAATGAGATAATGTTAATACTTCATTGGGCTATCCTGAAGGCAAGCCTGTGGGGGCATTTCTTGAATTTATAACTGAAGTGGAAGGGCCCAGGTCATTATGGGCAATGCTATCTCTGGGCAAGTGATTCTGGTTATAGTACAAAGTAGGTTGAACAAGCCATGGAGAGCAAGCCAGTCAGCAGTGTTCCTTCATGACTTCTGCTTTAGTTCTTGCCTCCAGGTTCCTGTTGTAAACACCTGCCATGGCTTCTCTTGATGATGGACTATAACCAGTAAGCCAAAATAGACCCTTTCCTCCCCCACATTGTATTTTGCCAGTGTTCTGTCATGGCAATAGAAACAATACATATTTTCAGTATCACAGTCCATACAACATTAGAAACTGGAGATGGGTGCTTTTCATTGGCTTTAGCAAACAATTCCACATACATCACTCTTGCTCTTACTGCCGCCTGTGCCTGTTGTTCTGTTAAATAGAGATTAGGGTGGCATAATGGTACTTACTGTTGGTGGGCCAATTAGAAGGGAAATAACCTTTCAAAGGCAGCAGCTCCACTTCATTGACAGAAGATGGCCCAAAGAAGGCACTGCATGCAATGAAAGTATCTAGTTCAAAGTCTAGGGTTTTTGAAATAACCCAAAGATCACCTGGAAGGACAAACATCTTTAAATTCCAGCTTTACTGAGGTAGGTTTGAGCAAAACAAACAAACACGAGTTGGATGTTTAACATGGCGTTTGGGGTGGCAGCAGAAATTCAATCTAGTGCTTCATGTACCCATTCTACAGCTGTACTACAATTCCAGCCACAGCACATTTTGATATATCTTGTATGATGATTCCCATAATCAAGCTAATTAATATACATCTCTCCTGACATGGTTATTTCTGTGTGCATGGTAAGAACCCTTAAGATCTCCATTTTTTGCAGATTCCAAGTACATAGTACATTATGATTGATTATTGTTACCATGCTGGATATTAGACCACTAAAACTCATGACAGGACGCCCATATACTCATACAGCTTCTGACATATACATATAATAAAAATACATCCTACAACACGTGTCGATTGTGAACATGCTCATTTATATATGTGAATCCAAGTGAGTGTGCACCACAGTGTACAAACAAAAGGCAGGGAGCCTTGGGTGCTGGTCTTGCTTTACACCATGTTTGAGATGGAATCTTCTTAGTATTTTTCCCACCAGGTTATCTGGCCTAAGCTTCTGGCGATTCTCCTGTCTCTACCTCCCATCTCCTCGTGGTAGCCATCTCTCCAGACCTTATACAATAATTTTAATACTTAAAGAATACATAAACACAAAGTACTTCCTCTGATATATAACTGTCTACTGGTGGTATCATGTCAACACTCAAAAAGTAGCTGTCACAGCATTTTAGAATCCAGCTTTTCAGACAACAGACCTTCAACCTATTCTTTCAACCCATCAACATAATGTTATTTCATTCAGAAAGTCTTGCAACAAATAAAGCTACTGATCAACCTCAAGAGTCAGCTTAATGACACTCGAACAACAGTAATTCCTCACCGGCTTACCTGTACACTATACCTTAAGTATAGCTTGTTCTGACAGCATCAGCTGGGAGGGAGGCAGTGAGGTGACAGCGAGGGACAGAGTCTGGGCAAACGAGGAAGGCATGTGAATGCTTTCCAGTACTTGTATCAGTTACCCATTTTTAGAAGTAGAACAGTATTTAAAAGAGCATAGAAAGGAGACAAAGGGACAAGGAGATGGCTCAAGAGGTAAAGGTGGTTACAAACAAACTCTTGCTGGGCATGGCATACACCTTTAATCCCAGCAGCCCTTGGGGAAGCAGAGGCAGTAGGATCTCTGGGTCCAAGCCTAGCCTATTCTTCAGGGTTAGTTCCAAACCACCCAGAGTTACATAAAGAAGTCCATCTCAACAAACACACACCAACTGCAAAGAGGTGAGAGCACTTGCTGATCAAGCCTGATGGCCTGAGTTTGGTCATCAGAGCCCACATAAAAAGCTAGGTGAGGTAGATTATGTCTATAATCCTAGAATTCCCATGGGATAAGATTCTGGGTAGCAAAGACAAAATAGGTTAAAAGCTCACATATGCAGCACAGCAGCAGAAACAAGAGGCCTTTCAAAACAAGGTAGAGGAGAACTTAAAAGTTGTCCCCTAACGTTCACACAGGTACCACAGCATGTGTATGCCTCACTTATAAACACACAAAAATAGTCAAATCATTTTTGTTTAAAAGGTGGGATGAAGAGATGGCTCAGACATTAAGAACACTGACCACTCCCCGAGATGGCCCCAGTTCAATCTCCAGTATCCACATGGCAAAACACTCCCAAACAATTTTTTTTTAACTTTTATAATTAAAAAAGAGGAAGGGGCATAGGGAGGCATGGTGGTGCACACTTTTAATACCAGTACTTCAGAGACAGAGTCAAGTGGATCTTTGTTCAAGGACAGCCTGATTTACATGGCAAGCTCGAGGCTAACCAAGAGTATATAGTAAGACCCCATCTCAAAAACAAATAAAATAAAATAGAAATAAAGAAGCATAAGAAATAGTAAAATAAACAAAAGTACAAGTCTATTGAAACATACAAATTTATCAATCATAATAAATCTAGTTAATTGCTGGGCGGTGGTGGTGCACGCCTTTAATCCCAGCACATGGGAGGCAGAGGCAAGCGGATTTCTGAGTTCGAGGCCAGCCTAGTCTACAAAGTGAGTTCCAGGACAGCCAGGGCTATACAGAGAAACCCTGTCTCAAAAAAACAAAAATAAATAAATAAATAAATCTAGTTAATTGAGCTTAACCTATTTATAAGTAATTTTTTTTTTTTTTTTTTCGAGACAGGGTTTCTCTGTGTAGCCCTGGCTGTCCTGGCACTCACTCTGTAGACCAGGCTGGCCTCGAACTCAGAAATCCACCTGCCTCTGCCTCCCGAGTGCTGGGACTAAAGGCGTGCGCCACCACGCCCGGCTAAAATTTTTATAAGAAACAAAGTTATAACAACAAATAGATAGAAAGTGTAGCTTATCAAGTAAATATTAGTAACAATAAATCTGATATATCTATAGTGATAAAACATTTTAACTAAAGAGTATTGTAGTTGAAGAATCTCTATATCATGAAAATGTTTTAATTTACCAAGAAGGTAATAACTTAAAACATGTTTTTATCTGATAAAACTGCTTTAATCTGTAAGATTCAATGAAAAAGAAAAAAAAAAATGTGTGCCATAACAAAAGAATTCAACTCACCCTCCTTGATTGCACACAGCTAATTAATATCTAGGCAGACAACACTAGATGTGATCTGGCACTTAAAGAACTCTGTACCCAATAGCTCAACAATATATATTTCTCATGCACTAAGCCAGTAAGAAAACCTTGAAAGTTTGGATGGGGTGGTTCAGGTCTGTAATCCCATGACTCAGAAGGCTAAAAAAGTACACCGTGGCCTCAATATATAGCGAGAATCTGTCTTAAAACAAAAACAAAGACTCTTACTAATTTTAAAAAGTGATAGCATAGGGGCTGGAGAGATGGCTCAGTGGTTAAGAGCACGGACAGCTCTTCCAAAGGTCCCGAGTTCAAATCCCAGCAACCACATGGTGGCTCACAACCATCCGTAATGAGATTTGATGCCCTCTTCTAGGGTGCCTGAAGACAGCTACAGTGTACTTACATATAATAATAAATAAATCTTAAAAAAAAAAAGTGATAGCATAAAAACTATCATCTTTGCCCATAAAACAACAAGGCCAGCAATTAGTAGTAAAAGCATAAAACAGAAGTCCCTAAATGTCTGAATACTAAAGACTGAAATAACCTATAGGTTGAAGATGAAATCCAATGGACAATTTAAAACAATTATGTAGGGATAATCTCTTGTGTACTGTGTGGAAGCATCACTAAGGCAGGATTAGAAGGTGGGGCATCTGGCAGAAAGAGAGAGGAACTCTGGGAAAGGCAAAGATTCACCACCTGGACTTGGAGGGAGCTGGACATAAGAAACTGAAGATAGGTAACCAATTATACAGCGGGCATAGACTAGTATAAACGGGTTAATTGTGCTACAAGCTAGTCGAGGAACAAGCATAGCTTAAGGCCTAGGAATTTCTTAAAAATAGAAGCCTCCGAGTTGTTATTCAGGAACAGGGGCACAGATGGAAATTGTAATGAAAAAAAGGTATTCAATGAAAGCATGTTGGTACTTGAGGAATGCTTAAGACCATGACAAGTATAGTAAAGGAAAAACCTCAAAATCTTCAAGCCAAGTATCTGCCTTAAGATGTGTGAAAAGAATGGTGTAATAATCTTGCAAAAGCAAAGAGATCTGAAGAAAACACATCAGGAACAACAAAAGTAAACAGAAACAAGCATAAAACAAAACGAAACCTCCAATCTTAAAGCAATCATCACATCAAAGGTGTGGTCTTACGAGGTACCAAGACCACGTGAGAACTCAAAGCAGCCTCACGGGAGAGCAAGAAAGTAGCCTTCCCCGACCTTGATCTAGACTTTGAAACCACCGGAAGTACAATCAATTTCTTTTGTTTATAAAAATAAGTAAATAAAACAAAATGTCAAGGTCAATTTGTTGATATTTGGATCAATGAAGACAAGAAATTCACAAGACTAACAAAATAAACAACCTTCAGGCAAAATGGATCAAGAGAACAAAAAAATACGAACCATGTAAGTTTTAGAAAATGTAAAGTATGCATACATTGAGCAAATGATTTCTACAGGGATCTGTAAAACTTCAGTGTAGGATGCTACAAGCTGGACACATAGATGCATGACTTTAATCCGGGCAGTAAGGAGGGTGAGATGAGATCCTGCCCCCCACAAACAAGGAAAGTTTTAAGTAAGGTCTGTTATGGAGCTCAGAGATTATAAAACAGTATTTACCGAGCAGATAGAAGCATTGCTACTGAGCCCACACGGGGAAAGGAGAAAGCCACCTTACTCAGCTAGTCCCAGTTCCGCCTGCATACTGGAACCCCTGTGAACTTGATTTAGAGATTCAACTTCCATCAAAAACCCAACAGCTGCTTTTAAATAAAACTGTATCAGATGTTTTTAAAATGCACATGGAAATACAAAGTGTTGATAATAACTTCTGGAAATGAAAGAAACTTTGTATAGTCTGATTAGGACTTAAGAAGAGACAGTAATGTAAGCAGTGTGTATGAAGTTGGGACAAAGATACATAATTAACTCACAGAAGCCCATCATGGAGATTCCTACCATTAACCCCGGCACGCAGGTGGCTGCGGCAGGGGTAACTGTGAGTTTAAAACACAAAGACATTGCCTCAAAAAGAAAAAAAAAAAAAGAAAAAAAAAAAAGAAAATTAAAAAAGCAAGAGATGGGTGGTAAAGTGCCTTCCTAACACGTGCACCACCTTGGCTTGATTTCTCCCAGTTAACTTTAAAAGAAGTCTAGAAAAGCCTTTAAATAAAAAGATTGCTACATGAGCAGATATTCACAGTATAAATGACCAACTAAGGAATAACATGAATACATAAACATCTTTTAAATAGGATCGCTAAAACCTACAAGTAAAGTGGGTGAGAAGCACGTAGCTAATAAGCATTTTGAAATCACTGGAGAAAAGTGCCAACTAAACCTGCAGGCACATGAGTAGGATGATCTGCAAGCTCTCTTGTTCCAGGACTAAACTTGGTTAAAACCACTATGGACATCAGTTTGGAACTCTAAGATAAAGATGTATGCAACATTTTCATGGCCTACTATGCAACATTTCTATTACAAGGATTATATCCAAAAGAAACTCTTCCATATCTACAAGAAAATATAAAACTCCTTATAGCATACCCAGCTGTATCCTTACAGCAACCCAGCTGTATGGGGAGCAGAGAGAAAACTAGGCCCAAGAACAAGGGTGATGACTAATCTACTTCAGTATACCTAAAGGCCTTTAAAAATATATGTTTAAAAGGAGTTTACTTCAAACTATGAAAGTTGAGATCCAGTGCTGCACAAACAATAAAAGAAGTAATGACAAACATCACATTTTCAATTTATTTTCAACATTAGGACAAAGTAGAGTTAAATCACATTATTGTATATATATGATACCAAGAGTTCAGTGTAACTTTTCAATAAAGTGGCTTCTGGAATAATTTTTTTTTTAATTTTAAAATTTTAAGTATGATTTTTAGAAACAATTATATTACAACTTTCATGATATAGCACTATTAAATGATAAACTTTAGGAATTCTCTTTAATATAAAAGATTTGCAGAGCTACATCTTGACCAAAATCCTCAGCTTTACAGAGCTTAATCATGAACTTGATCCAATCCACCAACCTTTATTATAAACTGAAGAGCTCTCCTTCCGACTCAGCTTAAGATAAATCTTACTTTTCGTTTCACTGTAAAATTCAGGATTTACAGTTGTAAGCTTCTTTAGTTTACCATACTGTTTTCTCTGAAAATCAAATCCTTTCCTGAAAACAAAACAAAAAACAAAAAAAGTGACAGTGAATTTGAGGGGCTAAGAGACTATTCAGGCTCAGAACACTTCTGCTCCTTCAGAAGACCTGAGTTTGGCTCCCACTCATACCTGGCAGTTCACCAACACTGGTAGCTCCAGCCCCAGTGGACTCAATAACCTTTCCTGACCTCTACAAATATAAACATGAACATACATACACACTGACATGTACCATATGCATAAATAATTTATTAAAATCTTTTAAAAATGAATTTGAATGTTAAAGAAGAATTATTTTAATACTTAACACACCGTGTAAAGGAAAGAACTGTAGTTGTACATGTTTATTTACTTTCATAGATGTTGTAAACTATAAACATTTTCTATCAAAGAGAATAATTCACAGATCTGTCACCAGCTTTAACAATAATCAAAGCAGAAAAACAATTTAGAAAGCTAGACTATATAAATTTATATGGCTGTATGTAGAGGAATTTTACTCCACCAAAATGGCTGCTCTGATCATATCCAAAGACCTTCTAGATCTGTTTGATTGGGCTGGAATGCAGACATACCCTTAGTATATACCTTTAATCCCTCTGGCTGGAATTCTTTGGTACACACCTTTAGTCCCAAACTAGGCCATTTAATTGAGGGGCAGACAAAGTGACAAATCAGGAAAGATTTGACAGAATAAGTCAGAAATAGGATATGCCCAAGTCTTAGGAGAAAAGCTATGTAAGAGCAGGGCAGGGAGAGAAAGCCAGTTGTCAGTGAGTTTGGAGGTGAGTGAGCTGGCAGTCAATGCAGGCAGTAGTGCAGTGCAGTAGAGCTGAGTTCACTTCTGAGGTCATGAAGTCAGTGCAGCTCAGTAGAGGCAGGTGAAGCCAGAAAATAAGAACAAGCCAGAAGATTAGAACAAATTGCCAGAGTTAGTTTGAGGCCAAGCAAAGCAAATCAGTGAGAAGCTGAGAGAAGCCAAATTGAATCAGTCAGCTTGGAAAGGAGTTTGAGCCACAACAGCTGAGGTGACCCAGCTAGCCAGAGTTCAGAAAGAACTAGAAAGAATGAGCATATTCAGCAGTAAGCCTCCAAGATGACAACTATATCAGGCAAATAAAATTACATTTACAGGCCGGGCGTGGTGGCGCACGCCTTTAATCCCAGCACTCGGGAGGCAGAGGCAGGTGGATTTCTGAGTTCGAGGCCAGCCTGGTCTACAAAGTGAGTGCCAGGACAGCCAGGGCTACACAGAGAAACCCTGTCTCGAAAAAAAAAAAAAAATTACATTTACAGCTGTAAAATTTGAATAATTTCTTATACATTATTGTTATGAGGATTTAGGAAAGACCCTGGCATCTATACATTTTCAATCAGTTATTAAATGCCCATGCAAACTATCACTATCTTTACCTCTTTAAGGAGCCATCTTTATAAAGTTCTGCTTCTAAAACCTAACACTCTATCATCCTATCGGCTCTCAATTCAAGCCTGGGAACGACTGACTCCTGTACTGCTAAAGAGTTGTTACTGTTGCTGTATTTGTAAGTGGGGTTTCCCCTGGATTTGTGAACATCCATGAGTAGAAAGGAAGGAAGGAAAGGAGGAAGGAAGGAAGGAAGGAAGGAAGGAAGGAAGGAAGGAAGGAAGGAAGGAAAGAGGGAGGGAGGGAGGGAGGGAGGGAGGGAGGGAGGGAGGGAGGGAGGGAGGGAAGGAAAAAGAAAAAGCGAGGAAGAAAACAAAGCACACTGTCTTTGCCAGTTGTTGGTCCATTGTTAATATCACTTGATGCTTAGAGAGGATCAGAGAAACTTCAAAGCTTTACTTCCATTTAAAATTATAGGACTGGAAGTTGCCTTCTTCATGCTTTCTCCATCTCAATTTCTTTTAAAACCATTGATGGGTTTGAAATGTATATTATTAGTACAATGACTGTGCATGTGCAAGACTCTGGGACTGACCCCAGGGTCGCTACTTTCTGATATAATTATAGGGAATGGTACGATACCATAAAACATACCTCAACAAAAGCTGGCATTCTTCATAGACTGGTACCTTTTGACTTCTTAAATATGAGCCAATACTCTTAATATCATTAAAAATCATGTTGGATTGAGACTTATTCTGTGGTAATTGTCCTGGAGTCACTTCCTCAAGCCATTTGAAAAATTTACATTGATTATCTTTTGACTTATCACATGTATAAAAGAGACGGCCCTAAGCAGGAAGAAGATATAAAGAATTTAAGGGTTCAGTAGTAAGTGCTTGCCTACTATGCATATTAAAACTTAGTGAAAACAACCCTATTTTTATTTGTGTACCATTTTCTGCACTATACTTGCAAAGCAATTTATAAAGTCTGCCTGTTATTAATGTATTCCAAGAAATAAACTTTCTAATTAATTTAAACATGTATTAAAATTATAAAGTATTACTTTCCTATTGATTTTTTTCTTCATCAAGAGTATATTATTCTGAGAACAAACTTATTCAAGAAGCCAGGGAGCTTAAGAGTACTCATTGCTCCGCAGAAGACCCAGATTTAGTTTTCAGCAAGCACCTGACAGCTCATCATCACCTGTAATTCCAGACTTAGAGGATCCAGCACTCTCTCCTGGCCTCTATGGGCTCTAGGTATGTATAAGGTGAATACATATATATGCAGACATCCACACATACACATTCAATAAAAATAAAGAAATAAATATTATTGTAAAATGTATTTAAGGGGCTAAAAAGATGGCACAGTGCTTAAGAGAACCTAGGTTCAATCCCCAGCACCCACGGCAGCTCACAGGGGTGTGTAACTTCAGTTCCAGCACCCACGGCAGCTCACAGGGGTCTGTAACGTCAGTTCCAGCACCCACGGCAGCTCACAGGGGTCTGTAACGTCAATCCCCAGCACCCACGGCAGCTCACAGGGGTGTGTAACTTCAGTTCCAGCACCCACGGCAGCTCACAGGGGTCTGTAACTTCAGTCCCAGCACCCACGGCAGCTCACAGGGGTCTGTAACGTCAGTCCCAGCACCCACGGCAGCTCACAGGGGTCTGTAACGTCAGTTCCAGCACCCACGGCAGCTCACAGGGGTGTGTAACTTCAGTCCCAGCACCCACGGCAGCTCACAGGGGTCTGTAACGTCAGTCCCAGCACCCACGGCAGCTCACAGGGGTCTGTAACTTCAGTCCCAGCACCCACGGCAGCTCACAGGGGTCTGTAACTTCAGTCCCAGCACCCACGGCAGCTCACAGGGGTCTGTAACTTCAGTCCCAGCACCCACGGCAGCTCACAGGGGTCTGTAACGTCAGTCCCAGCACCCACGGCAGCTCACAGGGGTCTGTAACTTCAGTCCCAGCACCCACGGCAGCTCACAGGGGTCTGTAACGTCAGTTCCAGCACCCACGGCAGCTCACAGGGGTGTGTAACTTCAGTTCCAGCACCCACGGCAGCTCACAGGGGTCTGTAACTTCAGTCCCAGCACCCACGGCAGCTCACAGGGGTCTGTAACTTCAGTCCCAGCACCCACGGCAGCTCACAGGGGTGTGTAACTTCAGTTCCAGCACCCACGGCAGCTCACAGGGGTGTGTAACTTCAGTCCCAGCACCCACGGCAGCTCACAGGGGTCTGTAACGTCAGTCCCAGCACCCACGGCAGCTCACAGGGGTCTGTAACGTCAGTTCCAGCACCCACGGCAGCTCACAGGGGTCTGTAACTTCAGTCCCAGCACCCACGGCAGCTCACAGGGGTGTGTAACTTCAGTTCCAGCACCCACGGCAGCTCACAGGGGTCTGTAACTTCAGTTCCAGTGGACCTGACAGCCTCACGCAGACACACAGGCAAGGCAAAACACTCATGTGCAGTTTTAAAAAGAATGTATTTAAAGTAATGTATTGTTCTCTAGTTAAGTGTTCACTAGACAACTTAACATCTACCAGAAACTACTACTGGCAATACTTTTGTATTTTTTTCTACATATGCACACACATACAGGTTTTCTTAAAACAAAGTTCACTAAATGGTGCATTTTATACTCTGTAACCTAACCCTTTTAACAAACAGCATAGCATGAACATGCAAACATGTAGCAAATAATCTTGAAAAGAACACAAAGATGTTGATGGCCATTTATTTTGATCTATGGCCATACTATTATTTATGAATTCTTGCTTTTGACTTTTTAAAGTCAAATTTACATATTCAACTAATGATGCATACAAATAGTGAAATTATTTTATTGCTATTATAGGCAAAAGCAGTTGTGCAAATGAGTGAAAGCTACCAACATATTACTAACCCTCTTTGTGATACTAGGAATACACATTAGGTCACCATGGTTTTCTACTTGCTTGGCCTTGTCTAGTGCTGGTACAGCAACTTTCAACCTTCATTTCTTTCTATCTTATTTCAGCATTTTCTAGACCCTGAGGCAGAGGACCCCACTTCTCAGTGCTAACACTGTAGCTTAGGCAAATCCTTCCTATCTTGTATGTGTCATTTTCTTCACTATATCTGTTTTCATCCACTACTGTGCAGTGAGTTCCTAAGAAGTTTGAAGGCTAACTTTAATTTATATTTTTGAATCCTGAAACACACACAGATCATTTATTTCATTAAAAAGTACTGATTATTATGATTATGTTTATGATTATTAATACCACAAAGAAAACTCATGTCTCAGTGTCCAAGAACCTAAACTATGCATAAGGCAGTGTGGGGAGAGAGCAGAAGCAATACCTTATTTGGACCTTCTTTTTTAACCATGACAAGCTTGGCAGGTTGATTATGGTGGCAGGATGGTGAATTATTTTTTCCATTTCTCATTGTCTCTCCTTTTGACGATATATAAAAGGATATGTCAACTTTGGAAAGTGCTTTATACAGCCTTTGTGCCAATTCAAACAGCAATATATTCAGATGCTCTACCAAAAAAGAAAACAAAAAACAAAACAAAAACAACTGAAAATTAAATACAAAATTATATTTGTATCAAATGTTTAGTCAATTTGAAAACAGCGTTTTAGCAGTCAATTATTAACACAATACTGTAACATCCATTAACTTAAAGATTTATTTTACTTTATGTTTGTGATTCTCTGCATGTATGTAAGCACATCAAATGTGTCCAGTGGCACTGAGATCAAAAGACATTCCCTGGATCCCCTGGAGCCAGAGCTACAGATGGTTGTGCACATCTATGTGGGTGTCAGTAATTGAATCTGGGCCCTCTGACAGAGTAATGAGCACTCTTAACTACTGAGCCTGAACTCCAACTCGCTAACATCCCTTTTGTACTTTAACATTGTCTTAACTTTGCCAAATTGGGACAAAAACAAGACAAAACAAAACAAACCAGCCTCAATGCCATCCAAATAATGTATCCGATACTGCTGTATTACGTCCTGGTCTATCACACTCTATTATACTCCCTATAAAGCACGTTTATAGCTGAGCCGTCTCTGTAGTCCCTCACTGTAATAGTCCAATACATATAAATATTGTGCTTTTAGAAACCACATCATTTATTTATTTACTTTATTGTAATTGTAGTTTTTAAGACAGGTTTACTGTGTCTCAAACTCTCAATCTCCAGCAGTCTCCAATGAGCTAGGGTAACAGGCAGGTTATAACAATTAATGTTTCAAAAGGCAAATTTTGTTCTTATACCTCAAAACATTCAGACCTAATTATTCATCATACTTAAAAGTTTCCATTTAGAAATGGCTCGGTGGTTAAGAGCACCGACTGCTCTCCCAGAGATCTTGAGTTCAATTCCCAGCAACCACATGATGGCTCACAACCATCTGTGATGGGATCTGATGTCCTTTTCTGGTGTGTCTGAAGAGAGCAATGGTATACTCATATACATGAAATAAATAAATAAATCTTAAAAAAGTTTCCATTTAAATGTAATGGGTTCATTTGCTTCTATCTTAATAAGTAAAAGTCAGAATTTAAAAAACTTGTGCAATGTCCCTCTTTTAAAGCTCAGTTTTGATCTAACATTAGAACAAAGGCACTGATAGGCACTAAAGACATGCAAACCAAATCTCCAGCGGTGACTATGAAAACCCAGAAAGCATTATGCATTTCTGTAGTTCAATACTCACACCAAGTAATTTCATCAGAATAAAAACGTAACAGCCATACCTATGATGGAAGACGTAAAGACCTGCCTGTAGTGAGCAGGAGACTGGAAAACAGCGGGGATGTGAACTTGCCTTTGTGGGAGATAAGCTGATATTATTTTCTGCCCATTTGGGAAGCACAGATCAGAATTATTTATCTCCTGAAATAGAATGAATTGACCTATTATAACTTAAAAAAAAAATCACTGTTTAACCAACAAATTGTTTTTCATGTACACTGAAAATATACGAATTGTACTTTTGATTTTTAGAATCCATGAAAGTTGTTTTATGGTCTAAAATAAGAAACCAGATAGAGCCTGAATGACGTGACATGACACTTTTAATTCTTTTCATCAGCCTCTTAATATGATTTTGAATATGTTTTACTACAAATGGATCACATTACATTTCTATTTCTGTCATGAGTATGATAATGACTCATAGCAAATTTGGAATAGATGTATGTGCCTTATCTTTAATAATTCAATCAGCAAGATTGATTTGATAGTCAAAAGTAAAAACAATCACAGGGAGATCAGTACTGGAAGTCATGGCAGAAAGAGAGATAATAGCTAAAATTTATTAAATACTTTTTATATGGCCAGTACTGTAACTAGAGACTTTCAAATATATAATTCAATATTCATAAGTACTGGGAAAGGTATACGAAATAACTATCTGATCAAAAAGTAAACTGTCTCCAAGCTATATTGCGTATCTTCTGTTGGAATCCATACAGTAACTAAGGGTGAAAACGCACATGAGGCAACCTCACCTGTAGATCTTTGACTCTGCAGTTCTTGCTGGCAGAGCTTCCTAACACAGTCTCAAGTTCCTGAGTCTTGGAAGTCTGATTTAAATTCAGAGAAAGAGCTTTCTTTCTGGAAACCACATGTTGACTGCTACAATCCTGCTGCTGTTGATGGAGCAAGCCTTTCATCATCTGCAAGTGCACAGGGTCAACAGAACTTTCACTCTCACTTGTGTGGCTAAAATGCAAGCCAGACACCACCTCGGTGAAGAGGCCCTCGGTCACCTCGCTGGCAAGTCTGTTCGGAGCAGTTGAGTTGCACTGGGCTGGGTTTTGATATTTCAGCCACTTGCTTTGAGTAGGACTCTTAGGAAGCAGTGAAATACCTCCTGGAGTCCCACCCTGGCCCTCAAGTCCAAGGTCCAATGAAAGACCTGACTCTTCACACAGGTTCAACATGGAAGAACCAGAAGGCTCTCGCGCGTCATCATCAATCATAAATGAACAGGGATCGAAGACAGCCGGCCCATCATCAGGTGGCAGAGTGGCAAAGGGAACTGAGGCTCCACTTAGAAACGGAAACCTTTGGAGGTTCTTACTGTCCTGAAAACCAATGTTTTTCAATCCTGAAAGAAAACATAATGCTGAGTTAATACAAATGTTCCACCAATCATCACCAGGCTCTAGAAGGCAGTGGGTACAGTCAAGAGCGGACAGTTCTGACTTTCTGTGTAAAATAGAAAATAATGTAAGTCTCTAGCTCCCTCACAAAGTAAATGCTTTAATATCAAAATCTAAAGACTCAAATTTTAATTTATAGATTTGAAGACTCTTATGAAGCTAACAAATATAAGTCCTTCTCTTTCCTTTTATTGAGCTAAGTATCTTTAATTACTCATTATATTTATAGAACACTCAAAGCATTTAAATCCGAGAAAAGCTGTATCATCCCCATTTTACAGATGAGGTAACAGAGGTCTAGAGTGTAGTTTGTACCAAGTGTCAGTCAAAGAAAACACAGAGTGAGTTCATATCTATTCACATTCCTTCTGCAAAACTCAGAGCTCACATAATGTGATTTATGAATTATATCTTTCACGACAAAAGATTTTTAGCTTTATTTGTAAAATTACCACTTTTTTGTGAGCTTTTGTCTAAATGAGTTTTATAATTCCTCCTTTCTATCAGCAGCTATTGGAATAGAGAAATTGCTAAAAAAGCAAAAAGCAGAAATACATTAATGAATCATCAAAACTGCATAGGATTTATACATTATTAAAGTTTTATCTAAAAATATTACAGATTCTTTCATAGTTGACACAGTCTATTTAATAGGAAATAAATTTTGATGATCACTTGGGTAGTATAGCAGTGAGCCAAAGAATATTCTTTGTTGAAGTATTAGGGGATAATCCAAAACTGAATTAAGAAACGGTGACAGTAGTGGCGCACGCCTTTAATCCCAGCACTCGGGAGGCAGAGGCAGGCGGATTTCTGGGTTCGAGGCCAGCCTGGTTTACAAAGTGAGTTCCAGGACAGCCAGCTATACAGAGAAACTCTGTCTCGAAAAACCAAAAAAAAAAACCAAACAAAAAAACAGAAACGGTGACAGAAATAAAACTCTATTCCAGAGCTAAGACTCATCCCTGTGAAAACCCCTTCCACTCCACTGCCCCTTGACTGCGTTCAGAGGACGCTCTCCTAGACACTCCCCCACCCTTGCCCCAGCTAGTCCAAGCTAGGCTTCAAGTACTGATCCTCCTGCCTTGTCTCTTGAGTGCTAGGATTACAAGAATCCCACCTCATACCCACTCCATTCACATCTCCTCCTACCCTGCCCCCCTTTTCTTTCTTTCTTTCTTTCTTTTTTTTTTTTTTTTTGGCCTCAACCAGACATAACCATGAAGCCATCTCTAGTTCAACTACTGATTTACATTAAATTATTTCTTTTTTATATTAATCATCCACTCACAACCAAGAAAAAAAATACATTAATGAAATTATCAGAAAACAGCAGTTAGTGGGAAGAGATTCTATTGAATAAAATACTTTTCAAGAAGCAGAAAAGTCAAAATGGCCTGAGAGGAATGCTGGAGGAGAGCAGTCACTGAGGAGTTCTGACACTGACAGGTGCCCAAAGCAGAGATGAAAAGGTTACACAAGGTCAACAAGAAGTACTGTGACAGCGGACGGTAGGGTAGGTAGGGACACTTTCACAGGCAGTGAAGAGACAGCTGAGAAGGAAGCAAGAACTAGAGAAGAAGGTGCACTTGGGAAAGCATCCAAGACAGAAAAAGTCCAAGGGAAGAGCCAGTGTGGGTTCCCTGACATCCATTGCCCAGCACACTCTCACAGATATGGCTGAGAAAGTGAAGGTCACCAGGGAGAGTTCTTGTTTTCAGAGACTCCTCAGAGAACTCAAGCACAGAGTCTTCATTTCTTGTGTTGAAAGAAAAAGTAGGTGCAGGGCTCAATGCAGAGATCTTTTGTCCTGGAGAAATCACCTGTCCAGAAAAAAGAAAATCACTATCTAAAATGTTCTCATGCTTCTTTTTCTATTAGTTTGATTTCCAAGAACCTCCAGAAGTAACTATCCAAGCACGGTGGGAGCAAAGAACTATAAAATTTTCACAAAAAAGCAGAGGAAAGGAAAAAACTTACTAAACAACACTGTAAAGTACAGAAGATAAAGACTGGGATTTATAGTGAAGTGAGAAGCATTCTGACTTGGACTGGGTCTACGGCCAAAGCACCCTGAGCGCGCCCGATCTTGTCTGGTTTGGACTGGTCCCATTACGAGGACTTGGTTCTCAAGGTAAGTTCCCATTCTAAGGGGTTCCATGCAAACCCCATCTCATGCATGGACTGTGCAAACTATATTCCAGCACACCCAAGGTCTGACCAGTTTTCTCTTATGCTTTGGACTTAGGGTTATCCATAGCTGACATACATTTCACAAGATATTCCTTCCAAGTGCAAGACGTAACATTTACACAGATCTGAACCACCATACAATTAATCCAATGCTATTCTCACTACATCAGCATGTAAGTCATGCTGCAGCTTCCCCCGAAATCAAAACCTAACGACAGGCACACTCTGTACTGTTCTAACTTGCCTTCTGTTGCTAAACACCATCACCAAAAGCAATCACAGTCCTATCCTGATAGAATTTGGGTCAGGAACTCAAGGAACTGGATCAGGGACCAGGAAGGAACAATCCTTACTGGCTTGCCGCTCTTACACAGGTTAGGTCTGTCTGCCCAGGGATGGCACTACCCGTATCAATCAACAATCTCATCTGATTAGTTTCTCAATTGAGGTTCCCTCTTCCCAGGTAACTCTAGGCTTTGTCAAATCCACAATAAAGAAATCAGGTGTAGTGTCACATGCTCTTAATCTCAGCATTCTGGAGACAGGTAGGCAGATCTGTGACTTCGGGGTCAACCTGGTCAGTACAGTGAGTACCAGGCCAAACAGCTACTCAGTGAGACCCTGATTCCAAAACAAAACAAGAGGCTGGAGAGATAGCTTAGCAACTAAAAGCTGTATCTATCCTTTAACTCCTAGCATTGATATGGCAACTTGTACCTGTACCTCCAGTTTCAGGGGATCCAACACCCTCTTCTAGCTTCCCTGGACACCAGACATGCAAGTGATGCAGACATACATGCAGGCAAATGCCCATACACATAATATTAAAAACTAAGGAAAAAGAATAAACACTTTAAGTATTGCACCCGCTCTCCTAGTAAATTCTCCACAGCTGGCCAATGCTGTTTCACTGATCCAAACCCTCTAATTTCCCCCGTCTCTTGGTGTCCATGGCAGCTGTGTGATATTGTGCATGGCCCTGCCTGCCCAGGACTCTTGTCTGCTCTCTGACCTCACTTTCTGTCACTTCCCTTCGACCTCACTCACTCACTTCTCCTCACTATTCTACAAACTGGCCACGGTCTCTTGCCACAAATTCCTTTTCCCCTAGGTACTGGCACAGCATTTTCATCTCTGCTCCAGTGTCACATTATCAGCGAAGGCTGACTTTACCTATATAAAACTTCTGGACAAGCCCATTGTACTGCCACCTCACATAGCTATCTACTTACTGAGACCACTTGAGCCTTCCGAGTACTTATCTGTTTGTTGTGTCTTACTTCATTAGCACGTAAGTTCTGTGAGATCAAGAATTTGCCTCTTATATTCACAGTCCTATTTTGATATACAACAGACAGTAGGTCATTGCTAGTGAAAAGTCTTTTTGTGGGGAAAAGAAAAGAG
Organism: Mus caroli; assembly: GCF_978045245.1. Classification (NCBI taxonomy): domain Eukaryota; kingdom Metazoa; phylum Chordata; class Mammalia; order Rodentia; family Muridae; genus Mus; species Mus caroli. The sequence continues at coordinate 32,513,800 of NW_028227258.1, forward strand.
AGTATCTGTTTCCAGCCTGGTGATACAGGTCAGTGGTAGAGAACTTGGCCAGGGAGTGTGAAGTCCTGATTTGATTATTATCCCTGTGCAGGGCAGGGGTTGCCGTGGGGGAGGTAGGTGACTAAGAAACACACACTTTAGGAGTTAGCCTTAGATCTACTTTCCTACCTCTCACTCATTATTTAATTCACTCGGAATTGGCTTCTACACATACTATTCCATTGCAACTGCTCTTGCCAAGGTCACCAATGATCTCCAAGTAACTGATGAAATAGGATATATTTTCATATTCCTTTTATTGGAGGGCTGAGAAATAACTGACTCCATTCTGGAGAAGATATGACACAAAAGCAAGGGACAATAAAAAAAAATTAATAAAAGGTGTTCTAAGAAACAAAGAACTTTCTACATAGAAAAAGAAACAATCAACAGAGACCACATACAGAATAGGAGAAACACAGGCAAAGTGTTCATCTGACAAGAGATGGTAAGATAAAGTTAGACAACCAGCACCCAATCAACTGGCCTTTAAAGTGACAAATGGTATAATGCAGTGGTAGCGAGCTTGCCTAGCACCTGTGAAGAACGGGTTCAATTTCAACACTACAACAGAACCAACAGGAAAGGTAAATGATCAAGTGGGCCTGCCTGCCAGCTTTTATTCCTTTCTCCCTAACTCTTTCTTTCCTTCAAGAATCCGTACCCCATGTACACTGCTATGCAAAGCTCAATTTTTGTCTTTTTTTTTTTCTTTTTTGTGATAATGTCTCTCTCTGGTCTAAAGCTTCTTATTCAGCCAGACTAGCCTTAAACTCTAAACAAAGACTTCTATAAACAATATACAAATGTTGTATATTGAATAGCAAATAGCTAACAGATATAGGAAAATGAGTTCACCATGACTTGTCAACAGAAATCAAAACTGCAATGAAAAATTATCCTATTCTAATAAGAATAGCCTGCATATAAAATATATATATATATATATATAATATATATATATATATTTTTTTTTTTTTTTTTTTTTTTTGGTTTTTCGAGACAGGGTTTCTCTGTGTAGCCTTGGCTGTCATGGAACTCACTTTGTAGACCAGGCTGGCCTCGAACTCAGAAATCCGCCTGCCTCTGCCTCCCGAGTGCTGGGATTAAAGGCGTGCACCACCACGCCCGGCAATATAAAATATTTTTAAGTTACAGTTAG